>NC_137957.1:27123074-27345574 GCF_963924665.1 Micromys minutus
CAGCTTAGCTTCTAACTATTCCATCCTCCTGTGCTAAGCCTCCTCAGTACAGGGATCAACAGGGACGAGCCAGCACTCATTCAGGAACAAGTCTACATTTTTGATGTTTCATAGGATGGCATCTTACTATCTCTGAATTAACAGCAATCTTCCCGCTTCAGCCTGCTGGGAAGATTACGGGCTTCTAAAACCATGCCTTGCTTGCTTTTATTAAATACAACCTATTTCCTGTTGCAGGAAATGTAAATTAAAATACAGAAAACAGCGGTTAGCAGTTGCAAAGTTACCAAATATCAAGCATGTTTCAGAATACTTGATATAAATGAACTTGTCATGAAATACAATGCTTTAGGAACATCATTGACCTGAGAAGATGATCCAGGTTGAGGCTGTGCAGATGGTATACATGATGGCTCTCAAGTACTTTTATACTATCTTCCTGCCATAGAGGACCCTGGTATACCAACAAGGAAAGTCTGGCGTTATAATCCAAAGTGCCAATAGCTACACACCTGCATTCTTTTTGTAGTATCTGGTATGTAGCCCATGCTGGCCTGGAACTGGTAACTGTCTGGCCTCAGCTTCCTAAATGTTAGCCTTACAGATCAACATCAAAACTAGTCCCCACCCCCCAAACTAAGACCCACACATTAATAACTGGGTTTCATTACGGTCCAATTATATTACTTGTACTTGAGAGGCTGCAATTCAAAACTCGGATCTACTGAGTCTCACTTCATGTTTTTGCCATCTATGTTCAACTAGCCTATTTCAGTCACTTAACACTAAAAGGGGGAGACTCCGTGAAATATCTTTACATGATTTGAAAAGTGTGTTAAGAAAAATTCTAATTCTTAACACAAGTTTCTCTGTGTCTTCAATAAAAACATGATTTACATTTAAAGTCGAATTTCCAAAGAAGAAAATGCATACTTTACTGTGCCCAGCTCCTCTGGCTGAGGCTGGAAAACACTCGACTGTTCTTCAGACAAAGTCTGTTCAGCATTGTCTTCCTCTTCAGGCAAAGGCTGGTCAACCTGTTCTGACAAAGTCGGAGCTCCCTTTCTTTGCTGTTTTCTGAGTCTTTCGTCTTCAGCTAGATACAAGTGTTTCAGATGCTCTGGGTAATGATCTGTGAACTGGGATTCCTGAGAAGTTGGTGCCTTCTTTACCTTCCACAACAATTTCTTGTAATTTTGCTGGATCTTCAGTTTTCTCCGAAAAGCAAAACCCTGTCCTAACATTGAAAGATTTCAATCACAATTAACAGAAAGTGAAAAATGAATGAGATTTTTTTCTTTTACATTATATTCAAGTGATAGAATTACTTGGCTTTGCTTTAAGAATTAGGTTAGGCAACACATTTAACAATACACTGAAGGGCAAGCTGGACCTTTACCTGAAGTTGTCAGACACCACACAAAAACTTAGAAGTACAGCAAACTAAACTTTACTGCTCAGCTTGAATTTATAATCGTATTCACAAATTACATTTTCTTTACTTCATATAAAACATCACCCGAGTCTTCAGTAAATATTTAAAAATAAGGTAGGGGAATCAGTCATTTTTCCCTTGGAGAAATTTACTAATCACCTATTTTCCAAATTAAAATACAAGAAAAACAAAAGGGGGGTTACTGTACAACTTTCTGAACAACTGTCAGTTATTATTAGATCGAACAAAAACATTTAACCATTTGACGTGCATTGAGAGGCTTTGCAAAGACAAGACCACGAATATAGGGAAGACAGCACTATGAGACCAAAATGCTACTGTGGAGTTTACTACCAAAGCTTTGACGCAGTGTGTTTTTAACCCTATCTTCCTCTTTCCTTTGCTGTAATACAGATGCAAGAATGTCTCTATGCTACATAGACAAGTGGACCCCTAGACTCTCCGTGCTTCTGTTTAGACGAAAGAGCTGCGTTAAAAAACAAAGCAAAAGTCCCAAGTTGACAGGACCATCCGGTCCTCCCATGCAAAGGACCGAGAAGCTCTCGGGTTTGGCGGGCTGAGGAATGGCTTCCCTGGTCTCAAACCGGTCTAAGTCCGAGAGCCTTTACCCAAGCCGGGACCCATCGTGCACTCTAGGATTCCGCGGCCCCGAGGACTCCTCCGCGGCTGTCTGCTTACATACCTTCGCGCACGCTCCCCAGGAAAGCTTGCTGGTGGTTCGGCCGCCAGGTTCTGCGTTTCCCACTCTGGTTACCGACTCTGACCTGAGGATTCCCTTCTCCACGCGCCGCAAATCCTCCGGTCCGCCACCTCGAGGACGGCCGCCCGGGCGCCATTTTGCACTACCGGGTTACTAGAACTACAGTGTGGACGCCGACAAAATACGTCACCAGGCAGAAGCAATCAATGGCCCACGCTAGCGCATGTTCGGAGCTCGACTGTTTCGGCCTGGGCTGCTTCCGGGTAGAGAGGTGTCGCGCGGCCATGTTGGCGCCACCTGCAGCCCTGGCGGGCGAGCGTCATGGCGGCGGCTTGCCCTCTCCCCAAGACCCCGGACCTGCCCACGCTGCACGCCAAGTTACGGGACTTGCTGAGCTTCCTAAGGGGCGCCCTGGCCATTTCCGGCGCGCATACGGTGGACTTCTACACTAAGTCGGTCTGGCAAGAGCTGGTCGACTTGCCCCCCGACAGCGTGCTGGCGACGCTGAGGAAGTCGGCGGCGGAGGCCGAGCCGTGGGAGACGACGCTTCCCCTCGGGGAGGCAGAGGCGGGATCAGGTGAATGGCGGGGCGGGCGGGGCGGCTGTCGGGGCGCCCCCTGGTGGAACTTGTCGGAAGTGGCAGGGACTTGAAGGATGCTGTCCCTAGGAGTTGGAGGGATCGGAATAGCTCAGGTGGGCGGGGTCCCCTCTCGATTCTAGTGTGGGTGTTGGTAGAGTTCCACCCTTTAAAGTCGTTCACCGGGAAGAGGCGTTCCTTCACCTAATGATTCAATGGTTTCGTTTTGAAAACATCCAAAGACTATGTGATGACCAATACCCACTGTTGAAGGGAGTTTGGGAGACCAGATAAGAGCAGGGTACAAGGAAGATTGTTTTGTGGATGAAAGTTTTTGAATGCTCGCTAGTTCGTTTTAAAACTATGTATTTTCAGTATCAGCTATGCGCCCTGATGTTTTCTAGGCTCTGGAGCTTCATACCGTCAAGAAACTTTAGATTCTACCAAGTTTCTGTTTTGGAAGTAGGCAAAGGAACAATAGCAGCTAGCTATTGGAGTGGAGGTGGGGGCTTGGGGTGGACTGTTTTAATGATAGGACCTAAGAAATATTGGCTCTTTGAAATCGTTTTTTGATTGTTGGAAAGTTAGACACCCCACCCTTTCAGTTTGCTCCCATATTTGCCTTAACAACAGATGGATTCCAACATGTGGGAAAATATTTGGCATACATTAAATGCCCCATAATGAACAAATGACTTTTTTTTTTTTTTTTTTTTTTAGTATGGAATAGAGTTTATTCAGGTCATGGGAGGATGAGGAGAGTTAAGAGGGTGGTAGAGGCAGAGAGAGAGAGAGAGAGAGAGAGAGAGAGAGAGAGAGAATAGAGGAATAGAGCCCAGCCATGAGCACATGGGAGAGAGGGGGAAAGGAAAGGGAAGTGGAGGGGTAGGGGTGGGAGAGCAAGGCTGCAAGAACAAGAGAGGCCAAGAGAGCGAACAAATGACTCTTATTGGCTTTCAAAAAGAAGGGGAAAAAAAAAAGAAAAAAAAGAAAATGCACAAAACAGCCTTTAAGTGCAGAGCAAGACTTTGTTTAACTTTTTCTCTACCTGATGGGATATTACTTTGCATATACTAATAGCTTGATTCATTGGTGTCTAGTGTATGTTCTGCAGTTTGCTTTTGCTAGGTGCATGAGTATTCTCTTCTTGTTCCTCTCTCTCTCTCTCTCTCTCTCTCTCTCTCTCTCTCTCTCTCTCTCTCTCTCTCTCTCCCTCTCCCCCCCCCCCCCGCCCCTCTCTGTGTGTGTAAAATGCACCTGCCTGTCCTCCTGTGGAAGGCCAGAGGTCGGTTTCCAGTATTATTTCTCAGGAGTTCTACACCTTGTCTTTGGGACAGGGGCTGACCTCATAAACTCTGCCCCTCTCCCAATACTGGAATTACTAGTCCCTACCATTATGTCTGGCTTTTAATGTGGCTCCATAGGCCCCAGTGCTTATAAGGCAAGCATTTTACCATTTAGCCCCTATTTTCTCCTCATCTTTGTATTGCAAATTGGATTCCTTAGTTTCTGAATTGTGACTTTGCAGCTTAAATTAATTTCCCATGGATGTGAGATTTAGTGAAATATTAGACTCTCGATTTTGCAGCATCTGACTCTACAGGATGGCCTTTTCATGTCCGTGTTTGAATCTGTTGATTTGTTTAGCAAGCACTTTCTAAGTCAGGTTTTCACGAGAATCATTACTTAATAGTCTTGATGCAGTCCTTCCTTAGTTTCTTTTCTTATCTCTTCCCATAAGCAGTAATCTTAAGAGTATTTTGTTCATTACTTTAGAACAATCCTTGTCCATTGTAAATGTTTAATAAGTATTTGAAATACTTAAAATGTAACAAGTAGATCAGTAATAACACTTTCTTTGTTTCCTTAGGCTAAGAATGAATGCATGCATGGGTGTGTCTGAAAACCAATCGTGTGTGTTGTGTGTGTGTGTGGATGTGTGTATCTAACAACAGCAGAGACTAGACTTGATCTTTGAAATGTCTCTAGACCTGATAACTTTTTTGACTATAAAACTCCCAACTTTATAAGTTCCTGGCTGTTTTGTGAGCAAATTTATTGGAAGCATTCCTTAGGATTTTCTCATCTAGCTCTGTGGACAGCATGGTGTCATTCAGGCAGATGTGACTGGAGAAGGAGCAGAGGATCTACATCTTGATCCTCAGACTGCATGAAGAGACTCCACTGTCAGGCCAGGCTTGAGCTGCTGAGACCTCAGAGTCTACCTGTTAGTGACACACCTCCTCCAACTACTTCAACAAGGTCAAATCTAATAAGCCACTCCCTGTGGGCAAGCATTCAAACACATGATCTCTGGCCCCTTTCCTGTTCAGTCCACCCCAAGCTCTTTCTAAACTTGTGAGGAATGGCACTGCTGGGTAGTAGTGGAACTAGTTAAGTACATTTTCCATCCCAGTGGGGGAGATCACCGAGCTCAGCGATTGTATAAAACCGTGTGAAATTAAGTATTCCTTCTAACTGGGATCTTACTCTCATTGCGCTCATTTACAGCAGCTTAAGACTTAAACTATTGTAGTTTCTCCAGATGAGCAGAAGAAAGTACTGCCCAGAGGATACCTTTGGTGTGTATGCACGTGTATGTGATGTGATGTATATGCACATTTATGTGATGTGACACATGAGATGCAGCTTTTGTTTTCTCAGATCTAGTTGTTTGTGTGTGTCAAATAAGTTGTGAACATTTTAAATGTACTTTAGCATAAAAGGGTGTTTTTAATTATTATCTTGAACATTGTGTAGATGTCTATAATGTTTTAATCATATTCAACCATCATACCTTGCTTTGTTCCCTCCCTCTCCTGCTTAACTCTTTACTTTCTTCTAATTAGCCTTCTTTCTACTTCAATGTCTTTGTGTGTGTGCGCATGTATTCACGCTTGTGTGTGTCCCACTAGGTTTAATTAGAGTTGCTTGTATGAGTATGTGTGGCGCACTATTACTGGAGCATGAGCAACTTGCCAGTGGCTGTAGCACTGAGGAAAATGTGCCCTCATCTACCAGCAGCCATCAACTGCCTCTAGCCAGGGGATTTTTACTCTTACAACATAAAAACATGCATGTACCTCCCATGTTACATGTTCTCCAGTTAATCTTCCAAAGTATATACAATAAAATTCTTACTGTTTGTCCTGAAGTCAAGCTGTTCCTCACTAAAAAAACAAACAACAAACAAACAAAACATTTTTCCACATGTGTGTGCGTGTGTGGTATGTGTACATGTGTATATGTATGTTTTTGTGAGGGATGCACATGTATGTGGGTCTGCAATGTGTTAAGACCTGATTGATGTCCCGTGTCTTCCTCTTCACATCATATGGTAGCCAGGATCTCTGCTGACCCTGGAGCTTGCCAGTTTGGCTAGTCTGGCTAGTCAGCTTTTCTAAGGTTCCCTGTCTCTCTCCCAGAAGCTGTAGTTGTAAGGAGTTGGCTAGTTACTTTTGTCAGCTTGACAGAAACTGGAATTGTTCGGGAAGAGAAAACCTTAGTTGGGAAGGTGCTCGCTTCAGAGGCCTGCAGGCAAGTTTTCTTATTCAATAATCGATGTGGACACTGAGAGTGAGAGAGGCCCTCAGTTGCTGAGGAGCCCCATCCCAACTCGGCCCCCAGCTGAGCATCTCCCTCACAACTTCCATCCCTGACTCCCATAACAATGGGGGGGGGGGCTAGGGAGCCATCCCTACTCTCTTGAATACCATCAATAAAGTTCCACTGCACCCACAAAAAGAAAAAAAAAAAAAGAAAGAAAGAAAAGAAAAGAATTGATGTGGGAGGGCCTAGCCCACTGTGGGCAGTGCTACCCTTGGGCAGGAAGTGGTGCTGTGCTGTATGAGGAAGCAGGCTGACAGGGCTATGGAGAGAGAGCCAGGAAACTATTCCTCCTTAGCCTCTGCCTCAGTTCCTGCCTCCAGGGACCTGACTGCTAGAGTTCTTGCCTTGGTTTCCCTCAGTGTTGGACTGATTGGGACATGTAAGTCAAATTAACACTTTCTTCCTCAGGCACCCTGGGTTGTTGGGTGTGGTCTTTTCCCACCACAGTAGAAAGTCAGCTGGGACAGGGAGGCTGCTGTACTCATCTGTCTTTCACAGGAGGGTAGAGGATCCTGACTGTGGTGCTCGTGATTATGTGACAAGCAAGCATTTCACCCTTGCCTGACCTTTCTCCCCACCCCTGTTCCCTATCTGTAGTGTGCTGTGGGTCTTGAGGGTCTTCGTGCTGATTTAGTGGCTGTGACTTCCACTTGATAGTAGTATGTACCCTGGAATTGCTTTGATTTCTATCTATTTTTTTATTTAGCCAATGCATTTTTAATTTGATGCATTATATAATTTTTTGTGAACAAATTAAGCTATGTAAAGAATTTTTAAATCCAACTATTATGGTTAATTCTAGTTTTATATTTAATTTTATTTTCAAACATGGTGTAGTTCATTGTGAAGATGCCTTTGGAATGATTGATTGTATTTATGCATTCATTAAGGTGTTAATATTGGTGTAGTAAGGATCTGCATGTCAGTCCTTCTTAATATGTATTATTTCATCCAGATGCATGGTTTGCATGTTTAAGTAATACTATTTTTCATTTTATATGCAACTGTAAATTAAGCTAGAGTTGTTTAGACAAAAAAGAAAAAGAATAAATCCTAGCGTATTATCAGATCATGTAACTGATTGATTTAAAAAGCAACAATGTGTATTATATTTGTTCTCTTGGTACACTGCAATATGATGGATATGATGGATATTTGCAAAGTGTGTAGAATCTAACACAACTTATTTTCAAAGTGTGGTAAGGCAGACTTAACTTTTGGCTGTTAAACAATTAATAGTTAAACCTTGCAGTCAACTATTGAAGAAGCCAAAGCCTTAAATACTTTTATTAAGTTTTCATGGGGTAAAAAATGTTCTTTGAGGAAAAAACACAATCAAATCATCTACCACTTGTGGAACATTGTGTTTTTTTATCCAAATGGAAACTACCATGAGGCTTTTGTGTCAGTGCTTGAACTAATGGGGTTTGCCCCACAGCAGTGATGGGGAGCGATTTTCAAATAAAAGACAGTTTTACATCAAGCTGTATGGCTAGCTGGTTGTGAATTGAAGGCACACGGAATGCAAAAAATAAAAAGATGTTTTAACTTTAACAGTAAATTAAATGCTATTGATCAGCACAGGAAGTAGGAAAAGAGAAAAATTCGTAAGGAATAAAATATTTATAGAGATAAATAAAAAATATTTTATATCATTGTGAAGATAATTACCAATTGTGGTTTATTGGCTGTGTGATTAGTGATTTTCCCAACCTCTTTAATACAGTTATGTCAGTAATTAGTACATATTTGTATCTTATATTGTATTCTGTATGATCCGAATCACTCGTGTCTTACATTAACATTGTCAGCATTCAGGCTGAAACAAGGTTTTATGCTTCCCTAACAGGCTCAGTGGTGCTATTGAAGTCCTCGTAGTGGCCTCAGTGATTGGAACCACTACAGAGTCTTAGGAGAATTCCGTAGTTGATGATGCTACAATAGTAAGTGCATTGTAATATGCTGTCCATGCATGCATACATCCATCCATCATCCATCCATTCATGCTGTGTGCAAAATACTTTTGCTTTACAACTGAACATGGAACAGTAGTAACGGTTTATTTCTAGTAGATACCACAGAAAAATCTTACACAATATTTTGTTGTCTTTTCAGAGACATTAATTATCTCATATGTTCAAATTACATTTTAATTTCTAGAACCAAGATCATTTCTAGTGGAGAAAAAATATTAAGAAGAGTAAGAAAGTGACTATAAAAATAAGCAAGTGTGTAATATCATAACATAGCACTACAGACTGATCTCTGCCAGAGAAGCTGCCAGACCTGATTCCATTATGCTGTCCACTGTTACTTTGCATGGTGTGGCATGCTATGAACTCAGGGATGAGGAACAGAGTTTGAAGTCGGACTGCAGTGTGT
The DNA here is from genome assembly GCF_963924665.1 of Micromys minutus. Taxonomy (NCBI): domain Eukaryota; kingdom Metazoa; phylum Chordata; class Mammalia; order Rodentia; family Muridae; genus Micromys; species Micromys minutus. The sequence continues at coordinate 27,131,799 of NC_137957.1, forward strand.
GCACATTTGACTCGGTTATCATCTTGTCAAGTCTTGACATAAGAACAACAATGAACTTGCTCACATGATAGGTAAATGTTTAACCGTGCCTGGCATGTGGTATTAAACATTCAGTACATCTTAGCAATGGAGCAGTGCGTTTGTGAGACCTGTGAAGATGAGATAAAGCTCATCTTCTTTAGAGTTTTAGGACACTCAAGTATGATAACAGGTAAGCAGTTTTGAACTCTTCCTTAATTATGAATATACATTTATTGTTTTATTTCTAGTTTTAAAGCTTTGTACACTTTTCCTCAAAGGTTCTTATGGTCTGTGTTTTTGACTCTTGTTTGCCTGTATACGTGGATATCTGGTAGAAATACTAGAAGCAGGTTAGAGGTATCTTGGGATCATGTTTCAGAACTAACCTCTCCTGTCTCTTTTCCATCTTGTTTCCTAAGCTGTTACTGTTTTTAACCCTTATTTTTCTTTATTGGTGTGTGTGTGTGTTTGTGTGTATGTGTGTTTGTGTGTGTGTGTGTGTGTGTGTGTGTGTGTGGTGTACTCATGATTTGTTAGTGTGGATGCCTACATAGCTTACCTTTATGAGTCTGTGGAAGTCAGAACAAGGTGCAGGAGTCAGTTCTAGCCTTCCACCACATGGGGTCTGAGGATAAACTCCAGTTGTAGGAATGTGCACGGGTGCCTTTACCCACTGAGCTCACCAGATCTTAGTTAATCTGTTTTACACACTGCTTTGTAGCCTCTCTTATAAGAGCCCCAGTGGGAGAGTGATAGATGTTACACACACACACACACACACACACACACACACACACACACACACACTCACAAAATTGAAGCCGACACAGGAAAAAGATTAGGAACCTCCAGGAGATGGCATTGTAAGCAAAACTGTCAAGCCCTGGAGTGTGCAGGGGTAGCAATCAGGCAGCAGATTTAAACAATGCTTCCTTCCCCGAGGGGAGGAATATTTGCACTCAGCTAAGAAATAACTAAAGTTCCACTGCACGGCAGCTTCTCTGCCCCTAGCTGCCAACCCCACACTGATTATAGAGACACCCAGTCACCAAGACACAAGGTGCTGTGAGGACCTGAACATTGGCATTGGCCTATGGCCTTCTCATATGCAGGATCACAGAAGAAAGGAAAGATCACTCTCCTTTCTCGTTCTCTATAAATCTCTACAATAAGCAAGCTGATTCTCTCAAAAGAAAAAAAAATGACCTCAGCTGTACTTTTATGATCAAAAAATTTTTTTATTGTGAAATTCTGGACCGAGTAAACTGTTTTTAACTCTAAAGATATAAAACCAAGATTGAATCAGAATATATAGTTCTTTAAAAGTTAACTATTATTGAAAACACTTTAACTTAGGCATTCAATATCTAAAGTTTGGGGGTGCCTGTAATTAAAAGCAAATTAATGGCATTTAGTTCAGGTCAAACTGGAATCTTTTCAAGAATTTTCAGTAGGATAGCTGTTGATTCAAACATTTACTTTTCCAACAGAAACATCACATTTCTTTCTGTTGGCAACATTGCCCAATAACTGACACTTATAACGGCCCCTCTGCTCACTGCGATGGAATACTCTTATTCTATCACACTTTAAGAAACTGCTCCCCTGGAACCTGCAGATGCTGAGACTGCTCTTAAACCTGAAAGTCTCACTTAATAGTTGACCGAGTTTTGCCCCCTGCATCATATCTAAATATTTTGATGTAGATTTTATTACATTTGGCTGCATCAGTAAATTCAGCTTGTAAAACGTCCCCAAATCTATATTAAATAAATTTGCCATAGTAACTTTGTGGTTTTATTTTCTTTTTAACTGATTCAAAGTTGAAGTCACACAGCTCTGGTGTTTTTTAATAATAAATATAGCACATATTGTAACACCAAATTAAGAGATACTGGTTTTACAAAGAAAGCATGTATATGCAGAATCATATCGTTTTATTTAGAATATGAAGATATCCTGTACATTGTTTTCAAGTTTTGTGAGAGAGCAATAGTTTTCTTTGTGTTTCAGTGGACTTCTATTAGACAAGATGTCATGGCATATAGATTATGGTGTTTGTTTGCTTTTGAAAGAACAAAAATTGTTCTCTAGCATGTATGCTTCCCCAGAGTGAATGCCTTGCATACGTGTTCAACACTGATTTGTCCTTTTTTTAAGCTTGCTTTTATTTAGTTATACCTTGAGTTAGTTTTCAAAAATACATGTTAAATGAATCGGAGTGCTCTAGTCACTAAGGATTTATGAACTGCTATGTATAAATTAGAATGAAAAGAAAAAAAACTTCAGAAACAAATTGATGTCCCTTGACAATGGCATAAAAGGATACAACTGTGCAATGCTGTTCAACAAGAATAAGGAACAGGGGTATTGTAAAGACTGGCACTTTAACATGCACAGCTGTAGGCCCGAAAGACAGTTCATAAATTAAATATATTACACTTCAGACTTAAGACTTCTGCTGTTGTTGCTCCTGGAAAACACAAAGACCAAATTTTAATTTGATCTTCAAAGACATGACTGGATAAAATGCTAAAACTAGATTTTTGGAGGCTGATAGTTTAAGTAACCAGGGCAAAGAAACTGTTGGAAATATCTCAGAGATTGAAAATTAAAATATTTTAAGTTGCTGTAAAATTCCAGTTGTTCATTTGCTATTTTCAAAATCTTTATAACTCTTGCTAATCTTTGATGTCCATTGTTTTAGGTTTCATTGATCTCCCCAAAATATTTTGTGAAACTTCTCAGAAGCTTTTGAGTGTGGAAGACTTTGCTCTAACTGCAAAACACTATTCTGTGCAAAACATGGGACTGTGTACTCCTTTTGAGCAGTTACTTACAGCCCTCCGAGTAAATAAAAAACAAAGAATTGGTATGTGTGACTGTGATATTTATTTATGCTTTTTAGGTACTTAGATGCAGTATGTCGCTCATTTATGTATGCCTGTCCAATATAATCTTAGTTTACTTTCTGTTGGATATTATCATACTGAAAAGAACAGATTCTCTTATTCCATAGTAAGAAGACTTATAGATCTCTATACTCTCTCCTATATTAGCCCCTGAGTGTCTTTACCACAGTTAGTTTCAGACACTCAAACACATATTATATTGTGTTACTACAGATGTTAAAATACTTGTTTCATTTTTATTTCAGTGGGATAATGGTTTCTCTATGGCTGATTCTTAGGGAAGAACATGAAGAACATGGAGCGTGGTTGCTGGGAAAATAGGGGAAATGTATGAGAAAGTGGGGATTGTCCAAATTAGAACTCAAGTGGCCAGATAGATTAAAACCTATGTTTATAGTTATGTGTCTTGTTTATAGTAAAGTGTCAGTAGATACCCCAGTTCTAAGGTAATGGTCAGGAGGCTGTGGATTTAAAAGTTGACTATTTTCCATGCTGAGGAACCAGCTTTAGTAATAGAGACAAATTGGTTAAATACTGATGACATCGATGATAAAATATGTGACCTTTATTGTTTCCTAAGGTCTTTATTGTCTGCTATTTCATTTGATTCTCATTAGTCCACCAACTTTTTTTAGAAAGCTGTAAACCAAGAGAAACATCCTCTTGTGAATCTTGATACTTTTGACCTAGATTTGCAATGCTAAAATCTTCTCTGTTTGCTGTTAGGATACCCACACACATACTTCTTTAAAATCCGAGCCCTTTGACCATCAGTTACAGGTACCATATTACCTGCAAGTATTTTGGCATATGTCCATAAAAACCCAATACATTCCTACTTATCCTGAAGCATGTCAGTTTATTCAGGATTTTAACTCTGTGCTAGTAATACTATATAATAAGCAGACTGTATTTAAATTTGTCATAGTTAGCAGGAATTACTTATAGCTTCTTTTTTAAAAAATATTAATTTTTAAAAAATTTTATAGATGGGAGTGTTTTGCTTACATGCATGTCTGTATATGTGTGTATGCCTGTTGCACACAGAGGTCAGAAAAGGGCATCTGAATTAGTTTTGAGTAGGTGAGCTGCCATATCAGGGAATCAGCCCAGTATCCTCTGTAAAACTAGAAACTCCTCTTACCCTCTGAGTCATTTCTCCAGTCTGCGTTTTTCTTAGTGTACAAATCAGTCTGGGCTCATTCATGACATTTAGACAGAATGTTTAAATCCCTTCCATCTAAAGTTGTAGCTCAGTCTTTTTTCTTCTTGTTTATCCTGATTCTGATAACTTGACACATGCAGGGAGGTTTTGTTTGATTATTTCCCCGTGGTTAGTCAGCTTTCCAGTTCCAGCAGGAATGCTAATTAACTTGCTTTTTCATGCACCTCACTAAGGCATATGTAATTTTGTCTTATTAGCAGTGATTAGTGCTGGCTGGCACAGGCAGATCCACAGAAGCTCTTCATATAAGGGTTGGTTTTATTTTTGTAGGTGTGTATTATAGTATCTTTTCCAGTTTGTTGCTTGCTCATCTTTTTACTTTGTTAAGGCTGTTCTTTGATGACAAGGATTTTCATTTTGGTTTTGGTGATACAGCTTTTTCCACTTATACTTAATTATTTGTTATATCAAGGAATGATTTTAATTATCTGTGGACTTTTATTCAATTTGAATCATGACTGTTAAAATCATACATTGACATAGATATCACAGAATTTATGCCATTTCATAATTAATTTTTAAAGCCGTGAATTTTGGATGACAACTAAAATTTTCTTTCATAGCAGTATTCTCATGTTTTTATGTTTGTTCAGATGAAAATGTGAAGGCAATTGAGTTTATGAATACAAAAAAATCTCATGAGGTTCAGGCGATGTCAGAGCTAATCTGCAGTATTGCCGATTACTGTGGCTTAAAGCAGGTAAGAGTATTCCTTGTAAGTCTTACCCATTTGTGGCATTAGTTAGGATTCCTTTCCTTCTTGTATCTTTTATTGGACTCTTGCCTTCTTGTCAGTGTTCCTTTCTGTGTTTATTTCACTTACCAAGGAGATTACACACAGTACTTAAATCTTCACTGAAAGATCTGTCAGGGAGCCACACTAAGCTAGAATAAGGCAAAGGCTGGTTGGTCTTCAGTATATACTGGAATCCTTGAGAGACAGGCTGTAAGAGAGAAAGATGGGTGTTTCAGGCAGCAAAGTTAGAGGGGTGGAGCTACCTAAGCCCTTTAAAACTGAAGCCCAGCTACTAGACATGGAGCTACAAAGTTTGGTGGTTTTTCCTGCTATGTTTTGGTATTGCTTTAGTTTCTCACCCTCACTTTCTATGACGTGTGCTCTATGCCAGCATTGTGTGTTAGAAGTGTGTAAGTTTTCATTCCCTCTGTTCCTTCCTCCCAACATTTCCCTATAGTCCAAGTCCAGCCAGTGCTGCCTGTATTACTCAGGGATATGGAGTTTTCACTGGAGCATGCTTTACCTGCTTGGGTCCCACCCCTAAAAAGACCTTAACAAACTGGCTCTTCACTATCCACCATCAACTGCCACAGCCCCTTGCCAATTCAGATCGGCAGGTCAGGTCACTGGAGGGCTCCTCCCTGCTTCTCGGTGCTTTGCTTACAGGTGGTCTCATGGCTGCCCCACTTTATGTATGCTCTGGGAATCTAAATTTACATCATCATGCTATCAAGACAATCTCTTTATTCACCGAGCCTTCTTCTGAGCCCAGTATGTTCATCGTTGACCTAGTAATATCTTTTTTTAAAGCTATGTATTTTAAAGAAAAAATACGAGAAAAGGACATCAGATTCCATTACAGATGATTGTGAGCCACCATGTGGTCACTGGGAATTGAACTCAGAATCTCTGGAAGAGCAGTCAGTGCTCTTAAGCCGTCTCCAGCCCTAGTACTATATTTTAACTTTATTCTTTCTGAAAAAATTTTTTGCTCTTCATAGGTGGTTTGCATTCTCATATAAATTGTAGTATATGATTTTCAGTGTCTTTAGGCTCAATTGGGATTATGTTGATCTCTGTGCATTGAAAGAGAAGAAGGGCTTTCTTAGTATTGAGATTGTTTGTTCATGACATGAGCCTTCTGTTTAACCTTTCAGGATTTTAGATGACATTTATAGTTTTCAGTGTATTCATCTTCTGTCCTTTGTTAAGCTTACTACTAGGTATTGTTTATATTGTCTTGCTTTAAAACATTTGCATTCAAAATGTTCATTACTGTTGTGTTATATATTTTCTGTTGGATCACTGTTTATCTGTATTTACTATATGCCTTATAGTGTGGGACTTTCAGGGGTCCTGCTTGTTTGCTGGCACGGTCCCTCAGCTAGCCCATCAAATTACTCAGATTTATCCTCCCCTCATCTCTCCACATTGACATGTCCTGCTAGCCTGGCACTGCTGACACAGCAGTGAATGACTGAGAACACCTGGGCACAGCGTCATAGCCAGGTGATGCAGTGTGTGGTTATCCTAACACCTTGGCACATTGTTTAATACAGCAGTTATTTTTGGTGATGTCTAAAGATATTCTTTGGAATTTTCTGTAGAGACAATAGCTCCATAGATGATAAAAACATACTTTTTTCCTTGCTTCCAATATTATTTCTGTCCCTTAGTTGTTCCTTTGATTTACTGTACTACTTGGAACTAGAAAAAGTTGAATTAAAAATGATCAATGATTGATTTTTATAGAAACCAAAACATTAAAATAACAAATATATCATACAAATGATATATTGCATTTGTTACTCACCTTAATAAATTATGTGGACTGTTTCTTTTACCAACTGACTAAATACTGAATTCATTGTTTTGTTTTCTTCAGGTAATTGATGTGGGTTCTGGTAAAGGCTATCTAAGCTCCTTTTTGTCCTTAAAATATGGCTTAAACGTTTATGGCATCGATTCCTCAAACACTAATACCCATGGAGCTAAGGAGAGAAACCGGAAGTTGAAGAAACATTGGAACCTCTGTCATTCTCAGTCAAGAGCACATGCCAATGGATTGGCATTAAAAATGCCAAAGGAGTTGAAAGTGCAAAAGGAAGTCAAGTATAAGGGGGCTTCTGACAGTGTGCGGAGGAGCAGGCTGGGGAGTCAAGGCATGACTGCCGATATTTTGCCAGATTTTTCAGGGTCTGCAATTTCAGTCATCAGAAAACAGCAAAGAAATCTACACGCTCAGCCTGTTGAGGAAGAACATTTGTGTTTTGAAGATGCCTTTTCTCTCATAGACTTTTTGCCTGTCGATGCCATCGAACCTACTTCCTCACAGGTTCGCAACACAGAAATGTCTGGACTGAGAAAAGAGAGAAGAAATACGACATCTAACCCAAGGGACTCAAGCATATATTCACCACTTACCTCGTTCATCACGGCTGATTCACAGTTGCATGACATTATTGAAGATCTGGAGGTGATTCAACTTTCAAATGCTTTAGTTTGCAAAGTGCTGTTGTCAGAATACAATTTGAATAGTTTGCTATTGTACTAATGTGATCGTATCTGACATAGTAATCCTAAAGAGCAAGAGTAGGATCCTAAGCTGGCTTCCACTGTACTCACAATGTCAACATTGAATAAGGGTAGACTAGAGAACACAAAACCCTCTACTCACTTCACTTGTAGATAGAAGAGCTAACACAAATGCTAGTCAGGAGGCAAAATTATCCACACTTTAGAGGTTGTTTAAATTCTAATTCAAAAAATGTCTGTTTTCGTCCTTTTTTCATTTTGAATTGATACTTACAGTAATTATCTTCATAGAGGTTTATGATGATGATGATGATGATGTTTTCATGTGCACATACTTGATGATCATATCAAGATACTGAGAAAAGACAGAGGTAATGAGCATAACATTAACCAACATGCAGTTTCCTAGAGCAAGAATAGCCTATGACTGATCTTTAAAGTTTTAATGTTTTCTAAGTTGTCAGGTTATATAATTGGAAGACAATGTATCCAAAGTGCACTGTTAGATGTTAAAAAAGTATTATGCAGAAGCTTCTAGAATTATTTAGTCTAACTCCTTTAGAAGATGAAGTATCTTTTGAAATTAATCTTATTCTTTGTTAATTTAAGGAAATGGCTAAACAAAAATATCAGAATTCTTTAGATATTTAAATTCTTGTTTTATATGATTTTTAATGTTCTCCCATCACTGATTTTGTTTTTAAAGCTGTTATTCTTATTTTAAATTATGTGTATATGCATGAGACTGTACGGTTTATGCACGTGAGTGCAGCAACTACATAGGCCAGAAGAGAGGGAGATGCCGTGGATCTGTATTTAGGCCACTAGGGCACCCAGACTACATGCAGAGAACAGAACCTGGCTTCTGCAAGAGTAGTGCATGCTCTTAACCACTCAGCCATTGCTCCAGTGCACCAATCCCAGCCATGTCCTTATAAAAAAAAACAAAAAAAACAAAAAAAACAAAAAACAAAAAAGGTACCAATTAAGGGAAACCTTAGTCTGCATGCATTTCAGTGTAGTAATTGGGTTATCTTTAACAATTTTAGGTTTAAAATATGAAATTTTATTAGTATATTTTATCACTTAAATTTTTCAAAATCTTCTTGGAATTGTATTGCTAGAACTGCACAGCCTATGGTGGCATGTGTTAGAGATAACATAGCAACTGAAGCAAGGGGACATCAGCATAGGGAAGCTGTAACAAACGGAAAGGCTAAATCTAGTTGCAAAATCACATTTTAATAAAGTAGGCTCTAAATTCAACTGTTTCTCAAGCTTATGTTTTTCGCAATACTGATATATCTCACTTGTATCATTAGACTCATTGATACTTACCCAGTTCTTTGAAGTCTCTTAAGCACCGTGTTATCTAGATTGGTTATTGTCATTCGTTTTGTCTTGAGGCAGTCTTACTACATAAGCCTGAGTAGCCTGTGATTATTACGTAGCTCAGAGCAGCCTCAAACTCAAGGCAGTGCTCTTGCCTCAGCCTCCCGACGGCTGGGACTTCTTACCACCATGCCGACTTTAGCTATACCTTTACATTTAAGTTTAATTGGTATCTAAAAATTGAGCTGTTAGACGAATAATTCTTTGCACAACATTTGGGGGATAGGATGGCTTGTGTTTTCTTTTGTTTTTGTTTTTATGTTGTGAAAAAAACCCTGAGAAGTTGCTATGACTATACTGAAATCATAAATCTAATACTAATGTGATCTGTGGACTATCTACAGATATCCTTAAGGATATCTCCTTAAAACTCAAAAGATCATGTAGCTTTCCTAAAAGTCTTTGAATCCAAATAACAAAAGTACATGGACACAGAAATGAGAGAAAACAAAAATGAAGATACATACACATACACACACACACACACACACACACTCAAAAACAAACGAAAAAAATCCCACTGAAGCCATAGAAAAATACGGCCATTTTGTCTAAAAAGAACAATTGTTCATTTTTAAAATAAAATGATATGTAATACTTTTCAGGTACAATTAGTCACTTAAAAGGTTCACATATTTGAAAAGACACTTAAAATCTTTACCTGTGTAGTTTTTTTTCTTACAACTTTATTTAAAAAAGAGAGATGCGTATACAGATTTTTTAAAGCATTTTGGCATAAAACTATATGAATATATTTTTGTCAGTACTTGGTTCTTTTAAAGGTTTGATAGTGTGCATTGAAATCTTACTACCTGAATAGTTTTAACTCCCCTGTTAATATGCTGTTTTTCTTTCTGTCTCTAAAGGACTGTCTAATGGTGGGGTTGCATACTTGTGGTGACCTTGCACCCAACACTCTGCGGATTTTTGCATCCAAAGCTGAAGTCAAGGGAGTTTGCAGTGTGGGTTGTTGCTACCATCTCTTATCTGAGGAATTTGAAAACCAGCATAAAGGTAGTAGGCACTCTATGTGTCATGATTGTCATTAATTTCAGTTATCGGGACTATTTTCTGGTTATGGGGGTGCAGTACTGTGATATGATTGTTTTGTTTTATTTTGTTCTTGAGAATGGATCCCACTGTATATTGATGTCCTGGAGGTCACTGTAAAGAGCGGACAGGCTAGGAACTTAAGGATTCATCTGCCTCTCCCTTTCAATGCTGGGATTAGAGCAACAGTTCTCATCCTCCCTAACACTGTGTGGCCCTTTCAAACAGTCCCTCATGCTGTGCTGACCCCCAACTATACAATGACTTTTATTGTTCGTTCTGGACAGTAATTTTGCTACTGTTCTGACTTATAATGTAAACATCTGGTATCAGATATTGGATTCCTGTGGAAGGCTTGGAGTCACACCCCACAGGTTGAGAACCACTAGACTGAGGCTTATATTTTTATGCCCAGCCCAGTCATTGTTGGCACTTGAATTAGCATTTGAGACAGCATCTAATTTTGTTGCAAATTTAACATTAGTAGTATTAATGAAATTAGATACAATATCACATTTCTATTTTGTGATCATTTCTTTGGCCATAAAAAGGACTTAATGAAGGCTGAAAACTTTGTAAATATTTCTAAAATTCTATAGTAAATAGTATCTATTTTATAAGATATATTTATAAATACTTCTAAACTTTGCTTTGATTATGATAGTAAAGCTATTTTCATAAATACAAACATGTATCCTTACTTCCAGATTTCTTTATTTCTCACGAATTGATACATGACTCTACCCTTTCAGTTTTGCTGACTGTAGCTTCTCTCTCCGGCTGGCTCCACTCCCTGTGTGCAACCTTCCCTAGTAGATATCCCAGGGCTCTAGCACTTCCACTATTTTTGGGTCCCTACAGTCCAGGCTTCACTTTTACAGCTTCTGTAATGATTTCTTCAGGCCTCCATGCAGGAACTCCCCTGCCACACATTTAATGGCTTTCTTAAGCACAGAAGAATCTGTAACCCCTTTCTCCTGTATCCTCCATGACACTAAAGCCAGAACCATATAGCTGATTGCTCTCAGCACTACTTTCTTCCAAGCTCTATTTGGATGGCCCAGCAAGCCCAGGATATGGCAGTCAACCACTTTTAAAATCTTAAGTCTTCCAAAAAAGAGCATGGTGAGGCATGTCACAGCAATATTCCACTGCTGGTATCTTCTTACTTAACTTTGTATTGCTTCCAGTTTGAGAGGGTGAGTCCATGACCACCATGGTGGGAAACATGGAAGCAGAAAGACAGCACTGTAGCAGTATTTGAGAGCTCACATCTTGAGATCACCATGAAGCAGAGACAGCTAATTGGGAATAGCATGGGCTTTTGAAAGTTCAAAGTCCACCCCCATTAACATCAACTCCTCCAGTAATATCACAACTTCTCAAAGAGTTCTACTGACTGGGGACCAGCCATTCAAATATGTGAGCATATTGGGACCATTTTTACTTAAACTACCAAATTTTGCAAAGAAAATTTTTGCAATGTGCCATTGGACTTCTTGTTTGCAGAATTAAGCATATCAAGTTAAGCTTTTTAAATAGATGAATAATGAGTATTTAGTAGATATTTCCCGTTATAGCAGCTACATTTTATATAAGTAAGGAAGGTGTCATAGCCAGTATTCTGTGAAGAGAAACCATGACCATAGCAGTTCTTATAAGGAATGCACTAAGTTGGGGCTTGCCTACAGTTTCAGAGATTTAATTTATTATAAGTATGGCGGGGACCGTGTGGCACACAGGCAGACATGGGAGGTGAGAGTTCTACATCTGGATTGAAGGAAGCAGGAGTTGAGAACCACTGGCCCGACTTTGGCTTTTTATATCTCATGGCCCGCTGTTCTCAATTACAAACTTTCTGCAACAGGCCTAACTTACTCGAAGACCACACTGTTGGGATTATGTAAACCCCACCCCTCAATTACCCAGCAGCCGCCAGGTATGCTCCACCCCAGTGACCTGACACTATAAAAGGAGCTGCTTGACCCCTCCTTGCTCTTGCAGCCTTGCTCTCCCACTCCTACCCCTCCTCTTCCCTTCCCTTCCCTTCCCCCTCTCCCTCCATGTGCTCATGACCAGTCTCTACTCCTCTACTCCTCTACTTCTCTCTCTCTCTCTCTCTCTCTCCCTCTCTCTCTCTCTCTCTCTCTCTCTCTCTCTCTCTCTCTCTCTCTCTCTCTCTCTCTCTCTCTCTCTCTCTCTCTTTCTCTCTCTGCTTCTACCACCCTCTTAACTCTCCCATGACCTGAATAAACTCTATTCTGTACTATACCGTTGTGTGGCTGGTATAGTACAGGGGGAAGGGATTCCCAACATGGGCCTCCCAGAGGCATCTCCCTTGCCCTCAGGCCTCGCTGCACCTCCATGAGTCATATGCCCCCCACTCTCTTCATCCTTCCCCTAACACACACCCCTAAACCTTTCAAATAATGGCACTCCCTGGTGACCTAAGCATTCAAACTGATTGGTCTGGGGGCCATTATTCAAAGGATTATCTGTTTTTAAGGCACTGGACTTGACACTTTAAGAATTATAAGGGAGGAACTTAGGAATTGGCTCATACAAGTCAATATTTCAAGAGCTAGGACAATAAAATAGATGACAAACAGTTGAGTTTAGCAAACATTCATTGAATGTGAACTTTCCACTGTTTTGTGAATGGTGATAAGACAAAATATGTAAGGTGCCATCTTTACCCACCAAGAACTTTGCAACTTAATTCTAGGAATGTTGTAGATTTTCCTGTAGCCATTTGTATTTTGGTTTTAATTCCACTTTCCCTAGAAGGGCTGCCTACTCACTGACTCAGGTAACTTCATCAAAACCTTCTCATTTTAATTAGTAAAATAAAGGCTAGAGCTGATGATTGTGCCTGGGAAGGAAAGGTGGAGGGAGGGTCAGGAGAGAGAAGAATCAAGATGGAGCTTGAGAAGGATGAACTGGATCCAGGTCGACTTAACTGACTTTAGGTAGCTATGAATATTCTAAAGATTTTATAGGTCTTTTATTTTATATGGAAGGGCAGTGTCTTAGTCAGGGTTTCTATTCTGCACAAACATCATGACCAAGAAGCAAGTTGGAGAGGAAGAGGTTTATTCAGCTTACACTTCCATATCACTGTTCATCACCAGAGGAAGTCAGGACTGGAACTCAAGCAGGTCAGGAAGCAGGAGTTGATGCAGAGGTCACGGAGGGATGTTACTTACTGGCTTGCTTCCCATGACTTGCTCAGCTTTCTTTCTTATAGACCCAGGGCTACCATCCAAGGGATAGCACCACTCACAATGGGCTGGGCCTTTCCCCCTTCATGACTAGTTGAAAAAAAATGTCTTACAGCTGGATCTCATGGAGGCATTTCCTCAACTGAGGCTCCTTTCTCTGTGGTAACTCCAGCTTGTGTCAAGTTGACACAAAACCAGCCAGTACAGGCAGTCTGGGTTTTTTGCCTATTAGATGTAATCTTATTGTATAGAGGGTTAGTGGACTGAGGATTGAATATATAAACCTGTATGAAAAGCTATCAGGCCTTAGTTTGTGCCAGTAGGGCAGTATTCTACCCAGGAGGGAGGCAGTCATGCGGGTGGAGTGAGACCGCAGGGGAACCTTCTTAATAAGTTGTAAAAATAATTTAGACTAGAAAAATAAAAAAAACAAAATATTTGAATGCACATTATTTTTTCTTAGTCTTTCTGGAATAAAAATATGCATAGATACATTATTCCTATATATACCTTTTGTATTGTTTTAGTACAAACATAAACCATTCTATTACCTTTTATTTCTTTATATACTTTGATGGTCTTTCTGTATTAGAACAGATCATATTCTAAAATGATTCTAAAATATTTATTTACCATGCTTATATAGTTCTAAATAGTAAATGTTTGTATAAAATCATGATAATTCTAATGAACAAAATGTTACTAAATAGATTGGTAGTTCATATCAATGAGGAAAACACAAAGTATGCCACCAGTGTGTAACTCTAGTTTCTTTTAACTTTAGCTTCGGTGGAGTGTAGTAAATGTTCTTTGCTGTTACAAGTATAGTATATGCCATACTGTATTTATAAACCTATTGTATGTGTTGCAGAGTAGCAGAAGTGTGTCCCAGTACATTCATTCATGCACACCCTGAAGAGTAGGGAGAGCGCTGCAGTAGCTCAGTTCCAAGGTCAAGTCTGTTTTCACACATGCTCACTGCTGCTCTTCAGAGCTGTCTGTGTCTGTCGTTGTCCTACCCATTCCTTCCTTGGAAACAGTGCTTTAATGTCTAGTTCATTGAGATACCATTGTTATATAGCACATGGTCCTTTATATTTCAGTTTACCTTAAAGCCTGTTTTCTAAAGAATTTCTTGGTTCACTTTATTTAGTTAGTATGTTGTTGTTCATAAACTCATCTTTGAATATTTTGAGTAGGTTATCTTTAATAAAAAAATCACTGGTTGTTTATACCTTAGAAATGAAACCTGTGTTAACAGATTCTTGAGCAGCAGTCTCAGAGCCTGCCTACATAAGGGCAGCTTTCTTGTACCTACATTATCGTTGATAGAATATTACCATTGTTCAGTGAGTTGATTGGATATTTGGAGTCCCAAAGTAAAAAGAAAAAAGAATTGTGAAAGTTAGTTATCAGAGACCAACAGCCATAGTCTCGGTTTTTCTCCCTGTATACTATTTAATGAGGAAATACCATAATACCAGTAGTAATAATAGCCTTGTATTTATTGTAAAGTAGAAGTCAATGGCCTCATTTTTTTTCTTATATTTTGTCCTTTGTCCCTCATGCAAAGCAGTAAGAATTTTAACATACAAAATTCTGTTACTCAGGTATATAATTAAAGGATTGGAGAACCCTATCTTTCCCAATTCTCCATCTTGCCCGATTCTTCTCTGGTGGCAGTGGCTGGAAGGGTGATCTGTATGAGCAGCGTGTGGCCTACAGAAACCGCACACTGATCCAGTGCATCCATTTCATATGCACTCGGCCCTATCACTCTGAGAGGCTCATATTCTCATCTTGGATTAACCTCTCTAGAGCTCAGAATGGAAATCCTCTGTATTCTGAGCACTACAAGTACTACTCCTGTTGAGTTTCTGCTAGAGTCTGATGGTCTTCTTATAGAAGCTCAATTTCCAGCTCCCTTTCATTCTACAAAGCCGTTCCTGAAGCTTCTAGCTTGGTGGTTTTTCTGAAAAGCTCTTGCCATTAATTAAAGCATGAATTAATGAACTGAAAGACCTTCCTGATAAGTTTTTTTTTTTATCTACAGAGAATCCTTGATATTATCAAATAGGTAGTGATAAACTTTGATCAGGTAAAAACAAATAGTTGTATCCCAGTGTTGGCGGTTTTTCTCATATACACCTGAAAGGAGCAGAAAGCTGGGAGCTCTGTTTCTCGGTGAAGCAGGAGGGCAGCGGTTGGAAATGGATGAAGATGTATGCAACAGGAGTAACTGCAAAACCTGCACATCAGGCAAAAGGAGAAAATGTACAAAAGCAAGTAGTGAGGAAAGAAGAAACTTGGTTTATAGTTCAGCTTTTCCCAGACAGAACTTTGTCCTTCATACAAAGCCAGGTAAATTTGGGAGCCAGGTCGATCACTTGACCATATCGCACTTCCGTTTTCTCACATCCTCAGCTGTAGGGAATGGAGATGGGTGAGCCGTCCAGCAGTTCTTATAGCAGTGCTTACCTCTGATGAACAGCTAATTCAGATTTGTTGTCATTGGTTGCCAGAGAACTGCCCGTGACCGTCGGAATTACGGCCTAGGCACAGTGTTTGTCAGAAGCTCCATACAGAATTCTGATGAACATCACGGTGAAAACAGGGAAATTATTGTAATTCTTATAAGACATAGAATTTGAGAAGATGGTTTGTAGAAACGTGTTTAAGAAATACACACAATATATTTTTTAACTTTTTCTGTACAAAGAGTTAGGTGGGACATATATTGAATTGTCAGTTTGCAGATCAGAACCAGTGGTTGAGCTACAAGACCCCAGCAAGACAGCATGCAGAAAGCCAGCCTTGCTGCTGTAAGAAAGTTCTAACACCAGGCCTTTAGCTTTTTAGCAGGTGCAGGTTCAAGAACAGAAAATTGTGTTGTAAATCTGGAATGAAGCTACACACATTAGTCGGGAAAAGCCTGAAATAAGCAAGGGGTATCTGATAGTTAATCTTAATTATCAGATGGATGAGATTTAGACTTACCATGGAGATACTGCTTAGATTAGAAGAACAGGCTAGTTAAATGGGAAGACTCACCCTAAATATGGATGGAACCGTGTCATGAGCTGGGACTCTTGACTGGGTAAAAAGGAGAAAGCAACACAAGCACAGGCGGTCATTGCTTTCTGCTCACTGACTGTTCCTCACTGGTGAGCACATTGTACCTGTGTGTGTGTGTTTATTTTGGTTTTGTTTTGTTTTTAACATGTGTATTAGGGTTCTCTAGAGTCACAGAACTTATGGGTCTCTATATAGTAAGGTATTTGTTGGTGACTCACAGTCTGTAGTCCAACTCCCCAACAGTGGTCAGCAGCAGCCATGAATGGAAGTCCAAGGATCTAGCAGTTGCTCAGTCCCACAAGGCAAGCAGGCAAAGAGAGAGCCTTCCTTCTTCCATTGGCTATTTGTACGTCTTCAACAGAACGTGTATCCCAGATTAAAGGTGTGTACCACCATGCCTGGATCTGGGACTTGCTCTGTCCCAGATGACCTTGAACTCAGAGATCTCCTAACTTTAGTGTCCTGGGATTCATAGCCACCATGCCAAGATCCAGGTCAGAAACTTGTATCTCACAGCCTCAAGATCAGGATCACAGGTGAGCCTTCCAATTCTGGGTTGTGGTTCATTCCAAATATAGTCAAGTTGACAACCAGGAATAGCCACTACAATGTGTATATTTTACCAGCATGTATGTTTATGCACCAAGAGGCCCCCAAATCCTTTGAGACAGGATTTATAGATGCTTTTGAGACACCATGTGGGTGCTAGGAACCAAACCTGGGTTCTGTGTGAGAGAAATAATGTTGAAACCACTGACCCAGATTTTCAGCTCCAGCATTTGTGTTTGTGATGGTTTGCATATGCTTGGCCTAGGGAGTGGCACTATTAGAAGGTGTGGCCTTGTTGAAAGAAGTGTGTCACTCTGAGGGTGGGCTTATAGACACTCCTCCTAGCTGCCTGGGGATGCTTAGTCTGTTCCTGGCTTCTTTTGGATGAAGATGTAGAACTCTCAGCTCATGCCTGCCTGGAAGCTGCCATGTTCCTGCCTTGATACTGGACTGAACCTCTGAACCTAAAGCCTGCCCCGATTAAATGTTGTCCTTTATAAAACTTGCCTTGGTCTTGGTGTCTGTTCACAACAATAAAACCTTAAAACAGTGTTCTTTACAGAAATTGGAATGTGCCACTGTATAGTTTAGTCATTATAATTAAAGCAGCTGAGTTCACAGGGCAAATGGTTTTTGTGCACAAGGCTAGCTTAATTGCTGTCATATATCAGGCTCTAGGCTCTATGCAGTTCTGTCTCAGAATAGACAAACATGTTACATGACCCTCACCTCGTATCATACGCACCTGACCTTTTATCCTTGATTTATTTGAACAGCTGTTTTGAAGTTTGAGTTGGGGTGTAAATTTGACTTGTTAATGGTCTTATACAATTTAATAAAAGATTCTGGTATGTACACTGAAACTTTTTTATGCTTGTATTGACTATGTAAACAATATGTATCTTATATGAATATATTTACCCCATAACACTGTGGTAGATCATAGAGGTGGTCTGTCATGAATGTGACTTTTCAACAATGAAAAATACCCCAGTGTTCTGTAAATCATAATACTAAATTTACACCACATGTTTTACAAAGCGCTTTCAGATACTTTACATTATAAGCCAGTAGCCCCTAAGTGAACACTAAGTAACAGAAACAGTTTTATTGCAGTATATTATAGAGTATTATTTTCCAAAGCTTAACTAATGTTTTAATATTCTGACTTGACATTAACTATTACTATAACTAAGTAGAAGTAGTCATATTATTTTTAGTCCTAGGAGTAAGTAGTTTTGATCTTTTTAATTTTTATACACACACACACACACACACACACACACACTTTTTTTCTTACAACTTTATTTTAAAAAGAGAGATACATGTACAGATTTTTAGAAGCATTTTGGCATAAAACTATATTAATATCTTTTTGTCAGTACTTGACTTTTTTAAAGGTTTGATAGTATGCATTGAAATCTTACTAGTTACCATAAGCATAAAGTACATGTAGAACAAAATGTAACATGGAAATAGTCAAAGTTTTCTTGGTGTGTATATCCCACTCACTGCCTCCACCCATTTCTTTGGCCCTGTTTTTATTTTTCACATCTCGGTGCAGCCTAGTTGTTTCCTATTCAAATGGAAATGTAATGCTATGAAACATGCCTGAAATGACCCAGACCAATGCAGCTCTTATGATAAAGGCACCTCAGTCTTGTTCAGGTATCACTTATCAGGGAAATTAAGCCCTTCTGTAATCTTAGAAGTAAGTGAGTCTTACATTCTAGATTATGGTGATTCAGTTGAGTTGGGCGTAGGTATGAGAAAAGATAGTCAGCGGTGCAGCATGCAAGGCAGCATTTTTGCCTGGCTTCTGGTTTCCATTTGTTTTTTGTCACTCTTTTATTTTTTTTTTTTTTTAAATCAGTGTCGGGGGTGTGGAGAAGATGCCAGGGCTAGTGTGTGAACATCAGAGAATGTCTGTGTATTCCGTCCTGATTTCCCACCTTCCCATGGATCCGAGGATTGACTTTAGCAGCAGTCATGCTTCTCCACTCAGCCCTCTCATTGGCCTGCTTGGTCTTCAAGCACAGGGACATCTGCCGCGGTTTGATTTTGTTTTGTATATTTGTCTGTTCAGCCTAACAGAGTGGTCTGCATCTGCTCTGCTCTGCCATTAAAGTGCATCCTTAGAAATGACCAGTGCTCTGAATGAGCTGCTCAGATGAGTCTGAGGAAAGAAAGGCAAATGCTTTAAGTTTATGCAGCTGCTTCACTGGAAGTACTGGGGGAACAGGAGAAGGGCAGGTAGCTAGAGGGTTGGGTCGTTTCACTGCTCACCTTCCCTGGCTTTACTAGGAACAGCTCTGGCCAGAGAAGTAATGGCGCATCCAGTCCCACCTGCCAGGAGGAAGTCGGCTGCAGTCATGGTCAGCAGAAGCCTGACTGGAGCTTGTACTCAGCCTTTAGTAGTTACAGGGTTCCTCACAGCCATGGTCTTCACTTTGCTTATTAGTCTGTCTGTTGTTTATTAGGCTTGAAAAAACAGCTTTTATCATATCTCTGTTCTTCCTGGCATTTGATGTGCAGCATGAAGAACTGTGAATATGACTATAAGCTATGGAAATATGACTATTCTCTTAGTAAATGTAATCACACAGAATTAATCTTTTCATCACATCATCACATCAATGTTTGTAATTACTGTCTTATCAATGTAGACCTGACAGTGCCTCCGTATGTCACTGTGTACTTTACTGCATGAACGTATTTGATGGCATAGAACATTTTTACCTGGAAATTTTAAAGATGTTGAAATGTATTATCTTCCAAATCTCTCTCTCTCTCTCTCTCTCTCTCTCTCTCTCTCTCTCTCTCTCTCTCTCTCTCTCTCTCTCTCTCTCTCTCTCTCAAGATTGTGAGTTAAACTTAGCTTACTTTTACCTAACATTCGGGTCTTAGTTTTTTCTTAATTACATTGACTTTACATTACCAAATATTCTGCTTTCCTGCTCTGGTTCTTTATTTAGCTGATTCTGTGAAATTGAAAAATCTGCACCAGTGTTATAGTGCACATAAATTCTCTGTTTTCCAACGTTTTGTTGTTTGGTTTCTAAGAAGTCAATCTTGCAAATATATACATGAGCTTTTACTTTCTTAGCAATATTAACTTTAATAGTTAGTTGACAATTAGAAAGTATCAGGACCTGTCTCGGCTTTAATAGTTAGTTGACAATTAGAAAGTATCAGGACCTGTCTTGGCTTTAATAGTTAGTTGACAATTAGAAAGTATCAGGACCTGTCTCGGTGTCGCCTTGAAAGGAGGATCAGGCCTGGCTGTTCTTGGTATTGTTCTCTAACAGTTAAAGCAGGTAAATTGTCCTGCCAAACTTGAGAGTTGCCTGTCTCTATAGATTTTCTTATATAGCACATTGTTGTCGTTGTTGTTGTTGTTTTAAAGATGGACCTATGTCACAGAAAACTTTTGGCAGTTTGCATGGGGTGAGTGCAGATATTTTTAATGTACTTGGCATTCACTGTGTAGTTTCTTCACACTAGCAGCTGTATCTGATCATCAGTCAGCTCTGTGTTTTCTACAATGTTGGCAATGATTTGTTTTTTGCCCTAGGGCATCTTTTAGCTGTCTAGCACTTTCTAGAAATGGATTTTTAATATACTTTCTTACTTTAGTTTGCACCTCATTATTTTCTCCAACTAATATAACATGTTTTTGAACTTTATGTAGGGGGGGTTAGTCAGCACAAAAAAAAATCATCTTATGTTCATTCATAGTAATTAAAAGAAGCCAAGGATATGAATAAACAAACCTGATACAAAATGTAATAGATCTACTCATAATTAAGAAAGAGAACAAGCAAACAAATAAATAAAGGCAGGCCTGGGAAGATGGCTTGGTTGGGACAGTGTTTGCCACAGAATCTTGAGGACAAGTATGTGATTCTAGTGTGCATGAGCCTGGGTGGTAGCACACACTGTGGTCTGCTGTAGAAGGCAGAGACAACAGGATTCCTCTGGCTCACTGGCCAGAACCCAGCCCAATCAGGGAGTTCCAGGTCCCAGGGAGGGATCTATTTAAAAGAAAAACAAAACAAAACAAAACAGTTCATAAGGGACAGAAAACTTCATTTCTGCCCTCTGGACATATGTTTGCACTTACATACAAAAGACACAAAAGCAATAGCAAAGAGCAATAATTTCATCTGTGAACATAAACAAATATTAAAGTTTATAGAGTTAGCTGATGGACCTTAAGAAAAACTAGTTTACAGTACATTTGCACTTATGTGCACCTCTGGATTTGGGTACCTTAGAGAAACTGCTCTAAAATATGTATTGGCTAAAAATACATTGCATTTGGTGGTTTTTATTTTTCTAAGAAAATCATACACTAATTGTCTAATTTCCCTTGTTTGTTTGAAACAACAGAAAGAAAAGCACAGTCTGATCTGTAATATTTGTTTGAGTTACTTCAAAAGTTCCACATGTATCTTAATATAGTTTGGGTTTCAATAAAACACAGCTTCTTACAGCAAAGGGAACCTCTGCCATACACAGTGATATTCCTCATTGGGGAGCTGTTGCTACAGTTTACTAGAACAGAACTGGGAGCTGAGCCGGTCTGTAGTCATAGTGAAAATAGAACAGTCATATCAGTACTACAATCCATCACAAACATTTTCTGTCTGGATGGAATGCTAAATATGTATACTTTTTCCTTGGGGGTTGGAACTTTTTTATTTTGGAGGCAGGGGAGGGGGTCTTCTTTTGTTTCATGGAAGACAAATTGGTGTTATGTTCTTTAGTAAATAAATTGGCTTTCATACACAATTTCAGTGGGATAAGCTTGTTTGCTTAGGATTTTAGAAGGAATTGAGAAATTGCTATTTGGTTATGATTTTTGAGTTAATGTATTCAGCCATTTGTGGAGAATATCTGATTAGAAGCATGAGGGAGTTGTTTGCTTATTTATGGTATTTCACAGAATCATCCCTGATACTATTATTCCTCAATTTCTGCAGGATGTTGGTTATAGTCTCCTTCAGAGCTAAAACTAAGTTGTCTAGTTCTTCATATAAAGTAGTATAATGACATTACACAGCCTATATAGAAAACCCTCTATACTTTTAAACTTCATTCATAGATTATATACATAGCTCATAAACGTAGATGTTATATAAAAAGATGTTATGCTATTTTATTTAGGGAATAATGACATGGGAAAGTACGCATGTTCATTTGGTACAGTCTGAATTTTTAAAAATATGTTAGGCTTTATTTAGTTGATGTAACTACAGACATGGAATATAGGAAACAGAGGTCCAACCATAATCTCATGGCTTACTTTATCATTTGATTTAACTGTCTGTCCAATTACTATATCCTTACCTGATTCTTGTCCTTCTAATGCTTTATGGGTATTCTTAAGGTATTGTTCTCGCATCCCATGAGGTTTGCTTCTGCATAAGATCATGTTGATGTAAAAAGTTTTACCTCACCCTAAGAATGCTAAGAAAAACTTGAGGAAACAATAGATTCAGAACAAGAATGGCAGTGGCTTGAGCAATGCAGAGGATAGTTCTGTTTCAGTCCAAAGACAACAAGAGCTGTCCATTATGAACAGCTTCTGAGACTCCATGCGCTGTGCCTCTAGTATTATTGGTTGGTTTACCTCAGTGATCACATTCAGCTGGAGAAATAATGGAGCGAGGAAGAGTGTGTCCACCACATGTAGCATGAGTTTGCATCCATTGCTGCTGCACACATCCAACTGGCCAAAGCCCCATCCTATCGGAGTAGTAGCTCAGTGAGAAACTGGACATCTTAGCTGGATCTCAACAACTAAACCCTCTCTGTACAAAGAGCAAGGAGAGGCTGGAATTGGCTTTTATTAGTGAGAGTTTGTTCTAATCACACTAAATAAAACAGCACACCTGCTCTCCAGTGCTTCATTCCTTGCAGTGATATCTGGCTATGGTAATCCTTCCATTAAAGAACAATGTCACAATTAAATCATAAAAATGTGTGCCGCACTCAAACCATTTTTCCAGGTAATCTTGAAAATAGAAGTGGTCCAGGGAGTGCTGCGGTCTGGGAGGCTTCAAGGGCTGCATGACTCTTAGCAGACACAGCAAGAAGGATGGGAGTGTGCGTTAATGCAACTTGACATCTGAAAGCGTGGACTCTGCAGTCACACTGCCATGTGACATAGTATAAATCAACATGATGTCTTCACTGGGCTAGGCCCAGCTTCCCTATCTGAAACATTGGGAGAACAGTATACCACATCCATAGGATTGCTATGGAGACAGGGCACACTAGTTCATTTAAAGCTCTCACAGTACTGTTTCATAGTAGTGAATTCCATGTCAGTACTAGAATTATATGTGTGCTCCTACTCTGAAGGTAGGGGAACAGTCAGACTTCGAGTAAGGTATGTTAAGGAATTTTAATTTAATACTTCAATAACTTATTGTCCACATAAAATATTAATCAAAATTCACCCAATCCTTCATAGTATAGGCATTTCTTAGTAGAATAGACCTCTATTGCACTTTCTTTAAAGAAATTTTTTTCAAGTTTTTGGTTTCTCTTAATCTAAAAACAATGCATGTTTATCTCAGTTTTCAATTATGTATTACAGTTTAATAACATTAATATGTGTTTCTTGAGATCTCAATGTAAATTACAGATAGTTTCTTTGTCTTCCCCAAGTATATGTAGATAGTTGTTTTATCCATGTAAGGTGTTTGAGCCTCAGCAAGTTGTGTACATCTGAGTGGGTTGGCAGTAGAAATGTTGGTTTTTGTTGTCCTTGTTTGAACCATATAAGTGCAGTTGACCCAAATGGCAATGTGCAAAGAAATTACAGTTTCTTAAAACAATGAAAAAATAAGAGATCACACAGCTGTTCCATTCTAAAAAGGGATCGCAGTGACAGGAATGATGATGATTCATTGTTGTTAGGAACGGAGTCATACTGTTCTTCAATAAATTGCCAGCTGCTGTATTTCTTCGTCTTAGAAACATGGGTACGCAATAAATGTCTAGTATGTCATTAGTTGTCTCCTATGGTTACACTAAGCAGGAAGATGGCTGAATTTTCCATTGTTTTTGCTAAATCTTACATAAATAGTTTTTGGCAAAATGGTTAATATTGGATCTGGAACTTAGACACGAGGTAGATGTTGCTGAGCAGATACATTTGATAACATTAACAAGCTGTCAGTTGACAAACGTGGAATGCACCGTTAAACATCTTGTAACCACTTCATTCTCATCACTCTTTGACTGCCTCGTGACTGGCTGGCTCTCAGCAGATTATTTATGGCCGCTGGAAGAGAAAAGTATTTTATTTAAATAATCCTCGTTTTTTCCCATCAGCAGGATATGCTAAAGAAAACTGGGGATTTCCAATGTGCCACTATCTCAAAGAGGAGAGATGGTGCTGTGGCCGTAATTCGAGGATGTCAGCATGTTTGGTAGGTCTGTTTTCTAGAAAACAAGAGGACTTTGTCCAGATGTTATGTAATTAATTATTTTGGCAACGATTGTTTAACAGTCATTAATGTTTCTAAACATTGCAGTTTGTGCAAAACATGATAAAGATATTCATCCATCCATTTTATATGCATCATCATAGAAAGATCATACATGGCTGTGGCTGTTTTATTTATGAAATGATGTTCATCAACAACAGGTTTTAAACAAAGAATTAGTTAGCTTAGATAGATAGATAGATAGATAGATAGATAGTATTTGTATATTTGTAAAATTTTTTGCATATTTTAACTTTTTGTAGAATAGGAGAATATTAAACTGTTTATTTTAACTAATCAAAAACTTTATTTTGTTTGATTTGACTGGAGTCCCTAAAGGCATTTTAGTCCCTGCCTTTAGGGCAACTTAAATATTGAAGGTGAGTATTCACCACCAGATAGCGTAAATGATGTAGTTAGTTTGGAAGAGTGAATCTAGAAAACTAAATTGGAGAACCAAGACCATAATTAATATTATAGTATTATATTATTAAGTATTCTGAGCATAGAGCTCTCACCCCCCGCCCATACACACATACATACACACAATGATGGAGGTGTGAAGTGGCTTACCTGAACTAGTCATTTCACTGTGTATATGCGGGCATCACAACGCATTGGTTAACATAAAAAGAGTAAGTTTTTAAAAATAAAATACACTTGGTTGGACAATTTGCTTAATGTCCAACCATTAGCTAAATGAATTCTCTCAAAGCCCATTGTATCTGTATTACTGGTCGACTGTTACATGTGTATAAATAACTGCAGAGATTTTGTATCCTGTGAATAGCATAGAGATCTATTTCTTCTTAAATAATAATTTTCTTACATAGCACATTTAACAAACTTTTCTTGAAATTTCTCTTCATTTTGTGTGTAAATGAAACACACTGAGAATATTGTTAGAATAGCAGTCATTCTTGGAAGGTTGTGATCATGGAATGCTTCTCACCAGATATATACCTGAAGGCCAGAAGTTGAAATAGACTTTTTTAGGGATGTTAACTTGATGCACATTTGTTGTCTAACACACATGGAAGCATATTTTCATGTGGTGAGCATCCCCCACCCAATCTGTGTGGCATGAGAAACAGTAACAACGGGTTAAATAACAAGGTCAGCTTACAATCACTTGCTAACTAGCCTCCCATCTTTACGAAAGCAACTGCTCACAACTGTACCAGTGATCTTGTATGTATGTGTGTGTGTAAAAACTGCACGTCCACATGATAGTCAGTACAGTTCATTTTATTCAGAAAGTGTTTGTTTCAGCTATAGCTCAAAACCCATTTATGGAAACCTAGAAACCTGAAACAGAACACAGAGATTTAAAGTTTTAGTAGCAAGCTTATACAGATCAGTTATTCTTGATCTGTCTTCTGTTTGGAGTGTTTCTAATTAAAATTTAAAAACATAATCTTAGTTAAATACATCCAGTAAATGTAGAAATGCATGTCTAAGAAATTAAAAGTTTTATAAATAAGTATTCTATGTATAAATTATATGGTAAATTCATATATATTCAGTATGATTGTTAAAAGTGTTAAGATATGTTTTTATAAATATATGAGTTCTTAAGTGTAAATGTAAAATCAGCAACATAGATGTGTGTAAGTGTGCTATGGTGCTCTATTAATTATATTTGTGTCACTGTGACTATAGTTCCTAACAGTAGCAGTGTAAGAAAGCTTTATTTTGGCTCACAGTTTCAGGAGCTCTCAGTTCAGTGTGGCAGGGAAGGCAGAGTGAGGCAGCCCAGTTCGTGTTAGTGAGGGCATAGCGTTCACACCACTGCACATCTGGAAGCAGAGCCACCGTGACTTACCAGAGACAGGGTATAACCTTCAGAAGTCCATCACTAATAATCCTCGCTAGTATTCCATTTCACCAGCCGACTGTCTGTCTCTACTATGTTCTGTAGCCTCCCAAAATAACACCAGCACCAAGCAAGCGTTTCAAACATATGGAGACAATGCGCATTTTTAACAAGTTCATTTCTTCTGATAATAGACCCTATGAAAATGTGCTGTAAATTCATATGACATTGAGATTCTATTTTTCCCCTGAAATACTCTTCCACCTACAATCTGTCCATTTTTGTTTGAGAAAGATAAAACTAAGAGATCAAGGGGATAGTTTATTAGTAAAGTACCTGAATAGTTAAGAAGAAGAACCTGGGTTTAATTCCCAACACTGGAGGAAAACTAAAATGATGAAATTACATACCCCATAAACTATTTGATATCACAAAGAAGTTTATAAATACATCTATATATGAGCATTTATATTTGGATTTGGTTATCTAGGCACACTAAACACCAGTCAGACCCTGCCATATTTCCTGCTAATTCCTTCTACAATTCAGAGTGTATAATCAAAATATGAATGTGTTTGTATATATGACACATTTCCATTATAAATTAGTCCTAATTTATACAAGCATATGAGGTGACATTCTTTAATAATATTAATGCTTTTAACTATGTAAACTCATATGTTATCACTTAATTAATCTTTTTGATTGTCAGTATTGCAAATCCCTATAGAGTATATTTATAAATCTCATAAGACTAAATATATCAGCAGATTTTGTCTTGTTTCTTTCTTCTTTAAGGCAATGGAGCGAGTTGCAGTTGGCCAAGGGGTAAGTGAGAGTGTTTAGTGTAGCTAATGAAAGAATGTAGTTTTTCCCTCAAGCCCTCTTCAGACTTGACCTGTTGTTGAACTTGAAACCTGGTGGATTTTAATAAATATCACCTCTGCCTGTCATCGCTACATATTCAAGTATATACATGCTTTGTGTGTTTAAAGGAAAGTGAACTTTCAGCATGATACATTAAGACTTGAGGAAAGTTTATTCTTTTCCCTAGTCCTATGACTCACATATAAAATACATGTGTCAGAACATACACACTCTTGTTTTCTCCTCATTTAAAATACACCGTGTTAGGTGGATTTATTACTTGTGAAAAAAGAAAAGTCATTTCCAAGACACATTCAGTTTATTCCTAGAACAGCCAGGCACGATCTGCGTGGGAAATGTTGACAGTCTTCCCCTCCCTCCCATCTGTACTCACTGGGATGCATCAGACTAGTGATTCCAAGAATCAGCACTGGAAGGGGCTTTATAACTCCCTTCATTTCTCTTGGGAAACAATTGTAAAGCTTTATTTGCTCACAATAACTTGAGAATGATCGTTGGTTTTATTCTGCTTGTTTTTCTCTATGAATTTTATTTATGTATATTATCTTGTTTAAAATGCAAATGTATCTCATAGAGTCTGCTGTTACTTTCTCTTTCAATTATTTTTTATAAAATATATATTTATTTACAAAATATCTTTTTAAAATATGTATTACTATAAAGGAAAAATTTCCATCTACTCTGTAGCTATGCTAGCAAAAAGTGAAGAACTTTGTAAGTAGTTTGTAACCAACAGTATTTCAAACAAAAGTAAATCTACCAAAATACTTGGCATTTCAATAGGATGCAATAACGTCTTTTTCTCCATTTAACAATGAGGTCAGGGTTATAATGTTTACAAGACACCAAGTCTCTAGTATTAACTTTGTTTCTAGGCTACATTTATTCTTATACCTATATTTGAATTTTTTCAGCTGCCTACTGAATCACTCTTCTACCGTGCTGTTCTTCAGAATATCATTAAGGATTATTATGGCATCAGCAAATGGTATGAGAATTTTATTTTGTCATTTCTGCTGGGGCCGAGAGAAAGATAGTTTACTTAAAACATGAAATATCTTTGATTCAACACCAAGCAACCAAACATTGAGTAAATAAATAAAGTACCCATGTTATATTGTTAGATGAGTGGGTTTTCTTTTTTTTAATGCTTGGGTTAATTTATGAAAAATAAACTATAATTAGTTTTAGTTTGTTTATTTGAAAAAAAAACATTTGGAGAGAGAGAATTTAGTTTAATAATGATTACTAAAGGATAATCAGTGTGGCCCAGAATTGGACCAAGCAAAGAAGAGCAAGAATATCCCTAATCTTAGGTACATTTCATCATCTGCAATAGTGAAATGATAATACCAGCCTCAGGGGTTTCCACAAGCAGCAGTGTGACTGAGAAAGTAAAGCAAAGGGCACCATATCTGACAGTCAGTTGGAAGTGAGGAGATGCTGATCCTCCATTAGTAAAAGCTCATTAATATTAAAGGGCTTGGATAATCCCTACAGTGATGCTTTGTAACTAAAGCAGAAATTTGCATTTCCCTTAACTGGCGCACACACACAGAGATATTACATGAGAGTCCCTCGGAAGCCTAAGAAATCCAGGACTCAACTGGGCTCAAACCAAGGTATTGGGTCATCAAATGGAAACACCTTTGAATGAAAATACCCAGGTTTACAAGCTTCTATTGAATAGGTTTTAAATTGAACAGGGCATCTCATGTCATGTGGCTGAGCTCATGGGACCACAGAGCAGAAAGATCCAGTGAGGAAAACTAGGGTCTAGAGGTAGAACGTATACTTTCTTAGTGTCAGGGAAGATGATACAATGACTTATGAAGATATTCAACCCTTAGACTTCCTTCTTCTACACCCAGCTTTTACCCCTTCCTTGTTCCCAACATCATGGTTAATTTCTGCTGCCCCAATAATCTTGGAGCATAGTTGACATGCCAGACTGGTACTACACTAACTAACCTTCTTTTCCTAGCACATAACAAGTGCTAATGGTCCTCAGTTAGGAGTGGAGCTTTGTGCCCAGTTGCCCTCTTTATACTAGAACTTAGTCTGGCTTCAGCTGCATGGTCTTGTGTATGCTTTCACAGCTGCTAAATGTTCATATGTGTAGCTGTCCTGCTGTGTCCAGAGGACATTTTTTTGGAGTCATCTACCTTCTACCTTCTTCAGCATGGTAGAATCCTGTTAGGTAAGGCTAAGGCTTAATATAAAATTGGCACTCTAACATGTGGTGATAAAAAGTATCTTATCACTAACAACATAGTCTTACAAAGACCACATTAGAACCTTCATTTATTTCCTACCAAGCTACCCAGCACTGAGTAGTTGCCCCTGACCCTTTATCCTACCAAACTCAGTAAAATAAGAATTGAAAATTTACACTACTTTTCAACAGTAATCAGATACTCCATTGTCAGTAGAGATCACTTGGGGTCATAGCAGTAACAAGGGTGAACTCCACCAAGCATGTAGAGTATCCATACAGACTAACTCTACAGATGTTTGTAGCACTTCATTCATAGATGTACAAACTCAAGAAAAAAAAAAAATAGATGTGCACCGGAGCAATTAGACAGCAAAAGGAAATCAAAGACATACAAAATGGAAAGGAAGAAGTAAAAAAAAATCACTGTTTGCAGATGACATGATAGTATATGTAAGTGACCCCAAAAATTCCACCAGAGAACTTCTACAGCTGATAAACAAGTTCAACAAAGTGGTTGGATATAGAATTAACTCAAACAAATCAGTAGCCTTCCTCTACTCAAAGGACAAACATGCAGAGAAAGAAATTAGGGAAAAGATACCCTTCACAATAGTCACAAACAATATGAAATACCTTGGTGTGACTCTAACTAAGCAAGTGAAGGACCTGTATGACAAGAAATTCAAATCTGTAAAAAAGGAAATCGAGGAAGATCTCAGAAAATGGAAAGTTCTCCCATGCTCATGGATTGGAAGAATCAACATTGTAAAAATGGCCATCTTACCAAAAGCAATCTACAGATTCAATGCAATCCCCATCAAAATTCCAACCCAATTCTTCATAGAGTTGGAAAGAGAAATGTGCAATTTCATCTGGAATAACAAAAGAACTAGAATAGCGGAATCCATCCTCAACAACAAAAAAACATCTGCAGAAATCACTATCCCTGACCTCAAGCTATATTACAAGGCAGTTGTGCTGAAAACTACATGGTACTTGTACAGAAATAAGCACATGGATCAATGGAATAGAATATAAGATCCAGAAATGAGCCCTCACATATATGGTCACCTGATTTTTGACAAAGGATCTGTAAACATTCAATGAAAAAAGGACAGCCTCTTCAACCAATGTTGTGGGTCCAACTGGCACACAGTATGCAGAAGAATAAAAATAGACCCTTTCTTATCTCCTTGTACAAAGCTCAAGTGCAAGTGGATCAAAGATCTCCACATTAAACCAGGTACACTGAAACTATTAGATGAGAAAGTAGAGAAAACCTTAGAACACATAAGCACAGGAGAAAATTTCCTGAACAGAACACCAATGGTTTGTGCTCTAATGTCAAATATGGACAAATGGGACTTAATGAGATTGAAAAGTTTCTGTAAGGCTAAGGACACTGTGGAGAAAACAAAACGGCAGCCAACAGATTGGGAAAAGATCTTTACCAACCCCACATCTGATAGAAGCCTAATATCCAAGGTATACAAAGAACTCAAGAAGGTAGACACCTGAGAATCCAACAGCCCTATTAAAAAGTGGGGTACAGAGCTAAAGAAAAAGTTCTCAATTGAGGAATATCGAATGGCTGACAAGCATCTAGGGAAGTGTTCGACGTCATTAGCCATCACTGAAATGCAAATCAAAACAACCCTAAGATTCCACCACACACCAACCAGATTGTCTAAGATCAAAAATTCAGATAACAGCAGATAATGGCAAGAATGCGTAGAAAGAGGAACACTTCTCCACTGTTGGTGGGGTTGTAAATTGGTACAACCACTCTGGAAATCAGTCTGGCAATTTCTCAGAAAATTGGACAGAGTACTACCTGATGACCCAGTTACTCCACTTCTGGGCATATACCCCAGAGAAGCTCCAACCTACAACAAAGACACATGAACCACAATGTTTATAGCAGCTCTATGTATAATAGCCAGAACCTGGAAAGAACCCAGATGTCCTTCAGTAGATGAACAGAATTGTAGTACATTTACACAATGGAGTACTACTCAGCTATCAAAAAACAATGACTTTATGAAATTCTTAAGAAAATGGATGCATCTAGAGAATATCATCCTGAGTGAGATAACCCAGCCACAAAAGAACAGACATAATATGCAGTCACTGATAATTAGATACTAACCCCAGAAAGCTCTGAACACCCCAGAAACAACTCACAGACTATGTGAAGTTAAAAACAAAGGCCAAAACAAAAAACAAAAAAAAGAAAAAAAGAAAATGAAAAACCATTATGCTTAATCTTTACACACCAAGAAAACTTTCACTATTTTCAGGTTACATCTTGTTTTACATGTACTTTATGCTCATTGTAACTAGTAAGATTTTAGTGCATACTATCAAACCTTTAAAAAAAAATCAAGTACTGACAAAAATTTATTCATATACTTATATGCAAAAATGCTTAAAATCTGTACATTTCGCTTTGTTTTTTAAAATAAAGTTGTTCAATTTAAAAAATAAATAAATAAAAAATCAGTTCTGTCAAGGGAAAAAAAAATAGATGTGTATCACTGGATCTCTTGTTAAAACAGCCCTTGATAGTTCCTATTGTTATGTATAACAACCCCGCTCAATCTCCACAGAATTGTGTTCGAGAAAAAACTCAATGATAAAAGTATATATAATGTGTGATTATTCCTTTTATGTATGTAGGTACCTTATATTTGGAGAATAGATGTTCAGGAATGAGAGTTCATCTTGATAGATTTTTCCTTTGATTGAGTAAAATGTATCCTTCCTTATCTTTTTTGATGACTTTTGGTTGAAAATCTATTTTATTCGATTTTAGAATGGCTACTCCAGCTTGTTTCTTAGAACCATTTGCTTGGAACATTTTTTCCAACCTTTTACTCTGAGGTAGTGTCTGTCTTTGTTGCTGAGATGAGTTTCCTGTTTGCAGCAAAATGCTGGATCCCCTTTATGTATCCAGTCTGACAGTCTGTCTTTTTTTATTGAAGAATTGAGTCCACTGATGTTAAGAGATAGTAAGGAATAGTGATTGTTGTTTCCTGCTATTTTTGTTGTTAGAGGTACAATGATGTTTGTTTGCTTTTCTTCCTTGGGGTTTGTTGCAAGAAGATTAATTTCTTGTTATTCCTAGGCTGAAGTTGCACTCTTTGAGGTGGAGCGTTTTTTTATCTATTATCTTTTGTAGGGCTGAATTTGTAGATAGATATTGTGTAAGTTTGGTTTTGTCCTGTAATATCTTGGTTTCTCCATCTCTGGTAATTGAGAGTTTTTCTGGATATAGTAACCTGGGTTGGCATCTGTGTTCTCTTAGGGTTTGTATGATGTCTATTCAGGATCTTCTAGCTTTCATAGTCCCTGTTGAAAAGTCTGGGGTAATTCTGATCAGTCTTCCTTTATATGTTACCTATTTTATTTTTCCCCCTTACTGCTTTTAGTATTCTTTGTTTGTTTTGAACAGTAGTTGTTTTGATTAGTATGTGTCAGGAAGAATTTCTTTTCTGGACCAATCTATTTGGGGCTCTGTAGGCTTCTTGTATGTTTGTGGTCATTGTCTTCTTTAGGTTAGGGCAATTTTTTTTTCTATAATTTTCTTCAATGTATTTAATGGGCCTTTTAGTTGGGAGTCTTTGTTCCCTTCTACACCTATTATCCTTAGGTTTGGTCTTCTCATTGTGTCCTAGATTTTCTGGATGTTTTGGGTTAGAATCTTTTTTGTTTTTCACATTTTCTCTGACTGCTGTGTCAATGTTTTCTATGGTATCTTCAGTCCCTGAGATTCTCTCTTCCATCTCTTGTATTCTGTTGGTGATACTTGTATCTATGACTCCCAGTGTCTTTCCCAGGTTTTCCAACTTCAGGGTTGTCTCCTTTGTAATTTCTTCATTTTTTTCTATTTCTGTTTTCAATTCCTTCACCTGTTTGGTTGTGTTTTTGTGGTTTTTGTGTTTCCTTTTTAAGGGCTTCAACTTGATTGTTTGTGTTCTCCTGGCTTTCTTGTACTTCTTTAAGTCTGTTATTTATGCACTT
Organism: Micromys minutus; assembly: GCF_963924665.1. Lineage (NCBI taxonomy): Eukaryota > Metazoa > Chordata > Mammalia > Rodentia > Muridae > Micromys > Micromys minutus. Next base: position 27,164,962 of record NC_137957.1, read on the forward strand.
CTCAAAGATCTTCATCATATGATTTTAAGTCTAATTCTTGTTTTTTCTGGTGAGTTGGGATATCCACTATTTGCTGTGGTGGGAAAGCTGGGGTCTGATGTTGCCAGGTTGTCTTGGTTTCAGTTTCTTAAATCCTTGCACTTGCCTCTTGCCATCATGTTATAGGTGATATTAGGTGATCTTGTCTCTGACTGGGTCTTGTCTCTCCTGTGGGTATATGGGCCAGTTGTCCTCAGACGGAGATTGCTCCTGGGTCTTCAGCTCTCTGGGTAGGCAGTGAGTTCTGATAGCATTGCCCAATCCTGATCCAACTGTGCCGGCTTTGGCCTTGGGCCAGAAGTGTCTGTTTCTAGGCAGCACTGCTACCTGAGCCCTTAGAGTTCTGGGTGGCCTCTTTCAGGCTAGTCAGTGGAAAGGGAGTATGGACTTACCAGTGGGCTCAGGAGTAAGAGCCCCCATACAGCTCCTGCACACAGCCAGCAACCTGCTGGCAGGCAGCCAGTCCTGATGGTCCTAATCTAAGTCTTAGAGGTCTTGGGCATATGTCATTTTCTCATGTAACTAACAAAATTCAATATTGATCCTTAGAACCATAGATGCTTCTGAATACGGATCAAAAAAAATCTTTTTCTTGAAACTACAAAAGAATAGGTCATATTCTGCATCAGAAATTCCATAACTCTTTTCACCTAAGTGTGACAAGAAAGGTGCATGGCTATTCTATAAGCATGTAGGCATGTCATGTAGGCATGTCCTTACAGAATAGGGTGTTTTGAAATATCACTGTATCTGCTCACCAGTAGCTCAAAGGTGACCATTTCTTCTCTGCAGCTTAGTAGTATAAAGCATGCATTCCATCCTTGCTTGTGCTCACATAGGATGTAATATTGGCTAAGGGTTACTAACTGAAGGGTAGAAACATATCAGGCAGCTTGTTAACCCTCTAGGGGTAAATAAATAAGAGCCAGCCTTTTTTAGGGCTGAGTTAAGGTACAGTGTATTCTTTACTTTGATCATCACATTGTTTTTTTTAACACTCACCATGTTAACTTATTCTTGTTTGTATCATTAGGCTTGCCTTTGTGTTCCTACAGTACATATAGTAATACATTTTCTGTTATTGTGTAATGACATTGTTTTGGTCATTTGATTAATGATTGGATCCATCATTGAGATCCTCCCATATATGCCTCCTGTGCTAGGTACTAGCAATGTGCTCATAAGAAGCAGAGAGCTTCTCTTCATCTGCTTAGAATAGTGCTGACCTCAGTTCAATCCCTGGGCCTCACCCAGAGAATAAGAGTATAGAGGCTCTTGTAAGCTCATTGCTGTCTTCCACATAGGCACTACAGCACACCCATGCTCACAGTCACAAAACCTTATGTTGTCATATCTTGCACATAAAATGAATCCTTATTTGTGATATGCCAGTGTATAACTTTTACAGTGAGCTCAAAATTTGGAATTAAGGACATGAAAGGAAGAAATTATAATGTCCATCCCCTTTGGAAAGGCCACTAAGTTAAAATATCAAGGAAAGAATAATCAGAAAAATAAGAATATGTGAAAGAAATGTTTGTGCCAGGGTTCTAATTTCATCTGGAGTGCCAGGGAAGGCTTCCTTAAGGAAGCACTGTTTGAGGTAGATTTTGAAGGGAGTTTGGGCTTCCAAGGACAAAGCTTGAAAGTGGAATGAATATTCCAGGGACAGTGTTTATAGTTAAAAGAAAGTGTGCTCAAAAGACTGTGCAGGCGTCAGTGTTGCCAGGAGACAGTGTCATAACACAGTGTTGAGCTCAGTGTAAGCCCCAGAGCAGGCTGCTTCACTCCACATGGCTCAAATCTTACTCCCTGGGATTCAGGATTCATGAGGCCCTCTTGAAGAATTTAAAAAGCAAGACTGACCCAACCAGTCACCTTTTTAGTTCTACTTGACTTATAGTTTCTTCCTGTTATTGCTAAAGATAAAATGCAAAGATTTCTAATGTCTTTTGCAACAAATTACTGTATAGTGTACTAAAGGCAGTCTTAACAATAAGTGTGAGATTTTGGAACTATAAAAGAAATAAAAATTGAAAATATTTCTTTATTTTTAGGCAGTCTGAATTAATAAATCCAGGAATCAGACAGTCCACTTGTGCTTACATTCTAATGTTAGTCTGCAGTGCCATCTAATTCTGGTAATTTGGGTGTTACATAATCAACTCCTAGCCTAGGGAGAGTTGGCCCTTGATAGCTGCTAACACAGAAAGAGAGAGTTTTCTTTAGAATGTTGGACTCTGGTAGAAGTCCATGTATCAACAAATCTGTGGGGAGCACAAGTTGAACTTACTAGGTAAAACAGTAGACAAAAAGGTGGTGGGTGGGGAAGAGCGAGGGATCTGGGAGAAATTGGGGAAAGGATGAATAGGTCCAAAATGTGTGAAATTCTAAAGGGGGTAAATTAAAATTGCAAACATTACTCAACAGGCACGAATACATACTGAATATAAAAATATTAATGAAATATTTTATAGAAGGCTAAAATTTTTCCAGGAGCTTAGGGCATGGCTCATTGGGTAAAAATGCTCCTGTTCAAGCCTTAGATCCTGAATTGTGAATCTCATGTATCCACATAAAACCACACCTATAATAAAAACCACCACAGCCCTAGAGCACAGTGGCAAAGCGAGAGTCCTGAGGCCAGCCAGTCTAGCCAAAACGTTGGGTCAGAGAGAAACCCTGTGTGAAAAAGTAACTTAGAGAGAAAAAGACATACACACACAGAAGGGGGCTGCAAGTGTGTGAATGGTTTTGTTTTAACAGAAGGCTCACTGGGTAAAGGTGCTTGCTTCTAACCCTGATACCAACAGTTCAGTTCCTGGGCCCCACATAGAGGAATAAGATACAAGTTCTTGCAAGCTGTCTGTTGTCTTCCACATTAGGCACCATGGCACACCCAAGCTCACACACACAAGATAAATATAATTTTAAAGTAAAAAGATAATATGCATAGAGACTACTAATTTCTTGTCTTATTTTAAGTACTGTGGATGTGTTAGCCATGGCAATCTTAATGTTCTCTAATAAGGATGTAGGTACTGCTGCTGTTAGGAAGCTAGTCGATGGCAGAACCAGTAAAACTGAAAGCAACATTGTTGTCTATGGTACTTTCTCTGTTGAGGAACTCCATAAGGTAGCAGGAAATAGTGTACAATCAAGTCTTTTCATCAGTGAAAAGACCTAATGACTTTTCTCTTTGGTACAGGGAGGATACCCTATAAGCATTCTTGAGATGAAAAGCAGGAAGTGACATTAGGTGGCGTCTTGTGTAACTAGCTAATCAGTTCAGTATCCTGAGGTGTTTATGCTGTTCCTGTCTACTATATCTGTTTGCCATAAGATGTGTGGCTATTCGTTGAAACTGAAAATGACACATAACCCTGTAAAACATTTGTTTTGGCTTCCTCAGACTGTACCTATTCAAACGCCTTTTTACTCAAGACCGTGTAAAATAACGGACTGAATGAGAAGATAATAAGGGCTATCGAAATTTAGAATAAGCAGATTGTTAACTACTTTGCAAAAAGGACTAGTTGCACATGAGCGTTTCCGTGTGAGTTACTAATACAGCTGAGGAAAGTGGGGAACCGCTTCCCTGTTCCCTACCCTTACTGCACAGATGAAACAAGTGGGAGTGTGGGAGACAGTCCAAACAAATAAGCAAGCATTTAGAAGGAGAAATCCAAAGTCTACAGTGTAATGGATGCCGTGTGAGAAGGTGGCGAAATGTTGTTATAAATGTGGGTCCTGGTTTATAATTGATGGAATTGTTGGTCACAACTTTTGGGGTTAAAAAGTGACGATATAATTTTTTCTTTAAAAAAAATCTTATGAAAGCATATAAACAGAAATGAAGAGAGCTTTCAGGTGTAGGTGTAGAGCACTGCTGGGATGACCGGGACTGCAGGAGCCAAATGGGGCAGGAAATGGAGAGGACAGACTGTGGGGAGGGATGACAGACAGGAGAGAACTTGGAAAATGCCTTATAGAGACCTACTGTGGAAGCTTCCACAGGATGTACATATGTGTACACATACGGAAAGGGAGTGTAAATGCTGTTACCGTGACAGGAAGCCGTCCTCCTCCCAGATACCATAGGTCCTTAAATAAAGACCCCAGTGCCATGTGTGAGGTGCCTCTCTGTGAGTCAGTGAGGTACCGTAACCCGCCTCCAAAATGTTACAAGATACTGCCATTTATTTTGGTTACCTTCCAGACCATGATAGAAAAATTCCATTTTTAAAGTCATCACATACTTGAGTTGTAGGATATGGAGGAGTCAAGTTTCTACTCACCTGGAAGTTCTATCCTCACTGGGATTTTTATGTTTCTGGAATGTTCTATGGATACTAATGGTGCAGAAAAATTATAAAATGTTCAGTTGTGAACACTGAAACCTCCAACAACTGGCATGGCAGGATATGCCACCGATGTGGCACAGATGTGTAGAACTAACCAGCAACAGTTAACTAACCTGGCTGGATTTAAAGTTCTCCCCACAAGATGGCACTCATGACTAATATTGTTAACTGGGCCAAAATGCCATAACTGGCAAGGTTATGGACCCTGGGGTACAACCTAATACTGTTCTACTAAATGGACATGGCAGTACACGGGCCCCACCCCCATGTTCTTATCTTTAACCCCATAGGTGAGTCTTTATATCCATGCATACCTCATCCCTCATCAGAGAAGCTGGTTTTTGTAGTAGATGGTGATTAGTATGGAGATCCACACCTAATCAATCTACAGAGAATAGGAACCCATGGGGTGCTTAGCTTTAAATGAGGTGTCTGTATCATACCTTTTCACCCTAAGGCTCAAGAAGCATTTCAGAAGAAAGGATGAAACGTGTAAAAGTTGGGTAGTGACCTTCTGTAGTAAATTCATATTTGCCAGACATGGCAGCATCATTGAACACATAAAGGTGTGACTCAATGCATAATACATCAAACAGGCCAAATTAGAAACATGATTGGCAGATGGGATCATGGAATCTCACCCTTAGCTCAAGAGATATTACCAGTTAATGGGGATTGGGAGACACAGAGCCAATGTTTATAAGACCCTGGAGGAGCTAGTCATGATTAACAGGTGATACTATACCCATGCACATACACAGAGCACTTAGTGGGCTTTATGGGTTTACTAAAAACCACATCAAGTAGAGAAGGGAAGGTGCTGGGGGATTAAGGGGGATAAGGGAAGGAGCTAGGAAGAAATAGGGGTGCATTTGTCTAAAGTATATGCTTGTGTGTGTGTGTATAAAATTCTTAAACAGTAATTAAAAAATAATCCGGGGATACACAGGATACTGATTATTTGACATAATAAGTAGAGTTGAGGTTGTAGTCTTGAAGTGCATCTGAAGGAATTGAACATGCATTGCTAAGGTAGAAGGGTATACAATAATGTCTGACCATGGCTTTAATATTCTTTCACTGGTAAATGAGGCTTTAATTACCACTTTTGATAACATGTAGGTCCTGACTTTTTTTTAAATCCTTTGATTTTTTTCATTATGCTTTAGTTGTAGCCAAAATTGAGAGATGTGATAGTCCATCTTAGTATTATTTAAATTGAAAACTATTTCATTATACTTTGTTTAAATTGCAATGAAAACCTATAAGGCATAAATGATAGTCAGACCCCCAATTGGCTGTTAGTGCTTGGTAGCTCTCATTGAATAGCTGTTGAAATATTGCCCCTGTTAGAGCGTGTTGCCATAAAATGTGCAATGTAATGTCAAGCCAGTAAAAGGAAAATGTGTTTTGAGCACAGTGGAAACTTTTGAGGATCTTGTTAAATTGAGATTTTTAATAGTGTAAGCTTGAAACACCTCTTACATAGTATTGTGTGCAGAATATCATCTTCCACTGCTGCATGTTCCAGAAATTCTCAAAAGCAGTTCCTGATATAATATCACTTACAAATGTCACAAAAGTACTACTTCATTTTTATCACATCTGGATTTTGTGCCATATATATGGAAGATATTTTAAAATACTCCATGTTGAAATGTAAAACTATCTATACTTTAAAATGGAAAAACTAAAAAAGATACTTGCTTTTGTTTTGCAGTGAGCAGCACGTTGGTAAAATTTATTCCAAATGTTCCTCTTTTCTGGACTATGTCAGAATGTCTCTAAAGAAGCTTGGATTAGATGAGTCCAAGGTCAGTGAGTGATCACCTTTTATTTTTACAAAGTACAAGAATTCCTGGTTGAGCAGGGGGTTGGAGCAGGATAAAATTGTTTGCTTTGTACTTATCTGCCTCCTATGAAAAGTCTCAGTTATATTGAAATTAAGCCTCTACCTTTTTTGTAACTCACTGTCCCTGCCAAATATATAGAAAGTTTATTATTGTGTATCACCAAAGAGACTTCTTTAGGTTATTTAGTTAAAAGAATGAGTGATTTCACTGAAGTGGTCTTTCTATGAAGTTGTAACATCACAGTACCTCTGATAACATTGTTGATAGTAATTGTAAGCTAGTTGACTCTACAGGGAAAAACTCAATATAATTCAAATTATACATTAACTTAAAGTTAGATTGAACTACTGTTACTCTGGTATATTAAATTGATTGTAAATTGGAAAGTATTAATATATTTTCAGTTTCTTTTCTGTTTGATGTGATAAAATGCCCTGGTAAAAGCTTTAGGAAAGAAAAGTTTAGTTTAGCTCACAACTCTAGGTTACACAACAGGCAAATCACAAGTGTAGTTTAGGGAGCTGGTCATCTCATACCCACAGAGTACAGAGTAGAGAGAAACATCAGCTCACTGTCTCTACAGTTCTGTGGCCTCTAACTAGGGACTAATGCTAACCACAGTGAGTGGGGCATTTTTTAATATAATCAATATAATCCACCAAAGACATGCCCGTGGACTATCATGATGTAAACAGTCCTGAGAGTTTTTCCACGTGGTTCTAGATTATGCCCAGGTGATTGTTGAAACTAACCATCACAATATGAAATCATTGTTTTGAATGAGAAAACTTACACAGACATAATTATTGCATCAAAGTTAAAGGGCATGATTGTCTGCTGTCCTGGTTGTCACTGAGACATTTCTTCCTTAAAGCAGCTCAATGAGTAATTGTTCTATCATTGTACCCCTATCAAATGTGTTTTAAATATAAAGTGATTTTAGGGAAAACAAAGAAATAAGCAGGAATACACTGGGAAAGAGGAGGACCAACAACCATTGTAGGTATAAAACTATGGTGTATTAGGAAAACAAGAAAATTGAGAAGAATATTTGGGAGTGGGTCGCTGTCTTGATTTTAAGCAAAAGAGATTTTTTTAAATATAGTGCCTTTTAGGTCAGAGTGTTTGGAAATTCAAAGTGATAAAACCAAAATTATATTTTTGATATTTAATACAAGTATTTCATTTTATATGCATATCATGTAATAGAAATATTAAAGTTAAAATTTTTACCACAATAATTAGATATTTTTATATAATATTATTTTAAGAAATCCTAAATGCTATGTAAAATTTTAATATTTAAATATACCAAGAGACTTAAAAGAGCATCAACTAAATCCATAGTTGTTATTAATGACATTTCTGTGTAATTCAGTGGGCAGCAAATGTACCTATGTGCGCTTAACAGTGTAGAAAATCTCCTATACTCATATAAATCATAATCACAAGAAATGATATTTAAACATGAAAGGAAACCAAAGATATCTAGACAGCTCTTTCCAAAGGTCACCAAGGCTGCATGTGCTGGATTTACAGTGACTCTCACAAAGTATGATGGGTTTCCCCACGAGTCTGTGGTCATTTGTGAAAGACAAAAGTGAATGCAGCACTGAGAGCCTTCTTCCTACCCTGCACCACTGGCTCATGGATCAGAATTTGTAGAGAAGCTGCTCCATGAACTCAGCAGCATCTCTGGCCTCTGGCCACTAGATGTCAGCAGGAGAACGATTATTAAAAAACAAACAAAAAAAACAAAAAAAACAAAAAAACAAAAAAAAAAAACAGAAAACAAAATAAAACTTGGCATTTGCCAAAATTGTCCCCTGTTGAGAGCCACTAATTTTTAGCTATTTTTTTTCTTTTATGATTCTGTCTGCAGCAAGCTATCAGTCCCATTATGTATCTATGTCTTAAACTGCTATTTACCATCATCAGGTATGGGAAAGGAAGAGTAGGCACACTGAAAAAAGACTGTAAGACACTGTTTTTATCCTTGAAGACTTATTAATTCGAAATGATTCCTTCTTTGCTCTTTTATTTTGGATAGTTGTAATAACCTTGGATGATGTCTATTGACTTCTTCCCTCCTCATAAAGTACAGACTATTTTAAAAGCACATTTATTATTATATAGGAAAGTTAAGCTAAAATGTGTACCTCTGAAAACAATAGCAGGTTACAGGATTCTCTTCTTTTTGGATGCTAAATAGTCTGTCTGTTTGTTTCTGTGTCTCTCTGTTTCTGTCTCTCTGTTTCCTTCTGTCTGTCTGTCTCTGTTTCTGTCTGTCTGTCTCTCTCTGTGCGTGTGGTGTGAGACTGCACACAGATAACAGGCTTTTTTTTTTTTAATTCATTAATCTGTCAGTGAAAGAATAAGTTTTTACTATGTCATGGCTTTTCTGAATAATGCTGCTGTGAATATGGGAGCATAGATATCTTTCCAAAGTGATTATTTCATTTCCTTTGGATATGTGCCCAGAAGGAATCTGGAGTCTCAAATCTTAATATTTAAAATCCAAATATGTAAGAAGAGGTGCATCTCTCCCTCCCCCCACATAGTTTACCTTTCACTTTTTAAAAAACTCAAAACATCTATTTTACTTCTCCTAAGATTCAAATTCCCAAAGATTGACTGTTTATACAATTTTATAATTTCTAAAATAATATGTATATAAATTTCATCCTCTGTTTCTGCAAAGGAATACAATGTCAATAATCTTTTGAGAAATAGCATGGTAGGTTTCTTATTCTATAGTCTCATGAGCCTCTTTGCCACTTTATCTCTCTATGCTTGCTTGACAAGATTTAAGAAATTATCCTTTTGTTGTTGGTTGTGTTCTTCTATTGGTCAGGGGCAGAGCAGATGACAGTTCTTTGCCCACCCTAGCTTGATGCCTGGTTTGCTGGACAAAGCTGTCTTATGCTTAGAACACATAAAAATCAAATCAAATCAAAGCTAGCGAGTCACTGAAGAAGCAAGACATACGGAAAGTGGGCCCTGCAGGTATTCTGAACAAACCAAAAAGCTGACCCTGGTTTGGGGTGTTGGTTGCAGGTGAGCCAGCCTCAAGGGCTACAGGTGGCCCTGCCACTCTTCTGACATGAGGGGGTGTGGTGCCTCATCCTCTTTGTCCCTAACTAAACATGGCAGTCTGGAGAGTTGACCTCAGGATCATGCGAATGGGAGAACAGGTCCTGCACCTCTCCTGGCCAGCACAGTAAAGCTGACCCTGGTGTAGGAAGCAAAGGTGGACCTTCCCTGATGGTTGGGTGAGCTGACCTTGCCACTCATGTGGTTTGAGGTAGCAGGGGTCTGGGGGTAGGTAATGCTCTCCCCTTCTACCCTCTCAATACCTGCAGTACCCTGGGATCACGGGAGAGTAGGCACTGTCCCTCTCCTGGGCGATTCAGTGGAGCTGGCTCTGAAGGTGTGGGTGCCAGAGAGCTGGCCTCGAGGGCAGGAGAGCTGACCCTGCCTCCTACTGATGGCAGAACTGGGTGGCCTAACTGGAGCAGTTTGGGAGAGATTACCCTGGTGGTGCAGATAAGGGAGAGTGGCTGACCAAGCCCAAATCCAGGTCTCCGGATTGGCTGACCCCAAATTTTGCATCATCTGCAATATATATGCATCTGGGATGCATGAAAAGGCCTGCCCTGCTCTTCCAAAGCTGCAGGACCTCCTTGACACAGGGCAGCAGCGAGGTAATAGGGGCAAGTTTTGATGTGGATCCAGTATTGATGTTGTCACAGAAATCAGAGCTCTTGAACTAAATCAGTAACTCATTACAATGAACATTTGCAAGTGAAGATGTGTGGACAGAGGGACAGACTCTGGGACACACTGGGACAATACAGCTTCCACAGTGAAATATGATCTGTGCCTTACTGTGTGAGTGTGTGTGTGTGTATGTGTGTGTGTGTGTGTATGTGTGGGTATGTGTGTGTGTGTGTGTGAGTGTGTGTGTATGTGTGTGTGTGTGTGTGTGAGAGTGTGGGTGTGTGTATGTGTGTGTGTATGTGTCGGTATGTGTGTAGGTGTGTGTGTCAGAGTGTGTGTATATGTATGTGTGAGTGAGTGAGTGTGTGCGCGTGTGTGTGTGTGTGTGTGTGTGTGTGTGTGTGTGTGTGTGATTTTGAGGGTGGGCAAATATTTCAGAAGCAAATGGTGGATATGAGGGACAAGGAGATGAGTGTGCCTGGGATGCAGGACGTGAAACTCACATAGCATCAAAAACTTTATAAAAAGTTAACTTTATCCCTAGAGCCACCTCTTTTAAAGATTTTTGTTTTTTTTTTTTTTTTCTTTTGACAAGGTATACAAAGAATGATTTTTATTTATTTTTACGAGAATATATTTGTTATACAAACTGCTTTTAATAATGGCATGTTTTGTTCAGTATGCTATTCACTTCCTGCCTGTTTAGACTCCTCTGTCTTCTCAAGGACCCCCACTTAATTTGTGTGTCTCATCTGTGTTACATGTGTGGTGTCCGTGCATTTGTGTGTCTAGTGTGTCTGTTAAGTAGGTTTCATATCTGAGAAAAAAGTAGGTGATATTTGTCTTTATGTGTCTAGCTTATTTCACTTAGGATATCCAGTTCTGTTCATTTTCCTAAGAATAACATAAAACAGTATGTGTGTATGCCACATGTTATCTCTTTGTGTATTGATGAGTGTTAAACTTATTCTAAAAGTTGGTTATTGGGAATTGTGCTCCAGTAATCATGGTAGAACTCACTATTTATTACTATTTTTATTCTATTATTCCTAATAACATATGCAAATAAATTTGATTCTTTTGTATCTTAATGACTTGACATAAAGCCCTGATTGCAGTTTCTTTTAGAGAAAGTTGCAGTGGCTTCAAAGTGTATGTTGCATTCTATAGCTCTTTGAGCAAAACCTTTTAGATGTATGCTATTTCCATTTGATCTATGTCATATTAAGTCTCAATTTTCTTTGTTAAATTTCTATGTGAATGATTTTCTCTTGCGGAAACTGGAGTATTGAGGTAACCGTTCATTGTCGTATGTAGACCTGGCTGTTCTTTATGCCCCATGGTTGGTTTTCTCAACGTAAGTGCTCCAATAATTAGTGAGCATGTATTTGATTATTGATTCTTCTTGATAAACCATATCCTTTACTAATATGTAGTGACATAGTGACCTTTTTACCTGTTTAAGACTATTTGTCTTTTTGATTTCTTTGTGAGGGATCATGCCTGCTTCTTAAAACCATTCACTTAATACACGGTACAAATCCTTTGGTATTCTGTGTGATTCTTTGTTGTTGACTTGTGTCTTTTAAAACAAATGCCTGATCTTCTGGTTTGATCCAGTCAACTAGTCTAAATCTCTTAATTTGAGCATTGAGACCATTTACATCTATCTATGTTATCATTAAAAAATTTGCTACCTACTGTTACTACATTTCTAGTTGGGTCTAATACTGTTTTGTTTTGGTTTTCTTTCTTCTTCATTTATCTTAGACATGTATTGATTCATGAATTGGAAATGTTTGATTCCATTTGAGTTCTCTCTCTCTCTCTCTCTCTCTCTCTCTCTCTCTCTCTCTCTCTCTCTCTTGAGTTCTCTCTCTCTCTCTCTCTCTCTCTCTCTCTCTCTCTCTCTCTCTCTCTGTGTGTGTGTGTGTGTGTGTGTGTGTGTGTGTGTGTTTATATGAACATTTATATATGGGACCAGTGGAGGCCAGAAGAAAAGGTTGGGTCCCCTGGATATATGTTACAGGCACTTGAGTTGCCCACCATGGGTGCTGTGAGCTGAAATCTCGCCCTTTGTAAGAATAGCAAGTGCTCTTAAAAACCAAACCATCTTCTGCCCCATGTTCTTATGTCTTAATCTATTCCTCATGAGATGTATTCTTCCATGTGTTCTGTGTTGTGATTTTCTTTCTATTGCGTGTGGAATTTCTTTGGGTAACTTCTGTGATGCCTGCTTAGTGGGGGTGAATTGCTTTCATTTGTGCTTATCTTGAAATATTTTCTATCAATTTTAAGCTATATTTGCTAAATAAAATATAATGTATCTGACAGTTATTTGCTTTCATGGCCTGAAATATATCATTTCATGTGTTTCTAGTTTCTAAGCTTGTTTAAGTTTTGTTATTGCTGTGTGTGTATACATATGGGAGGGTACATACCTCGTTGCACTGCACATGCGGAAATTAGAGAATAGCTGTATAGAGTCAGGTCTTACCCGCCACATTTATGTTCCAGGGATTAAACTCAGGACAGCTGCTGGCACCTTTACCAACTGAGCCACTTCTCTTAGACTTTAGCTTTCTGTTAAGGTGTACAGTGCTGTCAGGTGAGCTTGACATAGGGAGTGTCGAGCTTTTCCTTGCTGCTTAGTTTCTGGGTTTCTGCCTTTAACATTTTAAAAATGATATGTCTCAGATTTTTTTCTCTCTATTTCTATAAGGATTTCTAAATTGCTCTTGGAGTTATCCATCCCTGTCATTCTTTACATTGGGAATTCTGTTATAGCTGCTTTACATGAGGGGCTTTCTGTTTACCTTAGGTCTTGAGCCAGTTCTGTGCTGCTCAGTGGTGTCGCAGCCGCTCACCTCCCAGTCTAATGATGGGAAATGTTAGCTACTGAGTCACCTGATCAAGTGGGAAGTGAAAAAGAAAAAGACCATGCAACTTCCAAAAACTCCTCCAGTGTTCCCTCTAAGTTGCATTATGGCCACTTTTGCTACATTGTGGCCCTTCTTACTGAGCTTTTAAGAACAGATAAGTAGATAAAAGAGATGAGTGTCTCTTGAGAAACAGTGTGTGTAGATATTGGTATTAGTTATCTTGCTAGTGCTGTGATGAAGTACCATGACCAAGACAAACTACAGAAGGATATACTTATCTGGCTTACAGTTCCAGATTCTGTCATGGTATGAAATCACGGCAGGTGACAGGCATGGTGGCAGATACAGTTGAGAGCTCATTTTTTAACCTTCTAGAAGAAATGCAGAGAGTAAACTAAGACCAGTGTGTGACTTCAAAGTCCCAAAGCCTGTGCCAGTGACACACTTCCTCCATCGAGGCTGTGTTACTAATGCTACCAGACATTTTCACCGAAACCACCAAAGTCTCCTATAAACAAACAGGGACATTATAACCTTCCCTTCCCCTCCAAATCCATTCCCTTCCTCTTTCTCATTAGAAAAGAACAGGCAAACCCTGTCAATCAATCAATCAATCAATCAATCAATTAGTCAATAATAACAAAAAAATGCAGGCTTCTTAAGAGGTAATATCCAAACATGACAAAATAAAATGGAATATGAAGAAGCTATAGTTAGAAAGACTTGGGGTTAAGTGGACTTTGTTTTTTCAAGACAGGGTTTTCCTCTGTAGCCTGGTTATCCTAGAACTAGCTTTGTAGACCAGGCTAGCCTAGAACCCCCAGAGATCTATCTATTTCTGCCTTCTGAGTGCTGAGATTAAAAGCATACACCATCACCACCACCTTGGTTTAAGTAGATTTCAAAAGACAAATTCTAGGTTATTGGGAAAAGAATATTCTAATTTAAGAAAACTACTTAACAGGCATTGTTCACATGAAGAATGTTTGTTGGTCATTTTTCCAACAATTACAGTTATCAAGAAAAGGGCTGCAAAAGAAGAATAATAAGGAAGCCCAAGATTTACAACAGATATTTATTTCTAAAGCAGGCTGCATATAAAGGCAGAGGAAATTCAAGAAATTACAAGTTAGTGAACAGTTAACAGAAAGATACTTCCATATGAATTTTAATTCTTGAAATTCTTCCAGACAGGATGCACATGGTCAGGTGTACAGACTCCATTGGGTAATAACACATACATAATCTACATATGACTACATTATCCCAATGTATAAGCTCTATTACAGCCAGTATAATTCAACAAGTTGCAAGGAGGTTGGGCAGTAGAATAGAGGGTCTGAGATGATCTTTTGTTCACAGTTTCCACTCCAGGTATCTTTAGGACTGATCGTTTCTTTAACCATACCCCATAGTCCTCACAGTCAGTTAAACTCAAGCTAAGGGTTTTTCTAGGGTGTAGAGACAGGACAACAGGAAAGAGTGGAATTCTTTCAGTGCTTCCATCTGCCGTTTAATGTACATCCAAGGCTCAGCGGCAACAGGCATACAAGAAGAATGCAGTTCACACTTAATTTTCTCATCCATAAATAACCATTTCCCGTTTTTCCTCTGAATAATATACCCATACTGTACAGAATTATCACACTTGGGAGCCACTTTATAGGTCATGTATAAGTCTGCATTTACAGTTGAGCTTTATGGTTAGTGAGTCAATTGTTTGCATTTCTTAGCTTCTTAATGTCAGTTCTGTTATCACAATAGCTTATAAGTAATACATAATTGATGGAGCTACTTAGTGAATAAACTGAACATAAACAGAGTTGTTTGTATAAGGTGGGCAACTTTGTGAAGTGCTAACCAAAGGGGAGCTACCAGATGAAACCGGTATCAAAATGCATGAGAAACCAGGAATAGTAGCGCACCCTAGAATTCCAGAATTTGGGGTATCCAGGCAGGAGGACTACAATTCTAAAGACTAGACTGGGCTACCCATCAAGATCTTATCTCATAAAATAAAAATCCACCAACCAACCAAATAAATAAATTACATGTGTGATAGTTTGAGAACAGCCTCCAAAGGAGTTGAGTCACTGGGGTTGGACTTCGAGGTTTCAAACCCTCATGGCATTCCCATTTAGCCCTCTGGCTCTTCCTTGTTTCCTCACTACTGCTCCAGCACAGTGCCTGCACGCCATGGTAATACCCATGGACTCACCTTCTGAAACTAATCCTCTAATAAAATCTTACTTCTACAATGTGCCTTGATTATGGTATCACATCAAACAGCAGAGAAATTACTAAGTCAACATGTGAAAACAAGTGAGAGGATAAAGAGTCAAAAAGAAAACTTAAAGGATATTATGTTTTCCTCATATGGGTCTAAATGTGTTTTTTCACATTGTTCCAGTGCTCTGAGTTTCTAAGTCTTAAAAACAAAAGTGTACAGTGGCAATCAGACAGCAGAAGGCCTTAGCTCTCAGAAGGTCTGTCAGTCACAGCCATAGTCTCTCCTCTACTTCCTGAGATCGGCAGTTGAAGGACAGTATGAATCTTTAGTCTCTGTCATGGTGATTTCTACAAAGGATGCATTTGCTGTGTGCCAACTGAGAAGAACCAGTCTCTGTGGGTGGTGGTGGTGCTTGTTACTGTGTTGTTGTTTACCAGTTGTTGATTTTGCTGCTTAGAAGACATAATGTTAGACAACTATGTCTGTAAGTTACATCTTCAAACAGCGAGATTGTTGTTTTGCAACCATAGCAATAAATGAAATAGTTTACCACTATGTACTGAATTTGGAAACAGTTAAGACAGTGTTATTTATAAGATGGTGAATAACATCAGTACAGAAGATTTAAATGAAAGAATTTTGTTATATTCACTTGCCTAAAAACAGTTTTTCTGATAGTAGAGTTATCTTAAATTAATACTTATTTTACTTCAGGGTTTGTTATAGGATTTTTTTTAAATTAACTTTAACCATTGATAAATATATTGCTACTGTTTTTATTTCAAAGGTCTCTGAAGAAATTATAATGGACTACTATGAGAAGTTTAAGCCTAGAATGAATGAGCTAGAGGCATTTAATATGGTAAGTCATACATACACACACACACATACACATGTACATACATACATACATACATACATACATACATACATACATACATATATACATACAAATTGCGCATTGAATATGTTGCTAGACTTGAAAAGTAGCCTATTAAATTTTATTATGGGCCTTTTTGTTGTTGTTTTTGGTGATGGTGGTGGTGGTGGTGGTGTGTGTGTGTGTGTGTGTGTGTGTGTGTGCGTGTGTGTGAAAAAGAAAGGGGGTAGTTAGTTTTCTTTTTGTAAGAAAATTATTTGGGAAATATTTCAGAACTATATAAGGTGTTAGTAATGTCATAAAAGGAGCACATGGCAGATTTCTTTTTAAGTGCATCTTAAATGCACAGAGCGATACTTCAGAGTCCTTTGAACACATGTTGATCTCCAGAGTAGTTATTTTACAAGCTTTCCTTTAATGAATTGCATTCTTAGGAGTCTTTTAAAAGCTTTCCATCCCATGATTGCTTCCTGGATTCCACCTCATGTCTCTTAGAGGACATCCTCTTTCTGTAATTAGTAAAGAAACGCTTTTGATCTCTAGTATTCATTTTCTGAAGACGTGCAGTGGGTATCAGATATCTGAGATATGTAAAGTTTTGTAGATACATTTTCTCAAACATAATGTTAAACAAATAAACTTTTTAAAGTGCCACTACCTTTTCTGTTTTCTTGCAGTTGAAAGTTGTTCTGGCTCCTTGCATAGAAACACTGATTCTTCTTGATCGACTTTGTTACCTGAAGGAACAGGTAGATTCTATGATTTTTCAATATGCAGCATAGATTTCAAAATGTGGAATGAAATAAGTAAAAACATAGAGCTGGGATGAAGTTATTTCACACAAATTAATAAGAAGATGTCTCTCGTGCCCCAATACTTTTAATATACATCCTATTTTCTGCTTTATAGATACACATATGTACTGCAGATGTTTCAGAAAATTGCTGCAATAAACTGGATGTTCTTTTAATTGTACGATAGTTAATATTCATAGGCAGTGAATCCAAGCAACCATATATGTTTTAGAGCCAAAATTAATTATGACCAGATATTGAAGATCTTGTGTACAGATTTCACTTTGTAAGATTTGATCTTTTAATGTACTTTGGACATACTTGTTCTATAATATACAAATGTCTTTGTAATCAGGGAGAGCATTTCTCCCAGAACCATATTGTTTCATCTGTGTCATGTGGTCTGCTGAGCTGAGGTCAGTAAATTACTTTGAACTCTTTGATCCTCTTCATGGAATCAGCTTACTGCCTACTATAAATCCTTTATTTTAACAACCGTATTTTGTCATTTAGTGATTTTTCTTTACAAAAGGCTTCTTGAGACAAATGGATTTAAATAAGTGTCTTCATTTTAATTGGTTTTACAGATTAAGGGAGTTTCTAAGTATTTAAATAATGTACTTTCCTTAGCCTCCAGTTACTTCCAAATCACTACAAAGCCTTGTTCCTCTAATTGAAGGGTGAGACACTCAGTACCTATTTTAATAAGAACTCATTTTCCTTCTCAAAGAATTTCACTGACCTAAGTAAGCAGTTAAACAAACTAGGTTACAACAACTTTGATCAGCCCAAATAAAATGATACAAGCATTCATTTTAAATATGTAAATATATTGTGAAAGTTCTCATATTAGTTTTAAGAATCTAAGCTATGTAATATAAAAGAGAGGAGTAAAAGAAATGATGTTCATCCTGCCTTTCAGACTTAGTCTTTAAATGTTAGGTACATTTTACAATGTCAGACATGTAGATTGTGCATGTATGTGTGTGTACACTATTTACACTTTAAAACTGTAATAGTTATTTAGTGTATACTTTTTAATTTATATAGCATTTTCCCCTTCTCTGTACAAGGTGAATAATGGTTTTCTATTAAAAAAGTTTGATTAAAATACAGTATTAGTTATTGGCCTTCTCTAGCTTTTCTATATTGAAACAAAGAACACTGTGGCAGTCAATCTCTGTAGGCATATGTTTTTAACATAACTTTGAAAATAAAATTGTAGATGTTAGTTTTTATTCAGCATAAAAATTGTAACCTTTGGTGTCTACTTATGTTTGATATTATAGTCTGATTCATCTATGTGTGATAAGTAATTCATCATTTTATCTGCCACAAATGGTTGTATATGTAAATGTTTTATCAACTTTCAGGAAGACATAGCATGGTCTGCCCTCGTGAAGTTGTTTGACCCTGTGCAGTCCCCCAGATGCTACGCTGTCATTGCTCTGAAGAAGCACTGTGATGGCAGCTGAAGCAGGAAGCTAGACAGTATTCGAAGACTACTTTTCTAAACATTTATATCCTGTTACGAAAACATTTTAAATCTATATTTTAAATAATAAAATAATGGCTAACATAAAGTCATTGTCAGTGTTTTCATTTGCAAAGCATACATTTATGTAATTTAAGGATTTATGTAAATATTATGATCAACAGTCTTGAGTGTGTCAATAGTAGATTACAATCTGATTTTAAATTTTAATATTTAGAAGCCTTAGAGTTTACCACGCATCATATTTTGGGCTTTATATACTTAATAAAGGAAATGATAATCCCAAATGTAGTTATTAACAAATGCTGAATATTATGTGCATTTTCCAGGACATTTTTGGAATAGCTTTCCACTGATATATAGGAGATATACATATGAAAAGACTCATGAGGAGGTAAGTTATAAAATAGGCCTAATATAGAGCATATTTTAGACTGTTCCAAAATGTGGTACGTGTGGTGATATTCTCTTTCCTTAAGGAAATGTGCATTGTATGAGTAATAAGTACTCACTTAAGGATTCCTGAGGCTATTTATCCTACTAAGATGAAGGGATGGGATGAATGCTTATGGGAATTGAGCTGTGCTTTAAAGGAGGCCAGCTTAGGTAGAGGAAGGCTACTGATTTGTTTGAGTTAATTTTGTATCCAGCCACTTTGCTGAAGGTATTTAGCAGCTGTAAAAGTTCTCTGGTGGAATTTTTGGGGTCACTTAACAAATAGTGATATTTTTACTTCTCCTTTCTGATTTGTATCCCTTTGATTTCCTTTTGCTGTCTAATTACTCCAGCCAGGACTTCCAGTACTATGTTGAATAGGTAGGGAGAGAGTGGGCAGCCTTGTCGAGTCTCTGATTTTAGTGGGATTGCTTCAAGTTTCTCACCATTAAGTTTGATGTTGGCTATTGGTTTTCTGTATATTGCTTTTATTATGTTTATGTATGGGCCTTGGATTCCTGTTCTTTCCAGGACTTTTAACATGAAGGGGTGTTGAATTTTGTCAAATGTTTCTCAGCATCTAGTGAGATGACCATGTGGTTTTTTTCTTTGAGATTGTTTATATGGTGTGTTATGTTGATGGATTTCTGTATATTAAACCATCCCTGTGTCACGCGCCCACGCTTCCCGCCGGTAGGAACAGGCGTGCAACAACACACAAGATTCTTCTGTGGACAACCTTTATTGTACAGCACTCTGAGCAGGGGACTTCTTGAGCAGGAAACTTCTCTCTGAGCCAGGGACTCCCTACCGGGGTCTACTGTATAGGCGACCTCTCATGTGCAGTCTCCCACGTGCGATCTCTCTGCCCAGTCTCTCTCCACGTGGGATCTCTCTGCCATCTCTCCACGTGGGGTCTCCCGCAATCTCTCCACTATCTCCCTCTCTCTCCACGTGGGGGAGAAATGCACTGCTATATATGCCTAGGAGACTCGTGTCGCTACCTGATTGGTGCGCCCTCCAGTAACTCAATAGTATGCCCCGAGAGCGGGCTATGACATATGTGGCGCATGCGCATTAAGTCTCTTGGCTGGGCAACAGCTCTGTTTGCTGAGTTCTCAGCGGGAAGCCGGCGCCATGTTTGGGTGTGGCACAAACGGCTCCCTACAATCCCTGCATCCCAGGGATGAAGCCTACTTGATCATGGTGAATGGTCGTTTTGATGTGTTCTTGGATTCAGTTTGCAAGAATTTTGTTGAGTACTTTTGCATCAATATTCATAAGTGAGATTGGTCTGAAGTTCTCTTTCCTGATAGGGTCTTTGTGTGGTTTAGGAATGAGGGTTATTGTGGCTTCGAAAAATGAGTTGGGTAGTGTTCCATCTGATTCTATTTTGTGGAATAGCTTGGAGAGTATTTGTATTAGGTCATCAATAAATGTCTGATAGAATTCTGCACTGAACCCATCTGGTCCTGGGCTTTTTTTGGTTGGGAGGCTTTTGATGACTGCTTCTATTTTTTTAGGTGTTTTGGGATTATTTAGATAGTTTACTTGGTCCTGGTTTAACTTTGGTACCTGGTATCTGTCTAGGAATTCATCCATTTCTTCCAGATTTTCCAGTTTTGTTGAGTATAGGCTTTTGTATTAGGATCTGACGATTTCTTGGATTTCCTCAGTTTCAGTTGTTATGTCTTCACTTTCATTTCTGATTTTGTTAATTTGGATACTCTTCTCTTTGCCCTCTAGTTAGTCTGGCTAAGGATTTATCAATCTTGTTAATTTTCTCAAAGAACCAACTCTTGCTTTTGTTGATTCTTTGAACGGTTCTTTTTATTTGTATTTGGTTAATTTCTGCTCTGAGTTTGATTATTTCTTGCCATCTGCTCCTCTTACGTGTATCTGCTTCTTTTTGTTTTTGTTCTAGAGCTTTCAACTGTGCTGTCAAGTTGTTAATGTATGCTCTTTCCAGTTTCTTTTTGGAGGCACTCAGAGCCATGAGTTTTCCACTTAATACTGCTGCCATTCCATTGCAAAGGTTTGGGTATGTTGTGGTTTCATTTTCATTAAATTCTAGAAAATCCTTAATTTCTTTTTTTATTTCTTCTTTGAGTCTGCTATCGTTTAACAGAGCGTTGTTCAGTTTCCATGTGTATGTGGGCTTTTTGTTGTCTTTGTTGTTATTAAAGACCAGCCGTAGACCATGGTGATCTGAGAGGATGCATGGGAGTATTTCAATCTTCTTATATCTATTGAGGCTTGTTTTGTGACCAATTAGGTGGTCAGTTTTGGAGAAGGTGCCCTGAGGTGCTGAAAAGAAGGTGTATTCTTTTCTTTTAGGGTGAAATGTTCTGTAGATGTCTATTAATTCCAATTGGTTCATAACCTCTGCTAGTTTCATTGTGTCCTTGTTCAGTTTCTGCTTCCATGATCTGTCCATTGATGAGTAGGGTGTTGAAGACTCCCACTAATATTATGTGTTGTGCAATGTATGTTTTGAGCTTTAGTAGGGTTTCTTTTATGAATATGGGTGCTCTTGTATTTAGAGCATATATGTTAAGGATTGAGAATTCCTCCTGATAATTTTTCCCTGTAATGAGTAAAAAGTGTCCTTCCTTGTCTTTTTTGATGACTTTTGGTTGAAAATGTACTTTATTCGATATTAGAATGGCTACTCCAGCTTGTTTCATTGGGCCATTTGCTTGGAAGGTTTTTTTTTCTAGCCTTTTACTCTGAGATAGTGTCTGTCTTTGTCTCTGAGATGAGTTTCCTGTATGCAGCATAATGCTGGATTCTGTTTATGTATCCAGTCTATGTCTCTTTATTGGGGAATTGAGTCCATATATGTTAACAAATATTAAGGAATAGTGGTTGTTGTTTCCTGCTATTTTTGCTTTTTGAGGTAGAATTACCTCTGTGTGTCTTTCTTCTTTTGGTTTTCTTGCTTAGTTATTTTCTTGCTTTTTCTAGGATGTAGTTTCCCTCACCTGGACCTTAAATCATTAATAATGCAAGAGCTAAGAATATAGCCTTGTGCAACTTTTGGTATTCAAAAATCATTATGTTTAATCTATACACACCAAGAAAACTCTGTTTCCATGTTATGTTCTGTTCTTCATGTACTTTATGCTTATAGTAACTAGTAAGATTTCAATGCACACTATCAGACTTCTAAAAGAATTAAGTACTGAAAAAAAACATATTTATATTGTGGTATGCCAAAATGCCTTTAAAAATCTGTACATGTATCTCTCTCTCATTTTTAAAATAAAGTTGAAAGACTAAAATAAAAATAAAAAAGAATCCTACCCTCCCTGCCCAGTGTAGAACAAGTCCCTTGCTTTAGCAATACACAAAGTTTCTTGTGTCCACTAAGGAGCTGTACAGCTGGGTGAGTCTTGTCAGAGCTCAGCTGGTGAGCCCTCCTAAAGTCTCTAGAGAAGAGAAAGGAGCAGCCTTTGTAAATGGTTGAATGATAAGTATGATTTTATTTCTTTGGGGTTACATATCGAATTTCTAGCCTACACACACACACACACACACACTCACAGCTAGTGATTTCCTAGTCATAGCTATGTCAAACTACTTTTTATCTGATAAGAAATCTAGTGTGTAGAAAGGGGGTCGGTTGTGAGGAATTCCGGCAGACTAGTCACATAATCACATACTTTACTGATTATCAGTATTTTATCAATCTTTTTAGGAATGTGCACATAACATCTCCACCAAAATTTTCCCTGCTAAAGAATTGTAAAGAAAATCCTCGACAGCTTAGGGTTTTTTATGATTCATTTATTATTTCTAAAACTAGGAAATCTTTTTCTCTGCCAACACGGTAGGTGTTCTCATTCACATATCTTTGGTTTGCCAGAAATATCTTTATATCAGTTGAATTTGAACTTGATTAAGTTGTTTAGTGCTTTGAGATTTTTGTGTTTATTACATCTTTTTTATTTACTTGTTTTCCAGGAGAAGGGAGTTATTTTGTGCATAGGGGCTATAGCATTGTGTGGAGGTCAGAGGACAACTTGAGAGAGTCAGCTCTCTCCATCCACCATGTGGATTCCAAGAATCAAACTCAGCCAATCAGTCAACAGTGAGTGCCTTTACCTTTGAGTCATCTCAGTGGCCTTTGATGGTTTGTTTGTTTTCTTTTTTTTTTTTAATCCTTGTTAGTGATGTGATTTCAAGTACATCATACCTTCCTTGGACTCAGGTTTGTTACTAATAGAATGGATCAGCTCCTTGCAGTTGTAAGCTTAATGAACTAGTACAAACTTGCTCCTTCATTCTTCCTCTTAGTGGAGTGGTTGTACCATATGGTCATTCCTTAAAACCATACCGACTGAGTAAATAGATAGATATATGCATACACACACACACACACACATGCAATAACCACAAAAAATTAGTCCCTGAATTTGAAGGAGAATGGAGAGGGTTATATGAGAAGGTTTGGGGGGAAGAAAGGGAAAAGAAAAAGACTTTAATTATAATATCAAAAGTAACAACCAATAAAAAAATATATATGCATATAATGAGCTTAACTGTTATACTGGTTGGCTCCTAGTTTTAACAGCTTATTTTATTAGGTATGCTAAACTGGCTTTTGTTTCAATATACAATCCTTTTATTTCCTCATGCTGTTTGCAATACATAGCTATCTCAGAACAGAAAGTCTAGCTGGCCTTCTTTCTTTCCTTTTGTAATTCTATTTCTACAAATATTTAACACCCTTCTTTTGCAACCACTTATGCACTTAACACTCATTTCTCATAAAGATACAAAGACCTCATATGTGAAAACAAGATTTGCATAAGAGCATGAACTACAACTATTAACAAGATTTACAGTAACTCATCTTGTTTTAATATATTGTCAGAAATTATATCTATCAGTTAGACATCAGTACCATGAGATAATATATGTGATCATATTGAGATTACATTCATGAGATCACAGCTTTACATACATAAATACACATTACAGTGACTGCAGACATGTGCCTCATAAAAGCTGTTCTTTCAAAGTTTACAGTTTACTGAAGAGTATGGTGCATTGATAAGAGCACCAGTCTGACAATCACTTTCAAGATGACCTAAAACAAGAGCCTTAACATCTCCTGACTCATTGGCAAAATGGAGCCTCATTAATACACACTTTGCAAATATTTAGTGAATGTCTACTATATGTCTGTGATGGACTCCTTGGGTTATTTTTCAGTGAATAAACGAGAATTTGGGAAGGAACTCATTAATATTATCAATGCCCTGTATTCTGAACACTTCAGACCTGACATGTTCCATATTCTATTTTCTAAGACTTTCAGTAACTCATGGTTAGTATAACCAACAGTTTGTTTGTGATTCATATGTATTTCACACAACCTGAGAATCATTCTTCTCAATTTTTAATAGTTTTATACATAAAACACTCTGTGGCCTGGAATTTTTTAGGTATGACAAGTATGTCATTTCTATGTATGACAGAAAGTACTTTGAATTTCAGATCATTTCAGTTTTAGGCTTTTCAGATTAAGAGTCCTCAGCTGGAAGCACCACAGTTTAGAGTCCCGTGACTTAAATCATTAAGTCAAAATGATGTAAGTTGGATAAGTAGCTCAACCTTTCAGTGTACCTCAGTTTTCTCGTCTTTTAATTTTTCCCCTCATAATGTTGGTATGTTTTGTGTGATCCATTTCCTCAAAAAACTCATGATGAAAACTTCAGCCCCAACAAAGGGAAAGGAAGCCTTTGGAAAGTATTTGAGTCCTGAAAGCTCCACTGTTGTAAATGAGTTTATAGGGGTGTGTTCACTCTTTGTCTTTCATGTGTCCTTGAATAAATAAAATAAATACATTGTAAATAGATGAGTAACTCTGTCTCAGGTTTATAACAACACAAACAGAGTGAAGAGGCGGATTGTCCTGAGTGAGTGCTACTGAACTCTAGGACAGCCATCGAAAATGAGATTTTAGATTCTGCAGCAACAGCATTGGCCAGCTTGACAGTCTGGCTAGTGCTGTTGAAGGGGGATGTTTGTGATATATAAGTGTCTGGGCTCCATTGTGAAAAAAACTGGGCTTTGTAAATGCCTGGACACCATTGTCCAAGATACACACACACACACACACACACACACACACACACACACACATTGGCAGTGCCAGCATCTTGAAGAAAGTCTTGATAAGTAAACTTGCTTGATAAGTGAGCTCTTTACCAAAGTACGATTACTTTTCTGAGATAAGCTAATATGTTAGAATTCCCTGAAACAAACAATGAGGTTATTTATTGCTTTACAGCATTATCTTTCCCAGGCAAGGTTTTCCTATAACAAACAAATAAATCACAGTGACGCCAGTAGTTTCAGCTCTTAGACCCAAGGGCTCCATCACTGATGCAGGTGCTGCAGTTGGAAGTGTAAAAGCATTTCCTTCCTGGCCTTGACGGCGTGCCCTTTAATACTTGTATTAGTTAAGTGTCCTAGAGGCACAGATAGGGACCTTATTTATGCTTATAGCATTGAATTAATAGGGAAAAGCATGTTCCAACGTGTAGTCAAATGACTGACAAATGAGACTGCCTCCATTAGAAGGTGAAAGGTCAGATGAAACGAAAAGTTTTCGAGCATCTAACTTGCTGAGATAATTCATTGTATTTTAATTAATAATCATTTGGGCACACTAGGGAGTTAAACTTGGGGCCTTAGGTGTACTTTACCAGGTGTTGTACCAGTGAGCTATATCCCAAGGTCAATATTTATTTTATGTTAATTTCTACCATCTACATTCTGTATTTCCTGCCTTAGTTATTTATCTATAGGCATAGACAGAGAGTTACCACAAAAAGGTTATTTCTATATTATGAGTCAATAGATTGTTCATTGATTTGTAGTTCTTGCTCTAGCACAGATGATGATGATGATGATGATGATGATGATGATGATGATGATGATGATGATGATGATGGTGGTGGTGGTGGTGGTGGTGGTGGTGGTGGTGGTGGTGGTGGTGGTGGTGGTGATGAAGTAATAAAATCCCTTTTAACCTTACATACTTAAGCCAGCATCTCTTTCATAAAACACGAAGTTTCATATTTTCTTTAAATGGCTATGAGTTTAAGTTGACTATTCTTGTTTTTTTTTTTTCTCAAAATTTTGTTACTCTCTATTCTTTTGAGTTTACCTTTAAATATAAGAAAACATTTTTTTATTTAATTCTCAACCTTAGCCCATTGCTATAAAATTACATAAGGATATTATTGCACATATGCGTATAGCCATGAGATGTGCTGCTAGAAAACAGAACAGTGTCTAGTCTAAGTTCACTACTGCTGATCCTGCCTTTAGTGTCACAGAGGATTAGATTACAATAAATTTGAACACAGATGAGATGCCTAGAACATGTCCAACTGTAACATCTAAAAATAAGCTCTGCCACCAGCGTGCCATATTGTCATACTGGGTTATGTTACCCAAAAGTTACTTGGAAAATTCATTACTGCGAAACAAACACAAGGCCTAAAACACAACCTGCTCAGTGAGTCTGGGAAATGAACACACGTGCGTCAGTCCCATAGTAAATATATTGTAGGAAGTACTGGTTGATGATATAACAGTGTCAGCAAATGAGCTTTAGACCTGGCCAAAACATACAAGCACGCATACATACATACATACACATACAAACATACAAACACACACAGACACTGATCCTCTATAAAGGAGGTCTGTTATTATCCCTGTGTATAGATAGGAATTGGTAGGAGTACATTTCTTACCAAATATACCATTCTTGGCTTATATTACTCCCACAAACAGTTTTGCCAAGAGTTGCCCACTTGCAAAGGTAAAAGCATACAAACTAAAACAACTAATGTGTATACCCATGCTGCTTCCATATGTTTCCGTTCTGAAGCACAGTCAAATGGTGCTCTTTGTTCTTCTGTATACTTCATGGTTTAACCATGGTGCAATGTGGGACTGTTCTGGTTTTGCCTGTTTGGTGTTCTGTGTGCTGCTTGTATCTGTATGGTTGTCTTCGTTTGAGGACGTTTTCACATAGGATCTTGGTGAAGATCGGGTCTATGCCACTGATTGGGATTCTTTTCCCACATCTATGCCTATTGGCTCTGTCCCTGGTGTTCTAAACTATGGATTTTTTTTCATATCTTTCCTTGTGTTGTCTAACTTTTCTACTTTGTCTTTGAGACCTAGTATTGTTTTGTAATGTAATTATTTAAAAAAAATATATCATGCAAATGAAAAGATTAGTAATGAATAAACAACACACACATAAATTGTTATCGCATCCAAATGTTATTGGATAAATAAGAAAGCTGATACAACTTTGACAAAACTAATTAGATTTAAAATGACGCTGAAATAGAGTATCCTGAATGACCAAGAAAAATGTTGCTGTAGATTCTATATTAATCAGAAAAAGGGAATAAATTTTGCCCATGAAATTTAAGCTTTAAATAATTTTTTGGAAATTTTTTTTAAGAACAAACTACTTCAAGATAAACAAGCCATTAATTAGCATATATCCATATAATTAAAGCTGTAATCCCTTATTGAATCTCTACTCATCAATAAAAGTACTATGTAAATGGTGCATAATTTTAACCACTGTTTGTTTATTGGCTAGGGAGGAATCTAATACTGCTGCTTATCTGAAATAGCATAGCATTCAATTACCTTCTAAAGTTCCATGTTTAGTCACACAAACAAAAACTACTCTTAGCCTTAACCAGAAAAACCTCTTGAAGAAAATGGAGGTGAATATAGAGACCCATGGCTGCACAGATACGAAGAATAAAAGATGATTGAGTGCCTAGCCCTAAACAAGACGCTTATACCACTCCTGAAGGATCAGGAGATGAAAGAGTTTAAGACCCAGAAGACAGGGAGAAGAGTTGAAAAGTGGTGTTTTCATGGCAGGCGTGCAGTTATCTCAGATGTTCCTCCTGATGCTGGACCACAGAGGCTGGGCCCTCCTAACAGTTGCTATAGATGAGGAATGGCCTGCCTCTTACTGCTGATCTCTTGTCAACAAGATTCTCTGTGAAAGACAGAGAAATAGCATCCACTTTTGTGTCTACTGGTGGGTCCACCAAGCTCAGGATCACAGAGAGGTGGTGCTAACCCTTATGGGAGATGAAACAAAAAGTTAGGAGCATGAGAAAGAATTAGTAAAGAAAGGGGAGCTGTCTGGAGTGACGAGAAATAAGAGGTTGTAGAGGACCAAAATTAATTGTAAACATGTATGAAATCATCTAAAAAACCAAATTGATTAAATAAAAAAAGACCATGCTTAACATTAATGGTTATTTTTTAAAAAAAAAGTGAAATATGGGAAATATCCTAGTCTTCAAGAGGCAGTAATCTAATTATTGAAAAACATATAATAAATGCACAGGAGAGTTAAAATACTGGTCCAGTCATTACTTAATGACCTTGGAAATTCAAATAGGAAACATGCTTTATAAGCTCGTAAGAGTTTACCACAGACAATATATTTATCTACTGTATGAACTACTCTTTGCTAACTCATGGCTAAGTCCCCAGGCCTCCACGTATGGTTTGCACTTGCCCAGTGAAGCTACTGTGCAGGAATGTGTTCATTGACACACCTCAGAACCACGTGGGATTGAAAATAGGTTGCCCATTTATAAGGTACATCCTCATTACCGTCTTACCTCCCTCTACTCCCAGTTCTTTCACACCTCCCCTCCCATCCAGAGCCACTCCTTTCTGGTTTCTAATTATAAAAGAACAGGTTTCTAAGAGATAAAAACTGAACATTACAAAATACAATGTAATAAGACAAACCAAAAACCATCACTTCAAAGTTGGCAGAGGCAAGCCAATAGCAAGAGCCCCAAGAGCAGGCACAAGCATCAAACCCACTCTTCCACACACTTGGGAGTACCATAAATTACTCAACTGAAAGCTCACAAGCACGAATGCGTGCGCGCGCGCACATGCACACACACATACACACACACACACACACACACACACACACACAGGGCCTGGTGCAGACCTGTGTGGCCCTGCCCTGGCTGCTTCAGTCAGGTGATGAGCTTATGTAAACATTGCTGGGTTGATTCAGAGGGCCTGTTGCAGGAGTCCTCCATCCCCTCTGGTTCATACTCTCCCCTCATATTCCATGATGTTCTTTAAGCTCTGAGGGAAGGGATTTGATGGAGACTTCCCATTTAGAGCTGAGTGGTCCAAGGTCCTTCCACATAATGTCTGACTATGGATTTCTGTATTTGTTCCCATCTGCTAAAAGAGGAAACCTCTCTGATGGTGCAGAGTAAGGCAGTGATGTATGAGTATAGCACATTATCTCTAGGACAGTTTTATCACTAGTATTTTTAACATACACACATTTTTATATTTTTAGTGAATATAAACACTCTTAAAAAAATCTTTTAAAACTCCCCTGGAAGACATTTTGGAAATACAATAATTTGTATTACATTGTGTGTTTGTGTGTGCGCACATGCACATTGTGTGTGTGTGTGTGTGTGTGTGTGAGAGAGAGAGAGAGAGAGAGAGAGAGAGAGAGAGAGAGAGAGAGAGGAGGGAGGGAGGGAGAGGGAGAGGGAGAGGGAAAGAGAGAGAGAGAGAGAGAGAGAGAGAGAGAGAGAGAGAGAGAGAGAGAGAGAGACTGGAGCATATGTAGGAGTTGGTTCTCTCCTTTCACCATGGGACATCGAAATTAGGTCACCATATTTGGCAGCAGGCACCATTGTCCCCCGAGCCACCTCTCTGACATCATAGTTGCTTCATCAACTCATGTTTCAGTCCCACGCTGCCATGTTCCGAAAAACCCAAAGCAAAGACTTTTAAATCAGTTACTACACGTAAAAGCAGCTTTGCACCTACCCAAGAGAGATTATTTTTTCCAAATGTGTTATGATTTCATCCTCTAAAACTAAACTGGTTCCTGTCCCCACTTCCTCTAGGAGCCAGTCTTCTATTTAGACTTTTGTTTTTAGACTCCTCCATACAAAACAGTGTCAAAACCTGAGGCCCTCGAAGTGCTGTACCTAGCCTCTAGAAAGTATCTCAGTATAACCCATGCGCAGTCTTTCATGCAGCTTGAATTACTTCTAGGCTACTTACATACAGTGCTCAGTCTGGTGTAAATGCTGTGCAAGTAGTTGCCATACTGTGTGTTAGGGAACAATACAAAGTGTGTACAAGTTCATTGCAGACCTGTTCTTCCTGCTTCCAAAACGTGCTTCATCTATGGTAGGTCAAATATGCAGGTTTGGCTGCACAGTTCCTTTTCTCATATTTGCTTATCTCAACTTGCTTTAAATACACTTCTCCCCTGCCTCCCCCTTTCATTGCTCAGGCCAGAGATCCTGAAATCTCTTTCTTGTCTGGTTGTCTCATCATGGTCACCAATGTTGTCTCTCAAATGGTAACTGTCCTCAGGGTAGGGAATTATTGCCATGTGGTTTCTTTTTAATAATTTTTTAAAACTTCTTATTGATTTTTTTGTGTGTAAATTTTACATTTGTACCCCAATCCCACTCAGCTTCCCATTGTAAGGTTCCTAAAATCCCTAAAAGAAGACCCCCAGGCTCAGTATGCAAAAACAAAAAGCGTTTATTCTGCAAAAACCATCAGCATGCGGGGGTCACCAACTCTTTGAAATTGCAACCCCAGACAAAGGGGCTCAGACCTTCTTATAGGGAACCTGGGGAACTCTCTGGAGGGATTGGGTAATCTAAAATTGCATTAGTGGGTGCTAGGGGGTCACAGGTGGTCATGGTCTGCATTCCCATGACGTGACATTTAATCATAGGATGAGATAGCTTGCCCACTGCACATGGCCCATTCTGAGATAAGTTATTAACCCATTTCTGTGGTTATTCCCAGGCTGTTCTTTGAGATGGGGTTTTATGATCTTCTTCCGGATTTTATGGTCTTTCCCTGGAGCTGATAGCTTCTTGATGCCTAGTTTCCGGGACATAGAGTCTGTTCCTGGAGCGGGTGCCTTCCGGTCTTGTTTTTTTTTTTCAAAATCAGGCCTGGTCCTGACATGGACACAAAGGAGGTTTATGTCGTTCTCTCACCCTGTCCAACCTCCACCCTTGCAACCTCCCCGAGAAAAGAACAGAAATGACAAACAAAATCTTCCCAAACAGCATTACCTGCAGAAGTTTATTGCAATGAGACATTGGACTGGTTTGAAAGTTCTAGCTTCTGCTATGTGGAATCCTCACTGGGACTCCCCTTGTTAGCTTACTGTTGCCTGGCAGCCGGCCTCTGCGTGGTCAGAAATGTTAGACTCTTTTCTCTCTTTGTTTTTGTTTGTTGTTGCCTTTGCTTGTTTGTTTGTGTTTCTTTTTTGACTCAATTTTTCTTCTCTCTCCCTTAGGGATTGGATCTGGAGGAACAGAAGGGAAGCTGACAATCAATTTCCCAGCTGCCCTTGCAGGAGTGCCCTGTGGGGTAGCTGGGAGTCCCTGCTGGGCTTTGGGGCTGGGATAAAGCCCAGTTGGGGAAGGGGAGTTAGGAGTGGAAGATCTCTGGGACCTAGAGATAAAGTGGGGGAGCTGCACAGATGCTCTGCCGCATAGCTGGGGATGAGACTATGAGATTGGATCTGGGAACAGGAAGAGATAGATAGTCAGCCTGCCTGGTTCCCTGGAAGGAGTCAGAAAGATCTGAATCATAGACCTGTCTGTACTCTAACCTGTTTTACCTCAGGAAGACAGAGCTCAGAGTTAGAGGCAAAGTAGGAGGACCTCGTTTACTGTATTGAATAGCGTTGAGTAGTTTCTGTTAAACAAAGGCAGACCTCCAGAGCACCCAGGCCTGCATTCTCATGATCAACTACTGCACCTGTTAGAAAGTTTAAGATGCTGTTTGCTGGGCTGGAGAGATGGCTCAGCGGTTAAGAGCACTGACTGCTCTTCCGGAGGTCAGGAGTTCAAATCCCAGCAACCACATGGTGGCTCACAACCATCTGTAATGAGATTTGATGTCCTCTTCTGGTGTGTCTGAAGACAGCTACAATGTACTTAATACTACACTGGAAGGTTTTATTTTATTCATTTATTCTTGAGACAGAACTGGCCTCAAATTTGGTGTGTGGTTGAGGATGACCTTGAACTCCTGATGCTCTTCCCTCAGCCTCCAAAGTGCTGGGATGACCCGTTCACATCCACAACTAGCCTGAAGAACAAATTTTAATGTTTTGAAACTCAAGAATTTATATGTATATTTCTTTTTACACGGCCAGAATTTTGAATAGAAAACTAACATATTAGATAATGTTGCTCTCACTAATAGCAAATGTTGTATATCTTGCAGATAGACAGATATGAAATTCTTCTTTTTAAATACTTCATTTAGATGTGCAGCACAATTACTATCTGCCTTTATTACCAAGATTACTTGCCTCATGTTTTGGTTATAGTATGTTGGTTGTAATTATTCAGCAAAGAATTGGGTCTTCATACTGAAAGGCCAAACATACTCTATCTTGAAATTAGCCTCTACATTAAAAGGATGGATAAATAAATAAATAAATAAATAAATAAATAAATAAATAAATGGCCTGAAAGCCTGGCCTGCAGCTGGACCCAAGCTGTACTCAGGTACCAGGAAGGAGCCTCTGGCTTGTCCTTGGCCAGAATTACTTCCTAGCTACTTCCTAAGAACAGCTCATCAAAGAGTAGTCTGATTGTTTCAGATGAACTTTCAGACCATTTTTGATTGTATATGGTCTTGCTTCAGAGTACCTGTCAGCTTACAGTAGTCATTCAATTAGATGCTATCCAGAATGGATCCCTGCCCCTCACCCCCACTTGCTTTCCATTTCACAGAAAACCTTGTTCCAATGAGGGTTCAGAGCTGCTTCACCAAACCATCCGGTGGGTCAGCTTAAGTAAGCCCAAACTTGAGTTTGTAATAAAGAGACCCTAATGGGATTACATCAGAACATAGGAAACAGCTTCTTGGTCGTCTTTTGAGGTTCACAAATGCTTTCTGGCACAACATTTCTAGATTAGCTCTGACTTAAAGATAGCGAAAGAAGGGTGGATCGATAGTATCTCCTTAGCTTTCTTTTATTACAAAATTAAAGCTCATTTATATGAAGCTTTGCTCATTTAAGTAAGCAGAGTAGTGACACAAAGTTCAGGAGTCAGAGAAACCTCATGTAATTACACGCATGTTTAGCATGTGCCCTAATTTTTATACACTAACTTTCCTACGAAGATTCTATTGTGAAAGAAAAATTTAAAAAGCTATTGGAGTCAAATCAGTATAGCTATCGGGAAGACAGGAGACAGGAAGATCTTCTAACAAGAACACTGAGATGAAGCAGAGCTTTCACACCTGTCCCCTAGGCACTGTTTCACAGCTATCTAGTCTCTCAACACCAGAAGACCTGATTTTCTGATGTGCACTGGGGATGTGGATCCTGAATATCAAAGCACTAGTTCCCATTCAGGAAGGATGCAGTAATGTTTTAGAATTTCATCGATTCCCTGCTCACTTGAAGGATTTCATTATCTTGAAAGCATGATTGCATTCGAATTTCTCTTTTGTTCTTTAAAAAAAAAAAAAAAAATCCCCCTGATGTCTAAACCTTGCCAAGCCAAGTAACTAAACAATAATAGTACTTCCAAAACTGAGAGACAAAATCACAGGAATGTGTTTTTCATAAAAAATTGTTACTGGTGGGAGAAAAGAGGGATGGAAGGGGGAACCAGAAAAGGGGATAACATTTGAGATGTAAATACATAAACTAATAAAATGCTGCAAAAATAAATATACTTCTAAATCTTTGAGTTTAGTGTTCATAGGCTTAAAAATGTAATTCAGGGATATGAATTTTATTGATTCCAAGTACAGCATTTTAATTTTACTGCAGTGAGTAACATGTTTAGTTTTTAATATCTCAAAACTATGTAGGTTATTATTGGAACTTTTCAATTTTAGAATAAAAGTTTTAGCCTGAGGCTACTTTTGGAAGAATTGAATACCAACAACAATATTAATTATAACTTACTTTGGAAGATGATGAAAACAAGAAATTTCCTGTCCAAAATAGTAACCTTCACTTTAAAAGAATTCTTAAAAGGGTTACTAAAAACAAAACCTTAACAGTATGGTAATTATTTTTAAAAAAACTAAATATTTTGATGCTTTACATATACACTCAAGGGCCACCAAGAAGATGTGAAAAGCTTTGTGAAGATATCTATTTGTAAATGAAGTTTGAAAAGTCTAAGGCATTTGTTTTTCAAAACGGCAGTCACTATAACCTCAGCTTCAGTGTTACATGCTGTGACCTCAGCTTCCATGTTGCATGCTGTATTACAGGGTTATCGATACTAATCTGTATCTCATGGACCAACCATATCAATATCCTTAGAGCCTTAGTTCAGAATCTGCTTGGTCAGAATCACCATTTCATGGAGATGCCCTTTTGTTCAGTGTTTGGGAAGCACTGACTTAAAGTCACTCTGTGAGAAAGGTGTAAATCTAGAGATCTTGCAAACCTTCTGGAACCAACACTATCCTAAATGGGCTCATGATGTGGAGATTTCCCTCTCATTAGGCACTATCAAAGAACAAATACAAAAAAACAAAAAACAAAAAACAAAAAAAACACAAACAAACAAAAAAGAACAGAATTAACTAGACAAAATCTACCTTCAGCAAGCATCGTTCAAAATGGTTTGCTAATAGATTTTGGATTCAGAACTGTAACCATTGTCTCTAATTGGCTGTGGCCATATCTTTTGGCTGTCAAGGAACTAATTTAAAAATAAAACTTCGTAGTGGCCTGTAGCTGCTATCTATCTTCTAAAAAATTAAGTACTGCAAGCCAGAAAACATAATTTATTAGTAGATATCCATATCTTTTGGTGAACTCTACATACTTCATGCTGGGCTCTTCCTGTTTGTTTTTTCATAGTCATAATAGTATCAAATCAGTTGGCACCAAAACTTGCACAGAATGTATTAAGAAAATTGAGAGATAAAACTGAAATTACCTTAACATATGAGGTGTCACTTTTACAATCTATGAAAATGCACAAGGAAATTAGCTCTTGAGTAAAAGAATCCTGACATTTTAAACAGCATACCTGTCTCCACTTTAAAACAGTGCTTTGCAACCTCCTAGTGCTGCCAGGCTTAAATACAGCTCCTCATGTTGTGGCGACCCTAACCATAAAATTATTTTCACTGATACATCATACCTATAAATTTACTGATGCTATGAATCATAACATAAATGGGATCTGATATGCAACCCCTGTGAACCGGATGGTCTACAAGCAGTCCCAGCCCACATATTGAAAACTGCTGCTTTTTATAAAAAGGGGAAAATAGATTGCTCATTTCCTATGTGTGTGCACTACTATTTATGTATTGGTCCTTTATTTGTTTTAGTTTTTCAGATTTCATGTATCATTATGATCATGCCAGATTTGATCTCCATATGTACTTGGTATAATGTTCTTCTTGCAGACCTTTTGATTGGCACATCTATTATTCATTTTTTTTCTATTGGATATTTTATTTCCATTTCAAATGTTATCCCCTTTTCTGGTTTCCCCTCTGGAAATCCCCTATCCCATCCTTCCTCCCCCTGCTTCTATAAGAGTACTCCCCCACTCACCTACCCACTCCCTCCTTCCTGCCCTAACATTTTCCCACACTGAGGCATCGAGCCTTCCCAGGACCAATGGCCTCTCCTCCCACTGATGCCCCACAAGGCCATCCAGTGCTACATATGCAGCTGGAGCCATGGTCCCTCCATGTGTACTCTTTGGTTGGTGATTTAATCCCAGGGAGCTCTGGTTGGTTGGCATTGTTGTTCTTATGGGGTTGCAAACCCTTCAGCTCCTTCAGTCCTTTCTCTAACTCCTCCGTTTCAGTACCCGCACAGAGTCCAATGGTTGGCTACAAGCATCCGCATCAGTATTTGTCAGGCTCTGGCAGATCCTCTCAGGATATCCATATCAGACTTCTCTCAGTAAGCACTTCTTAGCATCAGCAATCGTGACTGAGTTTGGTGGCTGTATATGGGATGGATCCCTGAGTGGGGCAGTCTCTGTGTGGCCTTTCCTTCAGTCTCTGCTTCATTACTATTCTTACTGTGAAGCAAATAATTTACTTCTTCTTAGGCATACATTGTTTATGTTTGCCTTGGTACTCTACATGTCATTTTGTTTATATTTTTTGTCTTTAACATTTTTTATTTGTTATTATCTGGAGGGACAGTGTGCCACTGTTCACATGGAATACATGTTCTTACCAAGAGAACAACGATTTTTAATTGGTTCTCTTCTTTCACCTCATGGTGTGTTTCAGGAATCAAACTCAAGTTGTCTGACTTGCATCTCTTGGCTGGGTAACAAGTACCTTTACCCACTGAGCCACACCACTACCCCGTCTTCTGAGTCTTTCATTTAACATATGTAACAGTTCATTTTATATAACCTTGTACTATTTCTCTGGCTAAAATTTTGTGAATTCATGAGGTCCATTGATCCTAATAAACTATATTCTTTTTTATTGGATATTTTATTCATTTATATTTCAAATATCCTCCCTCTTCCCAGGTTCCCCTCCGAAAACCCTCCATCCCATCCCCATCCCCCTGCATATAAGGATGCTCCCCATCCACCTACCCACGCCCACCTCACAGCCCTAGCATTCCCCTATGCTGTGGCATTGAACCTTCACAGGACCAGAGTCCTCTCTTCCCATTGATGCCCAACAAGGCTGTCCTCTGTTACATATGTGGCTAGAGCGCCTCCATGTGTACTCTTTGGTTGATGGTTAGGTCCCTGAGAGCTCTGGGGGTGGGGGTCCAGTTAGTTAATGTTTTTGTTCCTCTTATAGGGGTGCAAGAAAGTATATTCGTATCCAGTGTTTTATTTTCAGTGCTTTAAGTTGCTTTCAACTTCTTGCTGTCAGTACCTAAGACTGCTTTGAGTACCTTTTAGCCTAAAGCATTATTGTTTTTCTGCCTATTTGGGCTTCCACCAGATACATCCCCAGGAGTTGTATTTTCTGTATTATTAATTAGGAGCTTTCTTTTCTTTTATCTAAAAAAACACTTTGAAGTTGAAACTTATTTATTGACTCTGCTTACCTTGGGAAGACATAGGTAGTTGACAAGATCCGAATGCCTCTTATGATGCAAACCCTTAATAGCCTCCTGACTAATAATCTGTACATAAACTATCAGGAAATATAAAGTTCCAATCTCTTAATGGTTTGAGAAACAAATTTAGAGAACTAAAATCTTCTATGTCAGGGATTAGAATGGTACTGCTATGTATTCAAATGGTAAATTCTATACCTTAAGACCTGGTAGTCCCAAGACAAGCAAATTCCCGAGTACACCAGCCGTTGTTATGTAAACTTTGAAACTATTGCTTAATTTAAAATGGCTGCAGCCAATTACTGGGGAGAATGGTGGAGACAGAATTTGAGTGACCAGCTGGAAGTGTCACAGGTAGAGACCAAGAGGAGAGGAGAGAGAAAAGGGGAGAGAGGAGGAGGGTAGAGGAAGAAGAAAACAGAGAAATCGGCACATCTTCAGTGAAATGTTCCCCCCACGACCGCTACTGGAACTGAAATAACCTAGGAAAATTCAAACAGTAAATATTTGTGAAACGCAGGTGAGAATTAACAGTTTAGCAAATAGAAATACAGATTAACGGTAATTCTCCTGTAATTGCACTAAGCTAAATTAATAGAGTCTCATTCATTTGGAAGCTACACGAGGCTGGAAATAATTAATTTACACTTTTACCACACACATACACACACACACACACACACACACACACACACACACATGCATATACATAAATGTGCCAGAAAAATTATTTCAAATACCTTCCATAGATTCACAAATAATCACTCGCCGGGTATGTATAGGCTGCTTTCTATGTGCCCCAAATAACTAAAAGTCCATTGCTTAAATATCATAAACTGTCTTCCCATCCCCAAAAAGTTACCTCTAAGCTATAATATGCAAAAGTACACAGTTCAGCTGTAATTCTGAAACCTAGTGGAAATAGATAATGTAATAAAGAATTACCTTACTCACCCATATAAACTAATAGGTGTCAACATGGCCATTTTGAAAGCGATAGAAAACTGTGTCCACTTTAGTTACAGATTTCACAGTGTCCCTCAGAATTTCCATTTTATTCATATCCAGCCTCTAAGGTGTTATATAAGCCTTTCTTGGCAAGCTGGAACATGTTGTTTCCTGTCAGTTTTTTAAAAGTCTCTTATTCTAACTGATGTTAAAATAAAGCATATTACACATTAACATAATTCCACAAGCAACTCTCTCTGAAGCAATTTTCTCTGATGACCCAAGCTGTTTGAAAAAAAAAAATTAGAGATGATTGGAATTGTAGATCCTTGTTACACACATACATACTGTTCACGGACCGTCTCCTTGGCAACAACTCAATATGTAAAAGCTTTTGAATGTTCAAAATGGCCTGGTGAAGTATAAGATGCCAAGCAGATACTGAATGGGTGCCTTCTCCATGATAGGTACCACTTTAAGCACTCCGAATGTTTTAACTTTTATGATCCTTAAAATAACCCTAAAAGGAAAAGGCTGTACTGTTTTTATTGCCTTACTGAAAAGAGTTGAGTCACACAAATGACAAGCAACTTGCTCCAAATAAGTAAAGGTAGAGAAAGCTATAAAATTAGATGATAATAATAATAATAATGAAGTGTCAAAATCAAGCCTTTGAGCCTGAAAAATCTAACAATTTAGCTATTAAAAATGCTGTCTCACTCTTTAGTTATTTGAATGTCTTCTGTGCTGTTCTGACCTTTTCAATAATCCTTTGAAAAATACAAGGTTTCATTTAACAAATAACCCTTGAGATCATAAATAATGAGTGATTCCCTGTGTCCTTACCTCTAAATAAATACAATTTTTGATTTACCAGTGAGATAGAACTGTTTCTGTATGTGAGCAGGTTATTTGCCTTTATTTTTGAAATAAACCAGCAAAATGAAGGAAAAGATGCGTACAACTAAAAATCACATTGTACTGGCTGGGTTTGCATCACTTTGGGACATTCTACAGTCATCGGACACAAAGGCATCTCGGGTGAGGAAATGCTTTCATGTGATCCTATTTTTCTTATTTTAGTGATCACTTCTCAATTAGTGATCAATGGGAAAGGGCTCAGTCACTATGGTTGGTGCTATCTCTGAGCTGTTGGTCCTGGGTTCTATAAGAAAGCAGGCTGAGCAAGCCAGTAAGCAGTACCCCTTCATGGCCTCTGCATCAGCTCCTGCCTCCAGGATCCTGTCATGCATGAGCTCCTGTCCTGACTTCCTTTAATTATGAACAGCAATATGGAAGTGTAAGCTGGATGAACCCTATCCTCCCCA
This sequence comes from Micromys minutus, assembly GCF_963924665.1. NCBI lineage: Eukaryota > Metazoa > Chordata > Mammalia > Rodentia > Muridae > Micromys > Micromys minutus. The sequence goes on from NC_137957.1 coordinate 27,204,090, forward strand.
ACATGCTTTTTGGTTTGTTTGTTTGTTTGTTTGTTTGTTTGTTTTTGGTCATGGAGTTTCATTGCATCAAAAGAGACCCTAAATATAACACAAATGGAAATAAATTTTGAATTTCTGATACGATAGACAACTGCATGAAATTTTGCATTAGAAAACTGAGAGTTAAAATCATTTCTCACAACATCACTTAGATAACAGTTGGCAATTTTTAAAACTCAAAATAAATAAGTAATTGCTATGTTCAGAAAAGCCACTCAGTGAGCTGACTGATAACTTGGAAATCCCATTCTCCTTCACTCCTTTTCTTAGCAGGAGTGACTATCTCCTAATCTGTAAGTACCCTCACATGACTGTCAATCTTCGTGGTGATCAGATTTATAGATCAGGATTAGGTTTTGGGTCCTCTCAGCTTCTTGATAACATCCTCTCCACAAGAGAACTCAATGACTGAATCTTCCAACTGCCCGCCCTGCACAGGTCCAAATCCTGTGAGAAGTTCCTATAAATTCTCCTTTACAAGATCAGCTTCTAGTTTCTCTGGAGTATTTTTTCCAGCCTTCAGAAGATTAAAAAGTCTAATACAAACTACTTCTATGCTTCTAATGTTATTTGTTTGAGGAGCTGTGTGTGTGGGTTTGTGTGTGTGTGTGTGTGTGTGTGTGTGTGTGTGTGTGTGTGTGTGTGCCTTAGTGTGTATAGTTTACTTGATGTAAAATAGAACTGAAGCTCACTAAACCCCAGATTTGCAGGGGGACTGTTCCTCCAGATGGTAGTTTGGATATGCTGAATTTAGCAAACTGCTTAGGTATTCGAATGTATTTCTCAGTATTGATCATAGAACACAAATGATAATTGTTTACAAATTTAAAAACGATTAATATGGAGATAAAAATTGGTCTTTGACATTCACTCATAAAAAGGATGAGAAAGGAGAATGGGAAATCAGTTTTGATTGCTGAAGATACCAACAGAAGAACCAAACAACAAAGAAGGCCAAGAAAGCACGTGGAAAGCGAAGCGCAAAGACCAGGGGCATGTTATCACATCAACCAGAAAGACTCTGCTCTAAGGCCTGGGAACTGAAGAGCTGTCTGATCTATCTGAGGAGCCAAAACAGCTGAAAAGTTTCCTTTGAAGCTCATCACTGATACATTTCCTCATATTTTTAGAAGCCAAAGGAGTCAGATTAAGTAGATAAGGAGTTACAAATGAAATCATCTGATTAAGGAAAAGGCTAGAATCTTCCAGAAGGAACCCTGTAAAGGTTCCACAAATGATTAGAAGTGGCAGGTTCAAGAACAAAATGATAGAACTTGAGTTCAAACTTTCTCTTTTATTAGATGTGTGACATTAACTTCTTAACTTGTTCATATCTGATTTACATCTACTAACCGGGCAAACATAGGCCTATGAAAGGGAGGGATCAATAATTTAAAATTCCTGCATACAGAAATCTCTAAATATTAAGTAAATAAATAGTAGAAACAACCTTCATATAAACGTGAAACCACATAGTAGTAGCATGTGTTGGAAATTTCCTAATCTAAATATTTAGTGTGGAAATAAAACCAGAAAGGTTAATGAGTTCTAAAGAATAATGATCTTCAGTGTCCTTATTAAAGAGGTGGATTTCTTTTCAGGCCATGAGGATTCCTTTAGGAAGTATAGGATTGTAAGTCTAAGATGAGTGTGTTTAAAATGGAACATGCTGGTAAATCCTACCATCCCTCTGTTTCTTCCTATGGAGGGACATTTCCTCCTTCACCTGAAAGTCACTCTAGAATTCTCCCATGAAACATTAAGTCACGTTTATTTTTCTTTATTTGACTGTTTTATATCTCTTGACTGCCACTCCTTTCTCATCCCATGCTGGGTGTCTTAGTTCAGCGCAGCCTGACTACTCTTCTCTCTTCTTGGGCATCTGGCTCCTAGCCCTGCCTAGCTACTGACAAGCCATTTTCTTACAAGGAAACCCCAATAGTGCTTTTAATATTTTAGTGTACAAGATCATTGGGTTAATTATGACAATTTTTATTTTCACATTATCATCATAAAGTTTCCTCTACCGATTCCATCCCTCCCTGAGACAGAAAACCTTCGTCATTTTGTTTTTGCATCACACACACCATTGTGTGTGAGTGTGCGTGCATATAAGTGCATGTGTGTGAGTGTATGTCTACATTATACAAGAGGAAACATGACATGCTATATTTTCCTAACCTCTTCTATTAACTTAGATTTCATAGATACTGTTGATTCTCTCCAAAAGTTTTGCTTTTACTTTCATATTATATAGATGAATAAATGGATGGATGGGTGGCTGGATGGAGGGATGGATGGACAGACAGACAGATGACAGATGTTGTCTATCTAGATTTCTATATGAGAAAAATGTGTGAAAGCCTTAAGTGTGACATTCAAATATCCTGCACTGCGTCTGCAGACTACTTCACCAACATAATCTGCAGCTGCATTCTATCTATCAAGATTTTTCAGATGACACAGAAAATTGTACTCCTTGTCATCTCCATCTGGATGTGGTTCCCAGGTCCCTGTTCCAAGCAAGGCTGGCTTCCCTGTGTCCTGCTGTTGACACTTCCTGTGCTACCCTTCATATTTATTATCCTGCCTCCACACTTGGATCCCTGAATCACCTCGAGTTTATTATTGTCGTCACAATACTCTACACAAGGCACCTCGGTGCACGAAACTTAAAAACTTTTGTGTTTGACTTGGACGGACATAAAATATGTCCTCTTATCTTTTTGTCCTCTGCCTGGTAGTGAAGGCATTTATAATATACTCAAGAGAGAGGGGGGATGTGAACACACTCGACACTTCTGGGAATGAAAAATTAGCCTATCCTCCAAAAGAGAAGAGTGTCAGGTACTTTACACCATAAATTGTTATGTACATTTCTGTTTCATTTACATTTAAATGCCCCCCAAGCCTTGTAGGAACTGTAGCATCCTCTTCTTTAGAAACTGTAATATTCTATCAGCAATTAGGAGCAGACACATGCATACAAGCTACTATTTTTCCTTGGGATAGCTAAGCAAAGGCTACATGTCCTGGACTAAAAAAAGACACCCTCAGCTACAAAGACTTCCTGTCACCTCCTCATAATTCCCAAGGCAATGAGAAATGGGCAGCTAGAATCGGTCCATTGAAATAAAGGAAAGTGACCCTGTCACAGAGGTATGATCCCAGGTATTACAGCTGACAGGACACAGAGAAGGCTGTCACAGCTTTTAACAGAGCTGAGGAGTCAATTAGTCCCTAATTAGCTGAGGAAACACTGCTGCCTCTGGGCTAACAGAAGTACTGTAATCACACTGGAAGCAGGAAAGTGTCTTTCTAATCATCTTTGTTTGAATATAACTAATGGCTTACTTCATCAAGCAAGGGAAGGACTCTTCTGTTCTTATTTGGGTGACTGATGAAGAAGTTGGGTCTGTATTGAACTATCCAGGTCTTCCAACCTCTTGTACCTTTGGATGAAGCATACAATCACATGCTACCTTTGGTATGGCAGTGAAAACAATGGGCTTAAGCCAAAGGCTGAAGAAGGATATAGGGCAACAAAAGGACTTCACCAGAAGGATTCTTTGGCTAAGGGCTTTTTCTGTTGGGATCTCAGTTCCTCCACTTGAGGTCTTGCCTGGTTATAGAAGGTGGCTTGTTCAGAGTTTCCATCGCACTGGGTAGCTTGGCCTTCTTGTGTCCTTGTGGGATTCATAACAGTGGGATTGGGGGCTATCTTTCTGCCTGCTTGTGAGACCCTTCTGTTCCCATTGGATTGCCTCATCCAGCTTTGATCCAGTATGTGCCTGGTCTTACAGTAGCTTATTATGATGTATTTGATTGATGTCCCTGGGAAGCATGCTCTTTTCTGAGGGGGGTCAGAGTAGGGTGAGGCACGGTAGAGGAGAGATGTTAGAGAGTGGTTTGAAAGCTTTGACTCAATCAGGAATATGAGTGTACAGACACTGAAGGTCCTTGTCCCCAGTTGGTTTTTGATCTACCTATAAAGATACTAACAGCCAATGAGGAGGGACACTGAGGGAGGGACACTGAGAGTTGCAGAAAGCATCCGGATGGGACACAGGGGCAGCAGGAGATAAAGCCCACTGGCCATGTGAGATTTAGAGTGGGTGGCCACTGGTCACTTCTCTGAGTGGGCAAGGGTAGCATGGAACGATTTAGGAGTGCCCTGCCTTTGAAGTGGCCAAGGCATTTAAAAATAAGGTAATGTGTGTGTATTTTACATCCACAGATCCAAAGATTCCCTGGCCGGATGTCTGGAAGTGCCAGAAAGAGGTGACGCAAAACCACACAGCTACAGAGAGATACTGGAGGAGGAGGAGGGAGGGGACACTGCAGTCAGGATGTAATGTATGACAGGCTTTTAAAAATTGAAGTATAATTACATTAAAAGAAATCTGCTTTGGTTATTCTTTGCCCCCATGCTTCACACTTGCTCGTGTTCAATGCTTGCTCGTCTCCTCTGTATGAAACAGAAGCTTCCAACTCTACTGCATACCTGCACAGTCTCCAGGTTAATGGGCCTCAAGTCTTGTGTAAAGCCTTTCCTGATGTTCTGCTTTCACGCAAACCACCACTCTAGAGGAGTAAGGATAGCACCCATCACATCCTGTGGCAGATTGTGGTAGACTCTTCCTCACAGGCTGGTGTTGATATCAAGTACCCATGATGATTCTGTCAGCAAGTGGTTGAACCTAAGCATAAGGTCTTCAGATGACTTTGCTTTGTGGTCATGATTTTGAGCTGAATGATTTTGCTTCTCAAAAGCTCAAAGCACTAGGGCCATTTAATCATGCTTAAGAACGCCAACACTGCCAGCTGAGAGAAACCTTTTAACTGTATATGTACCATGCTCCAAAATAGGACAGTCTCACTCATTCATCTAACATTTATTAAGTGAACTAAGTTTAAAATAAAGCAACACTACTTTAATTATTAAAATCATTTTAATGTACTTCTCAGAAAGGAGAACAAAGAAGTTGGTTTGGCAGATGGGTTTGCTCATGCACAAACTCCTTCTGAAGCCATGGACTTTAACCATACGTTAATACCTTTGCATCTTTTCTCCGGCAGTTTTTTTGCATAACTATGTTATATACAATGGGAACTAAAAATATTTCTAGAAGAAAATGGAAGAGAAAAATATTTTGTGTCTTTTGAATTAAAAAATATTTACTAGACTACAAAAATGATTATTAAAAACTGAAATAAGATTGATTTCATAGCTATTAGTTGTAATGAAATAGCACTTTTATGTCTGGACATAGTGGTACATAGCTTTAAACTTAGCACTGGAGAGGCAAAGACAAGTAGATCTCTATGAGTTCAAGGCTAGACTGGTCTAAATAGTGAGTTCCAAGCCAACCAGGACTACATAGTGAGAACCTGCTCCAAAATAATTGAAAAGGCACTAATTTAAAGAAGAAAAAAAAACCTACAGATTACTCTTTTAAAATACTGCAACATAGAGTTCAAGAGATGGCTCTGTAGTTAAGAGCACTTGTTGCTCTTACCGAAGACCCAGTTCAGTTCCTAATACCCCAGTGTTGAGTAACAACCATCCACCATTCCCATTCCTGAGGATGGTTGCTTCTTCTGCCTCCTTCAGCAACACGCACCCTGATGGTACACATACACATATACAGGAAAACCATTCATACACAACACAAATAAACCCTAGAAAAAATTAAATATCACTAAGCACTCTTGAGAGAAATTTCAAGCAATATTTGCTAAATTACCCTGCTCAAGAATTCAACCTCAGGATTGGCTTCCCCAAGCCCAAATAAAAGATGTTCATATACAGTCTAAATACAGAAAGAACAGATGCACTGGCTCACTGTCTTACGGGATTTGTGAATATTTAGAAATTGGATTGCTTTGACGAATTACTTGTTAGCCAGCAAAAGCATTAAGGGATTATTTGTCCAGCGTGGTTTTCAAGTTTTCCCTAATGATAAGCTCATTCTGAAATAAGAAGGCAGCCAAAGTAGTTTTACTTGGAGATATTATTTCATCCATGTCAGAAACACCAAAGGCATGAAAAAAAAAAGTACACTCCAGCTTTCACTTTGGTTATTTAAGACTTATGGATAACAGAACCAAACAATTTGAATCCTAAATAGTACATATTTCAGAGTTCCCTTGAAACGCCTGTCATTCTAAAGACTTTCAGTCTCCTGTGGGTGTGGCTGTTATAAACCTCACTCTGCATTTTCACTTTCCAGACCGCTGGAGTAGCCAGTGCTGTGTGAGGATGCTGCTGAACGCCACTCACCTGGTTATCAGACATGTGCCCCGTGCTTCCCCGCTCAGAAGAGCACATTTGTTCTAAGGGGCCACTGGAATATTCCAAGACGTATGCTTTGCAAAGAAGTGGGATTTTCCTTCAAACATACAAAGAAGGGCTTAAATATTCAGGTTAAGTTTTCATTTGTCAACAGAACTAATGTTCATTTTCCATTGGTTTCTCTGCAGCTATCAAATTGAGTGAATTAACCCGTGTTTTATGCGTTTTCAAAGTGTTGGCTTTATGATAGAGGCTTCAGTGAGATGAGGAATTTAATTCACACACACACATACATATGTGTATATGTATGTGTATATGTATACACACGTTTATGTATAATGGTGGCTGTTAAATTGTTTATTTTGAACTCCTAAAGTCGAGCACACTCATCACCATCACTGCCCATACCATATGAGAGTATTTGAATCAATTACATTAAATAACATAGAAAATGCAGTACCCTGGATACACTACACAAAACCTCTTGGGCTCAGTGTTCTCAACCATTCACAATTGTGTTGTTCAGGACACCTTTCCACATCTCCGTCTCCAGAACAGTGCTAAGGTCTCAGTAGTCTAGGCCAGAGTCAGAAAGCTTTTTTTCTTAAAAGGCTGAATGAGAATAATTAGATTACAGTCCAACAGGTAAAACTGGGGCTATTATAGGATATATTTATGTCCATCTCAAAAGTAGAAAGATCCAAAGGTGGAAAAGCCATGGTAAACTCGAAGACCATGAGCAGACAGTTGGTGAGTTGGAGTTCTAGGTTTGAGTAGCCCTTAGACAGAACCCCTCATTGTAGTCTGTCTAATGAGTCTTTACTGAAGATGGCCACCTCAGAATTCTGCTACAAAATTCAAGATTAGAATTAACTATAGAATTACTGAGAAGAAACCATAGTCCAGTCCTCCTGGGGTCAGAAACTGAGCAGAAAAGCCATGGCAGAAGTTAAAGAATGAAGCAGGTGTGATTTCATGGGCACCATGGGAGAAATCCTGAGCATGGTGAAAAGGAAGTAAGAGGATCTAAACTGACCAAAAGGTAAGCTGATGTGAAAAATATTTTCAAATACTCTTGCTTGAATATGTTTTATTTGTTTATTTTAATTGTTTATTATAATATGTAGCAGTTTCTATGTAAGAAACTGCTGTAACATTAGAATTTTGATAATTTTCCTAAGCATATCCACATTCAAATACTTGGCAATCTTATATGCCATCTCAGTATCATATATCATGAATGTATATCAAATAATAGGAATAACTGAAAATATTTATTTTTTCTGTTTTCCTCTACTTATAATTTTTGTAAAGTATATGCATGTAAATTCTTTTTGTAGCCAGAAAATCTTACCACTGATTATTGCTAAAAAAAAAAAACCCAATTTCCTATAAGTTGTTTTTATTAAATTCCAAATTCAGATCCTCATTAAGCGAAACAAGGTGACTGCAAATATAACTCCCTAACTTAGACATGTTCTATTTTTAAGTCGTGACTTTCTTTTAATTATTAAGTCTCAATAGGCATAATCAACAGCGCAAAACAAAATTAAAAGGTGCCCTAATTTTTCTATATATTGGCAATGTGCCTCAGGATTCTAATTTCTTTTCCCTTAAGAAAAATTGTATTTGTACGTGCATTGGTCTTTGGCCTGCATGTTTGTGTGAGGAAATCAGATCCACTGGAACTTGAGTTACAGACAGTTGGGAGTTGCCAGGTCAGAGTTGGGAACTGGACCCAGGTCTTCTGGAAGAGCAGCCCATACTCTTAACTACTTAGACATCTCTCCAACCCCTTCTAATTTATTCTGAGGTCTATCTAGCATGTTGCATATCATTTTATTGGTTTACTACAATTTTCTTATCAGCAGCAGAAGCAGCATTATTAATTACATAACTCTAAATGCTTGAACACTGATTTTGTGAGATTCCAATTGCAGTTGTCTTGTGTCATACATCTGCTTATTTTGATAAACCCCAATTGTTTGATATGACTGAGTATACATTGGGATGAAGCTAGGGATTCCCCCAGGATCTTGACATTGCTTGTTTTGATTCTTTAGTTTCTCTATGGCTTCTCGGAACTGTGCCAAGAATGCTGGAAGTTAAAACCCAAGGGGAAAAACCATGAAGACTGAGTCCATCCAGGCAAGAGTTTCCCACTTCTGAGTCCATGGCCACAGCACTGCTTTTCTCCTTGTCATCTGTGGAGTTCACAGCCCATAGCTCGTTAATGCAGCTTTTGGTGTATACATTACAATCTCTGGAACCTTCGAGACACACATCCTCTGTCTGTTTCCATTAGGAAGGAAAGAGAGCTGTACTCGCCTGGTTCTCACACCTCCTCTACAGTTAAGTTCTCCATGTCTCTGGAATAGAGTCAGGAAGGACATTGGTAGCTAGCGTACATTTTCCTTGTGGATCCAAACCATCTTACATGCCCAGTGGAGATCTGTGGCTAAGCTCATCCCAGACATCCTCTGCATAAGCATCCATTCCATCCTCAAGAAGGAGTTTGGTTATGGGATGTTCACACGATGCAATCAACACATTTCTAAAAGTTGCCATTGTGAGAACCCGACCTCAGGGGTTCATTCATACAAGTGTCATTGTAGAAGGCTGACATGTCTTCTTCTGGAATTAGGCATGAGGGAAAGCCCTGCCATCGTACAGTTTAGGCTTGCCTCAAACTCACTATCCTCTTGCTTAAGTACTGGGGTCATAGGCATACATGTCTTTCTGACTTTAAACATCTTTAAACAACAGAATGTTTGCAAGCTCACATTCCACACTTAGGTTTGTCTTTTGAAATTCCGAATACAGGGTAATCAACTGAAAAAAAAAACTAAAGAAATAAACCCTGCTCATATATCCATTCATGAAGAAAGGCACTTCGTGGCACGTTAATTTTATGAACTGGCCCTACTGTGTGGATAATTTAAAGGCGCACATTAGGTGAATGATATACTCTCAATTCAGGATGGATTTAAACTGTCTTGGCCAGGGTTTCTATTTCTGCACAAACATCATGACCAAGAAGCAAGTTGGGGAGGAAAGGGTTTATTCAGCTTACATGTCCACACTGCTGTTAATCACCAGAGGAAGTCTGGACTGGAACTCAAGCAGGTCAGGAAGCAGGAGTTGATGCAGAGGCCATGGAGGGATGTTACTTACTGACTTGCTTCCCCTGGCTTGCTCAGCTTGCTTTCTTATAGAACTCAGATCTAGCAGCCCAGGGATGGCACCGCCCACATAAGCTAGCCCTCCCCCCTTGATCACTAGTTGAGAAAATGCCTTACAGCTGGATTTCATAGAACCATCTTCTCAAAGGAGGCTCCTTTCTCTGTGGTAACTCCAGCTTGTGTCAAGTTGAGACAAAACTAGCCAGTACATAGACCTAACAGAAAAGTAGCAAAAGGAGAATTCACACATTTGTCTATATCTGTCCTCCTCTTACAATTGCACATTCCTCAGATGCCTTTGTTGATTCCAAGAAAACTGTGTCGAACTATTAAAGTCCACTTAGCTCAAGATTTTATTTTTCTTTCAACAGTTTCCCAAGAATGCTGCCATGTTACAATCTAATTGAGACTCCCACACTGTACACAGTTTTTGTGATACTTTCTAAATTGATCCTTTGTCATGTTCTAATTTTTTAAAATTCTCAGTCCTTCCTTTGCTCCCACTGAAGCATTTGATGCAACGTTCTTTGGAGAACAGCGTCCGACTGCCAACATGCTGCGTCGTTCCCACTCTTGACTCCAGGCAGATCTCTAAAGACAACTTGTTCCTTATTTATGACACTATATATTAAAGAAGTGAAAATATTCAATATAATGACTACTCTGTGAAGAATCTATAAAATCCAACCAGAACACATAAATGTCAAACTTAAGTAATACATTATGATTGATTTAAAATTTCCATACAGGGTATTATTTTTATAAATAGATATTCATGGAAAATATAAAATATTGGTTTTTTTTTTAACTGTTACTTATGGTATCTGAAAGTTTTTTAGTTCTGTTTCTAGGAAATTACTGAGTAGCTTAAACACTTTTTCAGATTGTCAGAATGATCAATTCTTAAAAAATATTTTATTACAATAATTTATTATTCAGGATTACAGTACTCCAAACACTGTGTTTTACATTTCAAATAAGACAGTGGCATTTCTGATGTTTTTCTTTTTGTTTATTCTGCTTCAAATTTTTTCAAACTTAAAAGAAAAAAAGAAGTTTCGTAATACAGATCTTTCACTAGCTTGGTTAGAGTTACACCAAGGTATTTTATGTTATTTGTGGCTATTTTGAAGGATGTCATTTCCCTAATTTCTTTCTCAGCTTGTTTATCATTTGAGTAGAGGAAGGCTACTGATTTGTTTGAGTTAATTTTATATTCAGCCACTTTGCTGAAGGTGTTTAGCAGCTGTAAAATTCTCTGGTGGAATTTGTGGGGTCGCTTAACCAATAGTGATATTTTTACTTCTTCCTGTCCAATTTGTATCCCTTTGACTTCCTTTTGTTGTCTAATTGCTCTGGCCAGGACTTTCAGTACAATATTGAATAGGTAGGGGGAGAGTGGGCAGCCTTGTTCTAGCCCTGATTTTAGTGGGATTGTTTCAAGTTTCCCACCATTTAGTTTGATGTTGGCTATTGGTTTGCTGTATATTGCTTTTACTATGTTTAGGTATGGGCCTTGAATTCCTGATCTTTCCAAGATTTTTAACATGAATGGGGTGTTAAATTTTGTCAAATGTTTTCTCAGCATCTAACAAGATGATCAGGGTTTTTTTTCTTTGAGTTTGTTTATATGGTGGATTAGGCTGATAGATTTTCATATATTGAACCATCCCTGCATCCCTGGGATGAAGCCTACTTTATCATGATGGATGGGCATTTTGATGTGTTCTTAGTTTCAGTTTTCAAGACTTTTATTGAATAAAGGAAATTGGTATGATTTTTTTTTTCTTTCTTGGGTCTTTGTGTGGTTTAGGTATAAGTGTAATTGTGGCATCATAGAAGGAATTGGGTACTGTTTTTCTGTTTCTATTTTGTGGAATAGTTTTGAGAGTATTGGTATTATGTCTTTTATGAAGGTCTGATAGAATTCTGCACTAAATCCATCTGGCCCTGGGCTCTTTTAGTTTGGCAGACTTTTAATGACTGCTTCTATTTCTTTAGAAGTTATGGAACTGTTTAGATGGTTTATCTGTTTCTGATTTAACTTTGGCGCCTAGTATCTGTCTAGAAAATAGTCCATTTAATCCAGATTTTCCAGTTTTGTTGAGTATAGGCTTTTGTGGTGGATCTTATGATTTTTTAAAATTTTATCAGTTTCTGTTGTTATGTCTCCTTTTTCATTTCTGATGTTGTTAGTTTGTATATTGTCTCTATGCCTTCTGGTTAGTCTAGATAAGGGTTTATCGATGTTGTTGATTTTCTCAAAGGACCAGCTCCTGGTTTTGTTGATTCTTTGTATAGTTCTTTTTGCTTATACTTGGTTGATTTCAGCCCTGAGTTTGATAATTTCTTGTTGTCTACCATTCTTGTATGTATTTGCTTCATTTTGTTCTAGAGTTTTTAGGTGTGCTGTAAAGCTGTTAGCATATGCTCTCTCTGGTTTCTTTTTGGAAGCATTCAGAGCTATGAGTTTTCCTCTTAACACTTCTTTCATTGTGTCCTAAAATTTGGGATAAGTTGTGCCTTCATTTTCATTAAATTCTAAAAAGTGTTTAATTTTTTTATTTCTTCCTTGGCCAAGTTATTATCGAGTAGAGAGTTGTTCAGCTTCTATGTGCATGTGGGCTTTCTGTCATTTTTGTTGTTATTGAAGACCAGTCTTAGTCCATGGTGGTGTGATAGGATGCATGGGAGTATTCCAATCTTCTTGTATCTGTTGAGGCCTGTTTTGTGACTGATTATTTGGTCAGTTTTAAAGAAGGCCCCATGAGGTGCTAAGAAGAAGGTATAATCTTTTGTTTTAGGATGAACTATTCTATAGATATCTGTTAAATACATTTGGTTCATAAATTCAGTTAGTTTCACTGTGTCTCTGTTTCTGTTTGCATGATCTGCCCATTGATGAGTGTGGGGTGTTGGTTCTCCCACAATTATATCATGTGGTGCAATATATGCTTTGAGCTTTAGTAAAGTTTCTTTTATGGATGTGAGTGCCCTTGCATTTAGACCATAGATATACAGAATTCAGAGTTCATCTTGTTAGATTTTTACTTTGATGAGTAAAATGTGTCTTTCCTTATATTTTTTTTAACAACTTTTGGTTGCAAGTTTAATTTTATTCAATTTTAGAATGACTACTCCAGCTTGTTTCTTGGAACCATTTGTCTCCAAAGAAAGAAATTGAAGATCTCAGAAAATGGAATGATCTCTAATGCTCATGGATGGCAGGATTAACATAGTAAAAATTGCCATCTTGTAGAAAGCAATCAAAAGATACAGTGCAATCCCCATCAAAATTCCAACTCAATTCTTGTAGAGTTGGAAAGAGCAATTTTCGAATTCATTTGGAATAACAAAAAACTCAGTATATCAAAAACTATTCTCAACAATAAAAAAACTTCTGGGGGAATCAACATTCCAAACCTCAAACTGCATTTACACAGTAACAGTAATAAAAACGGCATGGTATTTTTACTGTGAGCATGGTATTGTTACCATGACAGGCAGGTAGATCAATGGAATAGCATTTAGGATGCAGAAATAGACCCATACACCTATGGTCATTTGACCTTTGACAAAGGAGCTAAAACCATCCCGTGGGGAAAAAAGACAGTATTTTCAACAAATGGTGTTGTAGCAACTGTTGGCCTGCTTGTAGAAGAATGCAAATCCATCCATTCTTATCAACTTGTACAAAGCTCAACTCCAAGTAGATTAAGGACCTCCACATAAAACCAGATATACTGAAACTAATAGAAGAGAAACTGGGGAAGAGCCTTGAACACATGGTCACAGGGGGAGTTTTCCTGAACAGAACAACAATGGCTTATGCTCTAAGATCAAGAATCAAAAAATGGGACCTCATAAAATTGAAAAGTTTCTGTAAGGTAAAGAACACCATCATTAGGACAAAAGACCAACCAACAGATTGGGAAAAGATCTTTACCAAACCTATATCTGATAGAGGGCTAATATCCAATATATACAAACCATTGGAGAAGTTAGACTCCAGAGAATGAAATAACCCTATTAAAAATGGGGACAGACCTAAACTAAGAATTTTCCACTGACAAATATTGAATGGCTGAGAAATACCTGAAGAAATGTTCAACATCCTTAGTCATCAGGGAAATGCAAGTAAAAACAACCCTGAGATTCTACCTCACACCAGTCAGAATAACTAAGATAAAAAACTCAGGTGACAGCAGATGCTGGTTAGGATTCGGAGAAAGAGGAACACTCCTCCACTGTTGGTGGGATTGCAAACTGATACAACCACTCTGGAAATCAGCCTGGAGGTTCCTCAGAAAGTTGGACACAGTACTACATGAAGACCCAGCTATACCACTCCTGTGCATATACCCAAAAGATGATCCAAAATTTAACAAGGACACATGCTTCATTCTGTTCATAGCAGCCTTATTTATAGTGGCCAGAAGCTGGAAACAATCCAGATGTCCTTCAACAGAGGAATGAATACAGAAAATATGGTACATTTACACAATAGAGCTTTAGAAACAATGACTTCATGAAATTCCTAGGCAAATGGATGGAGCTAGAGAATATCATCTTGAGTGAGGTAAACCAGTCACAAAAGAACACATATGGTATGCACTCACTGGCATGTGGATATTAGTCCAAAAGATACAATTTACAAACCACATGAAGCTCAAGAAGAAGGAAGCCCATAGTGCAGATGCTTCAGTCCTTCTTAGAAAGGGGAACAATAATATTCACAGGAGGATATCCAGAGACAAATTTACAAGCAGAGACTGAAGGAGAGGCCATGCAGAGACTGCCCACTGGGATCCAGCCCATATAAAGTCACCAAACCCAGACAACACTGCTGATGCCTGACATAGCTGTCTCCTGAGAGGCTCTGCCAGAGCCTGACAAATACAGAGGCAGATGCTCATAGCCAATCACAGAATTGAGAACGGGGTTCCCAATGGAGGAGTTAGAGAAAGTACTGAAGGAGCTGAAGGGGTTTGCAATAGGAAGAACAACAATATGAACCAGCAAGACCCCCCCTCAGCCCCCATAAACTAATGCACCATCCAAAGACTATAGATGGATGGACCCATGGTTCAAGCTGCATATGTAGCAGAGGATGGCTTTGTCAGACATCAATGGGAGAAGCCCTTTGTCCTGCCAAGGCTCTATACTTCAGTGTAAGAGAATGTCATGGTGGGGAGATGGTGAGGAGGGAACAGTTGAGTGGGGGATGGTATGGGGGGTTCTGGAGGGGAAATAGGGAAAGGAGATAACATTTGAAATGTAAATTTTTTTAAAATCCATTAAAAAAAATTTTAATGAAAGTTTTATTCTGGGGCCACTAGTAAATGTGTATGAACTATCATATTCAATGAAAAAACATTATATGATTGAGTATTAAAGAAAAGCGTTATAGTTCCATTAAAGACATCAAAATATTCCCGAGAAAGCTACAGAAATATTCCTTTAAGTTAAAGAGAACGAACTTATCAGTGCGGTTGGTCCCAGCAGGATGATCTACAGTGAGAGAAAGCAGGTGTATTGCATAAGACACACAGGGAGCGCGTCGCCTTGCTGATGGCCTGTCTCCCAGGTGCACCAGCTTCTGAAAGTGGCCTTGGAGTTCTCACCAACCAAAGATGACTGCAAAGCTTCACCTCACTCTACAGGACAGCCATGATTCTGATGAAAGGTTTCCATCCAGTGAGCCGCAGGAACGGTGTTGGATTAAGTTTACTTAACCTAGAAATAAAAATCCCAAAGTACAGACTGTACCCTGGTAGTGTGCAGTCTCTGGGTATTCTGCCCAGATAGTGAGTTTCTTTGTTTTTAATATTTGAATTAGCTGCTCAGCTCCTACTACGTATTTGAAGATCATACTACAAAAATCAAAATTTTCCATACTTATATGTGTCGGTCAAGGTAGAGATGAGTCCCTGCCACACGCAGTGAATCCTGGGAAATGATGTACTCAGCATGCAGCTGTTTTCTCAAAAAAGCACTGTATCTATGATGCTGCAAAAGTAGGAAAGACAAGAGGGCTCAGTGAGTACAGGCGATTGCTGATAAGTCTGGCAAGTTCAGTTTGTGGCCTAGGACTCATGGTGAAAGGAGAAATATGACATCTGCAGATTGTCCCCCAGAACATACATACATGGACATGCACACACATGAATGCACAAACCCACGTGTATGGGCACACACACAGGCACACAGAGGCTTTAAAAGAGTTGGGGATGATGCCTTTCAGCTACTGATGTTTCTAAAACCATGGAACAAGGGCTCGTGAATGGGCATGCTGTGCCACAGTAACCTGAAACTTAAATCTCATATCACAGAGACACACTCTTGTTTTCGATGATTGTACTCATCGGAGAACTATTCAAAAGAGTTTTTTTTTTTTTTTTTTTGATCACCTTTACAACTCCCCAGCTCTGAGTGATAAGTAGCAGCTAGAGAATTTTGGTCGGAGATGATCTGGAAGTCTGGGAGCCTCCCCAAGTATCAGTTATCTCTGGAAGACAGTGATGGGGGCAGCATTGGCGATTTTCAGAGAAAAACTACATTTTGCAAGGGCTTAAATGTAGCTTATTTTGTAATATTTATCGTTTTTCACTCTTTATTTTCTGAGGCCAGAAACTGCTGGCTTCAGGAGATTAACAACTGCTGCTTAGCAGTGGGGGATTAAGTAAAGGATTTATTGCTAGAGTTCCTTTCTCTGACCAACTGGGAAGGAGCCTTTTGCTGGCCAGGCCAGAGGCTCAGGGCTCGATAAGTCTTTGTGAACGAGAAAGCAAAGAAAAGGAAGAAAGGAAAATTTCAAGCACTCATGTAGAAATAAACATATTTTCTGGTCAGCCTGGCCACTTGTCTCGTCAACTCCACAAGTGCTCGCACATATTTACATACATACATATATACTTACACATGTATGTATACACACACACACACATATATGTATACACACACACACACACACACACACACACACACACACTTTATACCTTCTCTCTGACTTTTTGAATATCTCCTTAGACAAAACTTCTTTAGAAAATTAGTCCATAGATAAAATGTTACATAAAAGGTAATTACAGAAACTCAAACAGTATTTCATTCTGTAAGCTCATTATAAGTTCAAAGCAACAGTTTCACATGGCATCTTATCATAGTGCACACCTATGGCTTCATCCTTGGATTTCTCCTAGAATGAATGTTTGTTTGTACTTGATAGGAAATTCATCCCAAGTCTATTTTTCTTTTTAGTGTAATTGTGAAAGTTCATTGTATTCCTTAATGTGCAGTTTTTATTTATAATTTGATCTGGAGTAGGCACATTCTATTCTTGATTGAATGTTATTATATCTTTCAGGCAAAACAACTAAAACATCTCTTAAAAGTTTCTTACTAAAATTATTTGAGTCACATCAGGAATTCTATGAAACCATTAATTCATTAAGCAGCATTTATTGATATAAGTTCATCTGTCTGTTGACCTGTAGGAAATCTGTCCAATAGTATGGACAGGAATCATTAGACTATGTAATAGTGACAGGAGAGGTATATCAGCTGCAAGAAGCAATCCTAGGATGAAGTGTCTTGAGACCTTGCCTCTCAGAGCTTACCCGTCATGAGTTATGCAAAATGATGGGTGACCTCCAGGAAAGTCACCTGACAACCTTAACTTCCCTTGATGGCTCCTGACAATTATTGTGTGGACATTTTTGCTGAACAGTGAAGCAACCTGGGCTTTACTGAGTATATTGAATGAAAGTCTCCTGGGTGGTAGGACCATGGAATCTGAACAGTGAAAACACACATGTATCCTATTGGTGTGTTTCTAGGTAAGAAATTCCTCAAAGCCTTCAACAATATGAACATTTTCTGTCTCTTTTGATTGTCATGACTTGTGAAGAAATCTAGAAATGATTTGTGAAGGTTAAGTAGAGCAATCCTCCTTCTACAGAAGTGAATTGGAATACTTTTGACATAGATAACTTACCTTTGATTTATATGTGCTTTTACTGTGATCACCAAAGCTTCCTGTCCATACAGGTCATTTATTTCTTCTAATCTCTTTGAGCGGCATGGTAGCAACCAGAAATTACCCCAAAGTAGCCAAATATTAAAGAAACCTCACTTTAAGATTTTTTTAAATGTAGTAACATTTAAATATTTATTGGCACATTCTTTGTGATGAACAGAAAATTATTTTGAAAAGAGTCAGAAACTGTTTCAGTGAACAGTCCTGGTGCATCTTTACTTGAAAATTATGCTTCATTTGAAATAGAGCCTTCTCTGTGAGCTGTGAGTATGAGCTTCTGTCCTGAGCTGGAAAGGAACCAAAGGATGCTGACAACTATCGCAACAAATGTGAAATGTAGGCTGGTAGGTTCAATATTTAAGAAGAAAACATGGGCTGAAGAAATGGCTCAGTGCTTAAGAGCATTGGCTATGCTTCCAGAAGATCCAAGTTCAACTCCTAGCACCCACATGGCAGCTTACAATTATCTCTTAATGTAAGCCCTAGGGTATCTGACACTCTTCAGAATGGCTCCAGCAGTAGGTATACACATGGATGTATACATACACATACAGGCAAAACTCCCATACACACAAAATGAATATATGAATAATAACTAATTTAAAAGAAAACCCTGTGATACAATTATTTCAGAAGAATAAAACTGATAATGGGGAGTAAAGATCATTTACACTGCTTTTTAAATGTAACCCCCTTCTCTTTGTCTCTTCTCTCTCTCTCTCTCTCTGTGTGTGTGTGTGTGTGTGTGTGTGTGTGTGTGTGTGTGTGTGTGTTTCTGACTTAGCTTCAAAGGCTTACAAATCCTAGCAAAAGAGAGTTAAGATTTTAAAGATCACTTTTAAGGATTTACTTTATAACGTTAATCTGACTGCAAAGCAACACACTGAGCATCATGTGTTCCAGTTCACATCACCAGTTCAAGAGTCCGAAGGGTAATTACAGTTACAGAATCTTCATCTCAAGGTAGGTAGAACCTTGCCTCCAAATCAGGCCCTGCTTTGACAACACAAACCAGTGAGAACTCCGTTATACTGTCTGGCCCTAATTTTCAATGTGAAGAGTATAATTTTAGCAGGCAGGCTACTGTTTGTCCCATTACAGAAAGATTCTTGGAAATGTAATCCATTTAAATAATTGCTAATTACACAGTTTAAGTTAGACTTCCACTTTGCCCACTACTTTTTCAGCAACAGATTTTTAAAAGAATTATAGAGAATACTATTATCAAATCTTGTCTAAATTATTCTGTCTCATTTGGGTGCTAGTGTCCTTCCCATGTAATTACATTTGAACACTGGAGAACTAAATAAGAGAGAAAAATAGAATAGCCTAATAAATGCATGAAATAAACCAAAATTAGCTATACTAGAGTACAAAGTGAACATTTCAATACAAAAAGGGACTGCATTCTCTAATTGCAATTTATCCATTTGTTCACATACAATTTATCCTTTACTGTGTCAGGACCCATACTGGTTAATTTACATCTGTCATCTTTGCAGTAATCATCCTCTCCTTACTCAGTAGTAATAACCAGGCTTGAAAAAGTCAGTTAATGTGTATGCAGTTACTGCCTTATAACCACATGCAATAAACTAAGGTCTATTTCATGGTTGCAATAACACAATGTCAGGAGCTGGACTCGGTGCTTGGCAATTGCTAATGCATCAAGTCTATATGACTGCAGAGGTCTGTGCTTTTTGTTATAGGAGAGTGCACTGGGGAGAAGGTTACACAAATGGTGAACCTGGCATCCAGAACACAGAATATTCCATCTGAACCACAGCAATAGATAATCTTGCCCATCTCTGTTCACATGTATACAAGTGTACAGGGAAGGCCAAGCTAAGGATGCTGGTACTCAGTGGTCATCCATCTTGGGTTTTTAATGCAGGGTATCTCCATTGGCCAAGATCTCACTGATTTGGCTCATCCTAGTGGCTAGCTAGCTCCATATTCCCACTTCTCTTGGCCTCCCCAATGCTATGAGTATCGGCACACAGTGCAACACTGGGCTTTTCTGTAAGGGTTCTGAGGATTGAACTCAGATTCTCACACTTTACTAAGAGCCATCTCTCTAGCCCCAGGTCTTTCCTATCCTAAGTGTTTGGGTGCTCTGATGCACCTGTTCACTTGGGAAGGCAAGTCAGACACAAAGGATGAATAGAAAGAAATGATTTTGTATTTGAAATCCTGTTGTGTTAAGAGACTTCAAATGCAACCTAATGTTTTCAGTGGGATTAATAAAGGCCATTGTGGTACAAAACTGAGTTATATTTTTCCAAAATTCATGTGTTAAATATCCCTATTCTCAAATATAGCTGCATTTAGAGATGGAACTTACAAGAAGATTATTCAGACAAAATAAGGTCATGAGGATGGGACCCTGATACTTAGTATCCTTGTGAGAAGTGGAATGTTTGATCACAAGTGATATACCACTATCATACCTGGTTTCTTACAAGGCTCAGAGAGAGTTGCAAAACAGAAGACAGAAAGGTTATAAGAGCCAAAGGTTGGGAAGAATCAAACCCAAGAGCCGTGTCTTCTGTACATAACAAGGCCAGTGCACTTGTGAATGCAGTAGCTTTGGTTACCCATGTCAGACCCACACAAGATCAATCTAGCCTATATATCAGGAGAGGGACCAAGGAGCTCCAATTCCTAATTTATGAGTTGGTCACATTTGGAGAATTCTGGTGTAGGGAGAGTCAGTGTTTGGAAGGATGTATGCCCTGCTGGGTCAGTCCACACACACAAGCAGTGGATGGTTGCATTCTAACTGGTAAATCAATAGCACTCATTGGTTTTTACAAGCTATTAAAAAAAAAGACACATAATCACAAGGAGGTGGAGTGTAGATCTCAGAGGAGTTAAGAAGAGTGAGGAAAGGATGTGGTAAAAATATATTGTATGTAGGTATGAAACACAGAAGTAATCACCATATTTATAAAAGCATCAGGGCTGGAGAGGTGGCTCAGCAGTTAAGCACACTGACTGCTCTTCCAGAGGTCTGTGTTCAATTCCCAGCAACCACATGGTGGCTCAAAAGCAACAGTGATGTTATTTGATGCCCTCTTCTGGTGTCCAGAGACAGTGACAGTGTACACACACACACACACACACACACACACACACACACACTCACACACACACACACACACACAAACATTTATAAAATAAATAAATAAAATCTTGTTTCCATTGCATCTCTCTTACTTTTTTTATTGGTTATTTTATTTATTTACATTTCAAATGTTATTGCCCTTCCTGGTTCCCCCCAACCCCCTATCCATCTCCCATCCCCTCCCCCCATTTATAATCTTAAAAAAAATCAAAAAAAGAAGTAACACCCCAGAGGTCTCTGGTTTGCTCTCTTTCACCCTCTTCCAACACTACAAGATTGGCTGAGCATGCGGTGAGTGAGAAAACAGGTATCTGCAAGATATCTAATGTCTGGTTACAATTAAGTTTGTTGACCTCTTTGAGGTGAGGCACTTATCCCTGAACTAATCACCGTGACCCAAGCAATGAATAAAGGGTAAGACTGCTGTCCTACCTATGGCCACAGCCTGGGACCAGTCCCTGCTGAACCGTGGGCTACAAATTGGAACAGAGGTTGTCTGCTAAAAGAAAGGCAGGACAGCACCAGAGGAGAGGGGTAAGCACAGCTCGGGAGTCTGCCCTGCTCCATACGCAAGTTCCACATGAGTGTACACCATCAACTCCAGTGCAAATGTCACTAAAGGAGTTTGTAAATATTACAGGTGTCAGGTGTGTACTTTCAGATGTGTAGACCAGTGAGCTTGCTCAGGACTCTTTCTAGGATATAAAAACTGGGGACTCTGGTTTTAGATACTCTTCTGTATTCATTAACAATACTGGCGGGCTGAAGAGATGGCTCAGTGGTAAGAGCATTGACTGTTCTTCCAGAGGTTATGAGTTCAATTCCCAGCAACCACATGGTGGCTCACAACCATCTGTAATGGGATCTGATGCTCTCTTCCAGTGTGTCTGAAGACAACTACAGTGTACTTAAATATAATAATTAAATAAATATTTAAAAAGAAATACTGGCATTTAGTCTTTGCAGGGGTAGGTTACTGGAAATAGTGAGACATTCCTAATCCTACTTCTGTAGAATTGCACTGATTGGCTCACTTATGAGGCAGGCAGAGCACAGTGTTGGTGAGAGATTAGAGTGGAGCTGACTGGAGTTGGTTCTCTTCTTCCATCGTGTGGGTCCCAGGAATCCAAATCAGCCCCTTAGGCTTGGCAACTGGTGCCTTTACACACTGTCATCTCAACCAACTGTGTCTCCACTGCCTTTTTATATTGATAAAATACTCCTATGGAGATACACGTGCATGCAGAAAATGATGCAATTCCTTTCTAAAGGAAAGTCCTCAGTAAAAGAAATAATGTCTCTCCAGAAAAAGGTGGCAATCCCAGCAATCAGTGGATTAAAGCAGAAATGTGCAGAGCAGATCAAATGAACCAGGCTGTTGCTCAAGTCTCACGGGACCACCAACCCGGAATGTTTGCCTACTGGTTTATTTTCATGAGTGGGTATGTGTAAATAAACAGTCTTTGGTTCAAAGGATGAGAAGTTCCATGAGGAGAAGGTTGGCTGTCAGCTTTACATCGGTTTTGAAATTCTCTTCCATCACTGTTAGATTTTCAAAGAGAAAGGAATTGAATGACTCTCCTATGAGACGATAGTCATCAGCTTTCAGTAATGCAGAAACGACGATGAACATAGGTGTTAACGGAGTTGTGAAGTCTTGCTCTAAGAGTGTAAGGGCAGAAAATAGAAACTGCCAATTAAATAGCACTTGGAAAATAGTTGTCATATTTCCCTGTAAGCAACAGGGTAGGGTGTGGCTTTGGATAGGAAGAGAAATGGAATCCACTGGAAGCATATAACTCAACATGAGAAGCATCGTGGAACTGGACAAGTGAGCTTAGAATGTGGGTAGAAAGAAGTTCAGGCCAGAATCCAAATCACACCAGAAGCTAGACCAATGATACCATTGCTGCTACCGTAGGTATCTGGACCTGAGGTTTATTCTTCAACTCTAGATACTGTGCCCCATTCTACATGACTCCTTTATATACCCAGTATAAACAAAGACTTTTAAAATAGCAACACTGTGATCTTAACTGTCATGATAGTGCTTGCCTTTTAACTTTTCTTAAAAATATTCAGCTTGTCAATGTTTAGTGCTAATGTCTATTCCTGCCATCCCCCAGTGATTTCATGTTGAGATACTTGCCCTAGATATACCTCAGGATATTCAAGGATCAATAATTCCAGAGATGGCCATTGAAGAACTTTCCTATCCATCTCTTTCATCCATGGATTAAGCAAAGATCATACCTCAAGAATAAATAAATAATTAACCAAAAGTCCAATGCTGGAATACAAGACTAGTTAGTTTTCAAACCTCAGTCTTTCTGAATAAGAAGAGAGATTCCAAGTGCACCCAAAAGGCTTGATGCCTGGGGCAACATGAACAGAATTGAGGGTAATGTGTTCAATTTTCTTCAGCTCTTTTGGGTACCCATGTATAAGCATAAGACAGAATAGAGCTGGCTCCTGAGTATATTTCCTATGGAAATCACTGGAGGGGCTGAGCTGACCACAAACCTAATATGCATGCTGAATGACAGCAGAATGAACTCTGCTCTTCAGTTACATCTGGGCCTGGTGTTCAGAAAAAAGAAGACATAACTGTCTTCTACTGTTAGTGAGGAGGGGGTAGGGAATCTTAAAAGCATGGAATTCCAGCTAAACATGAGCTGAATTCCTCTAGGAGATAAAACATGAGCAAATGGCTAGAAACTCCATGAATATGGATTTTGTTTAAGTTTGCAAAAGATCTTTCCTACATCTGTAGGTTTCCAATAGTTTAATGAGGCAGTGATTTACTGCTGGAAGTAATCAGAAGAAACTGACAGTCTTCTTATTACTTGCTATTGGGTGAGAGATCTTCAATAGCTTAAAATTTCTTGATGTTCCTCTGCATTTTAAAATTTCTATTTCTTTAATAAGAAGATAGACCTACAGGGTGAAGAAGAAATATTAATAACCCCAAGAGCATAATGTGTTCAAGGTGCTTTAACTGACCTTAGTCAGAAGCCATGGGAAACGGAGAACAGAAGAGCCCCACTGCGCAGTCCAAAGCGGGAAAGAGAGAGACAAAGACAAGGTTATTTTAGAATTATATCCCTTCCTGTGTAAGTACAGGATGAGGTAGATCTGACACAGGAGGCTATTTCCTATGAAAATAACTCGAGGGTTTCAGTTAATGACAAACCCAATTTGCCTGTTCTAGAATAGCATGCATTATACAAAATTATTATAAAAATTACCTTACTTCTGCCTCTTCCGTTCATGCTGCACGGTGGGGCTATCCCTTTCCTTCTTGGTTGAAACTTGGCTCAGCCTCTGACTTCACTCTGTACCCTGCCCCGGTAGTCCGCAGTCACTTTCAATTGCAAGGGCTATCTAACTCATCACCAAAGCATCTGCTAGCTCCCTCCAGTCAGAAGTCTGACCTTGATCGACACTGAAAATGCATTCTCCTTCCTATTGTCTGGGTACTATCTTTGTATTTCCCGGGGAAACAGTAATTGAAACAAAACAAAACAAGAAAGAGCAATAGGCACAGAGACGGGGTTTTCTCTCAGACGCTCTTCTGTAAGGCAGCAGTGGGATCTGCAGAGAAAGAAGGAGGCTTGATGGCTCACCCGTGGGAACCTTCTGATTATTGGAAACTCCTGGTTGCTGGGAAGGCCTCATCATTGACTAATTTTTTTCTACGTTGATAATACACCTCTTTCCGCAGTTACGTAGTTCTAGAGATTGAATCCAAAACCTCACACAGGCCGGGCAATTACTCTACCATGGACCCACACCCCCATCCAGCCTCCGGAAACTTGTGCTTTCTGGTTTCTTCTGCTGTGCGGTGTACTTGCACAGCATCTCTTTAGCAAACAATCCCCAGTTGGGTGTGATGGTTTCTGGTATCCCATCTTGGGAGTCTGAGGGAGTAGGATGAGAAGACCAACCTCAACCCTGGCTACAGAGGAAATTCAAAGCCAGCCAGGGGTATATGTGATTATAGTTTAGAGACAGAGACAGAAATAGGGAGACTGGGAGAGACAGGGGGGCAGAAAGGAGGAGGGAGGGAGAGAATCAGTCATAAAAACAACAAGCAGGTTGATGGCTGACACGGCAGTAAGTTTCCTGTGTAGCTTTGTGGCCTGAGCACAATAAATATGTCAGTGAACCAAATAGTGGTGGTCCCTCTCCGGGATAGAAATGCTCTTTTGTCAGGAACTGCTTTTGTTGGGCACCAGTCACCCAACCTATGAACATCGGGCCACTGTGAACGATGCTCTGAATCTAAGTCTCTTCAGTTACTTCATCTAGTATGGGAGGCAACACCTCCATATCCCATCTCAAAGGACAGAAAGAGTAAGGCTGTCACACCTTAGGTCTTACACACCTTCCCCCAAATCCTGACTCCACCTGGATTTTAGGACCATTTATTTTCTAAGCCCCATTAAAACTGTCTTTTGGATTTGCATTTAAGGTTAGACCACACCTACAGTCTGTAGTAGAACACGCCTACGAATCCAAAACTGTGGAAAGCTGAAACAGGAGGATGGCTTTAAGTTTGAGGCCAGCTTGGGCTACGGGGTGAGACCCTGTCTCCAAAGACAAAGACGCAGGGGCTATTAAGGTTTCTCAGCATTAAAGAGCTCCTACTGCTCTTGTAGAGGAAATCAACTAATTCAGTTTTCACCACTCAAGAAGGGCAATGAAAATTGCCTGTAACTACAGGTCCAGGAGCTCGCCCTTCCTCTTCCGGTCAAGGGCACCTGCACTCTGCATATGTCATCACACAAACACATAATTAAAATTATTAAGCTTTAAATCACCAAACAAAGGTATACTTTGTAGTATTCTATATCTTATATTTATCTTATCTTGAAGCATTGGTCAGTCAAAAATTCCAACTTAAACATCTTTATTATATTCATTTCATACCTCTACTTCCCCTTTCTCCCAAAAAAACTCCAGCTTGGGTGTAGCTCTTTATAGCCACATTTTACAGATATGGACATATATAGCCACAGAGGGCTAAATAATATGCACAAACTGTGATCACTAATATTCATTGTCAACTTGACACATCTGGAAAAAGAAACCTCAGTTGACTCCATCGTATTAGCCTGTGGGTAGAGGCACTTTCTCCATTTCTAACGGATGGAGGAAGGCTTAGCCCACTGTGGGTGGTACCATCCTTAGGCCAAGTGGGTCTGGGATGTTTAAATAAGTATCTGAATATGAGTCTGGAAGCAAGCTCCGAAGCAGATATGGATCCAACATGGGTCCTGCCTGAGCTCCAGCTTAAGCTCCTGCTCTGACTTATCTCAATAATGGACGGAGGTGGGGACATATAAGTCAAGTAATCCATTTCCTTCTCAATTTACTTTCGGTCATGACAGGAAGGCAGACTAAAACAATGTTCTTACAGCTTGTCACTTGTGAGCTGGGATATAATTCATATAAGTCCAGAATCTGTTCCTGGTGCAGTTTTCTGCTCTGTTGGTGTCAACATAGAGCAAATCATGTGTGTAATTCTCATTGAAAGCCTGAGGTGGATGAGAGGGTAATATTGCTGCTGTGCAACTGAAACTGGGTGGGAAATTCCCAACATTGCATTTTAGTCAGTGGCAACTGTGTAGGTTAATATATCTCATGTGAGCAGAGATACAACTATAGTGTGTGTGTGTGTGTGTGTGTGTGTGTGTGTGAGTGTGTGAGTGTGTGTATGTAAGTGTATGTGTGAGTGTGTGTATGTAAGTGTGTGTGTGAGTGTGTGTCTGTTTGTGTAAGTGTGAGTGACTGTGTGAGTGTGAGTGGTTATGTGAGTGTGTATGTGAGTGTGTGTGAATGTGAGTGACTGTGTGTGTGAGTATGTTTGAGTATGTGAGTGTGTGTGAGTGAATGTGTGTGAGTGCGTGTGTGCTTTTCTGTTTAATTTTACATTACAAAACAGAAGATCACAATTAGTGTGTGTTGAGCACATACTACATTGACATTGGGAGAGTTCACATACACACACACACACAGAGAGAGAGAGACAGACTTGACCAGACTCTGTCATTTGCTACTCCCCAGAGTGGTAAGCCAGTCCCATTATTCTTTATGGCCGTGTTTTTTTCTCATCTATAAAACCATAGGAATCATTATTCTTTCTGCTTTGCAAGATCTTTTCGAGAGTCAAATAAGACAACAGATGGAGACAAAATTTTAAAATTCACAAAGAGTCTCCACATTCAAATAATCATGGTGTCTACTCTATCTCTAAAATAACCAGCCCAGTTAAGGTGTCTGTAATTCACACAGCGAGACAGGACAAGGACTCCAAACATACTGTCCAAGGAAGGGCTCCTAACATGCTCGGCAGAGGGAGACATCTCCTGAAAATCATTTAACAGAAGAAAAACAGGTTTAGATTTTTTTTTAATAGAAAGAAAGTAAAAAATAATTTCAGCATTGCTGAGACAGGACGGAACTGGGAGACCTTGGGAAAGTTTGTTGCTCTTGAGAACTATCCGGCTTGAAAATAAGAGCCAGGTGGAGAGAAAAGTCTACACACAGTAAGGGAGCAGAAAGAAGAGGCACAAACAGAGATTCAGGATAAGCTCGCACCAGGACACAGAAAACTATTTTAACCCCCCCCCCACACACACACACACTAACCAGAGATGTTTAAGATTCTGCATGTTTGCAAAACATAACTACTTCATTCCACAGTCCAGGAGAGAAAGATGGAAACGTTCTTCCCTCTAACAAGACATAACAAACGCAGAGCTGATGTAATTAATGAAAAAAAGCTGGTCGTTCGAAGCAGCAAAGGCTCTGAAGGAGAGAATGGGATGGAAATGGAGTCCGAGAGAATTCATTTATCTCTCCGACTTCCTATGCCGGCCGGACCCTGCTAACATTTCCCTCTCCAGAGACAATATCAAACCAGGTGGTAAGGGATATAAGCACCAGCCGTCTGACATAAGCTCGGGGCTCAGAGAATCATTCCTTGAATATCAATTAGCGTAACCCATGCGACATGAACACTGTTACAATTGAATCCTTCAACTTAATGGATCTGTTTTCAAATTCTCTTTAATGGCCCTTCTGTGACCATAAGATCTACTTTTCCAGACATCCTAAGTAGAAACCATTATGGACAATATATATAGAATCCCCTAAGGATGGCATATGGAGAGGAGAGTGTAGGTTGCCAAATTTAGCAGCTTGGGAGAGAGTGTTTTTGAATTAAACTTGAAATCCCCGGGGGATTACAGTCCATTTATGACTGGCAAAACACATCTTCCCAATCCTAAAAGATAAATCCCAGCGATATACATTCGGATTCCATGAGGTCTTTCTCAGAAAAAAAAAAAAAAAAAAAAAGGAAAAAGAACTATGAGAAAAACAATCTTCAGAAAAATTGGAAGTTCTATTACATTTCGAAGTTATGGGAAGGCGTGTTATTTTGCCAATGGCCCTACGGTTAAATGGGAAATACTGGGAGAGAAATACCAGCTCAGACTTGAGGAAGCTCAGACCTGAAGTCTCAGCCCTGGGACATTAGGAAGAGAGTGGAGATCTGGCAAAATGTGTCTAAACACATGGAGGTTTTTAGAAGTAGACAAGTTTTCAAAAGTAGAGGAGAATGGAACTTGTATATCATCAGGTTGTTCTTTGGGTAAGGAAGAATGGTCTGAATTCTAATTTTAAATTTTATCTTAATTCTATTCTATTCTATTCTAATTTTAAATGATATTTTCATTTGGCTTCATGCTTTTTATTTGTGTGTGTCTGTTATACACTTTTGTGTATATGTGAGTACGCATCCATGCATGTAACTGTGTATATATGGGAAGGCCACAGGTTGAAATCAATTCTTTTCTAACTCTTAGCTTTTGCCACAGGATTTCTCCCTGAAGCCAGAGTTACCATTAATTAGACTGGCTGGCCAGCAAACTTCATGGATCAGCCAGTTTAATCTCCAACACCCAAACTTTAGAGTTGTAAAGGTCGACCACCATACCCAGTATGGAACCGTAAAGGTGCCGCACCATTCCCAGTGTGGAGTTATGTAAGGGCACTTCCGAGAGCGAAAGGGGTTGAGTGAGGAGATACTTAGGGTGGATCCGGCGAGGAGGAGGAGGGGAAACTCCTAAAATTGAAGGCACAGCTGGGCCATGATGAAGGCACACAGAAGTTTGTGCTCAAAACCCCCAAGACAGGGCTTAGTTTCTAGTCTAGGCTGGCCTGGAACTCACCACAATCCTCCTGCATTAGCCTCCGGAAGGTGGAAACAGGAATGAGCTGTTATGACTGCTTTTCCAACACCTTTTCATCATTCAAACTTGAAACATTTAACAATGTTCCTCATCCTACCTCCCTTCTCCCCATAGGGCACGGGAGGCTATAGTCCCCGGCAGATGGCAATCCGAGAAAAGGTGTTTGATGTCATCATCTGCTGTTTCAAATGTCATGGAGCAGGAGTGATTGATAGACCTGTGTTTGAACTAAAGGAAACACTGACTGAAAAGGATGGAGACTCAAAACTTATCTATGACCCGAAGGACCTGGGTGGGAAGCTGCTGTCCCTCTGTTTTGACCTCACTGCCCCTTTTGCTCCATATCTGGCAATGAATAAACGGACCAATATCAAACGCTATCATATAGCAAAGGTGTATCACCGGAACACCCCAGCTATGACCTGAGGCCGTTACAGTGAATTCTATCAATGTGATTCTGACATTGTTGGACAGTTCGACCCCATGATTCCTGATGCGGAGTGCCTAAAGATTATGCGTGAGATCCCGAGTTCACTTCAGATTGGCCACTTCCTGGTCAAGGTAAGATGGGCACATCCTAGATGGAATGTTTGGTGTCTGTGTTGTTCCTGATAGCAAGTTCCGTCCCACCTGCTCCTCGGGGGACAAACTAGGCAAGGTTTCCTGGGAGGAAGTGAAGAATGAGACCGTGGGAGAAAAGGGCCTTGCTCCCGAAGTGGCTGATCGCATCGGGGACTCTGTCCAGCAGCACGGTGGGGTGTCTCTGGTGGAGCAGTTACTCCAGAACCCTAAACTCTCCCAAAACAGACTGTAGAGGGCTTGGGAGACCTAAAGCTGCTCTTTGAATATCTAATCCTGTTTGGCGTTGATGACAGGATCTCTTTTGACTTGAGCCTTGCTCCTGGGCTGGACTACTACGTTGGGTTCATCTATTGCTGCTACAAATGCCAACCCAAGCTGGGGAAGAGACATTGGGTGTGGGCAGCTTAGCTGCCAGAGGGTGCTACGATGAGCTGGTCGGCATGTTTGTCCCCAAAGGGCGCGAGGGGCCATGCGTTGGGCTCAGTACTGGAATGGAGCGGATCTTCTCCATTGTGGAGCAAAGATTGGAGGCTTTAGAAGAAAAGGTACGGACCACAGAGACGCAGGTGCTTGTGGCATCTGCAGAAAAGAAGTTGCTGGAGGACAGACTGAAGCTCGTCTCAGAGTTACGGGAGGCTGGGAACAAGGCTGAGCTGCTGTACAAGAAGAACCTAAGTTACTGAACCAGTGCCGTGAAGAAGCAGGCATCCCACTGGTAGCCATTGTTGCTGAGCAGGAGTTCAAAGATGGTGTCCTCAAGCTCTGCTCAGTGAGTGAGCAGCAGAGAAGAGGTGGGTGTCCGAAGAGACCTTGTGGAGGAGATCAGAAAAGCAGGTCAACCGCTCCATCCGCTGAACGGAGCAAACTAGTAGAGGAGACAGGATTGGCCTTAACTTACCTAAAACCTAACCGTATCATTTGTATTTAAACAGTTTGCACACATCTGATCCAGAGAAGGCTGAAGGGTGGTCAGAGCTGAAGCTTTTTTTGTTTGTTTGTTTTGGGGGGGGTTGTTTTTATTACTATGTTATTACCCGTAATCACTGGCCAAAAATAAAATAAAAGAAAATAAAAATGGCCAGGTACTACACTTCCTTTTCAAGGATGGGGTCAAGCAGTATAGGTGCGTTAATCAAGTCTCTGCCTCCTAAACTTCTGTATGGACTTGAGATGGCTTCATTGAAAAGTCACATAGCAGATGAACAACCCACGGCCAGAAAGTCTAATAAATGTCCCTACCACTAGAAAGAAAGAGAGAGAGAGAGAGAGAGAGAGAGAGAGAGAGAGAGAGAGAGAGAGAGAGCACTTCCATGCTCAGCACATTTGTGGGTGCTGGGGGATCTTAACTCAACTTAGGCTTGTAGAACCATTGATTCACAAACTGAGCCATCTCCCCAACCCCATGTCACTGGCAGTACAACCAGTATATATTACAGGCACTAAAATTTAATATACTTAGCTTCATAAAGCAATATCTTCATTTATCTTGGTATTCTAATTGCACTATGGAACAGTAAAAATATGATGAGCAACCAGAGCTTGTCTATAGAAATGGCCAGCTTGCTGTGTGCTGTTACCTGAGACTATATTTTTTAAACTCTGGATGACTATTAAAATAACTGAGAAGCTTTCACTCTCTAACTAAAAGGCAAATGCCTTGTAACCCGGGACAAAACAATTTTTTAGTGAATATTTACTTCAGAGTGGAATTTTATTTTGTGCTAAGCTACTAAACTATTCGAAATAGAGTAATTTTTCACCCTACTTTCAAGGACTTGATGAACCTAGGATTTTACCTATCTCTGGACAATTCTGTCATAAGCATCATGAAATATCGACGAAGCTCCTAATTCATATATTCAGAAATCTAGCTACCCAGTCCTCACCTTAAGATCTTCACAAGACAGTGTATGATAAGGATGCATATTTATCATACAGTAAAAGCTGCTGAAGTTCTAGGATGTCTTGTTTTGACTGGCATTGCCTTCTAATAAATACCTCTTAGATGTGAGTGGAGCCCAAAGAAGTTTTGTAACTTGTAATTTTAGTATTTTTGAAGACAGACAGCCTATGGAGGAAAAAGAACTTATTGATGATGATCGAATGGTTTTGCCATGAAAGACATGTACAGAGTCAACTTTTCCCCATCTGGTAATTTGAAAACCCCCATTAAAGGTCTTTAATGGTCCTTTGGCCTGTCATTTGGAAGTTAGTATTAGCTGCTCCAACACTTTAAAGAAAGTTGTCTAAGCTAGGCTCTGTGGCTCACACGTATAACCTCAGCACTCAGAAGTCTGAGGCAACAGGATGGCCATGAGTTCAAAGCCATCCTGGACCACAGAGGCAGGCCTTGTCTCAACAAAGCAAAACGGAACATAGACCAGATAAGTATTCTCTTGGAGAGAGTAGCCAACAACCTTCTGGAATGTTCTGTTCTCTAGGGCATGAAAAAGCATGTCTTTATTTCCTGAATGAATATTGCTGCTCCTTGTCTTGTTACCCTGAAAGTCAACGTGTGCTTAAATTCTATCTATCCGAACTCAGCCTAACATCCTTAAACCAAGTAATCAATACATTAAAAAAAACGTATCTTTTATCACAACCAGGCCTGTTGGAAATGCTCTCGTTTCCAGGTTCTCTGCGTTTGGTTTCAGGAGAATCAAAGTAGTTCCAGGCCACTTGAGGGATGGTTCCGTTGGTAAAACACCACCCTGCAGGCCTGAGACCTTCCTTCAGTCCTTACTAGACACATAGTGCTACCAGGGTCTGAAGGTGCCTGTGTGTGGTAGGCAGGGCTCTACACACACACACACACACACACACACACACACACACACACACACACATACATCTAGGCTACAGAACAAAGAGGGCTTGAGTGTGTAGCTCAGTACATTCCTTGCCTAGCCTTCAAAGGATCTTGGTTTAATCCCCAATATTGGAAGGTTTGTTGTTTTTTTGTTTTGTTTTGTTTTTTCATGATAAATCAATCCAAGTCCTGGAAAGATAGGCTACCGAGTATTCTGAAGAGATTCATTTTTACTGTTCACTTACGGAATGCTTGGCTTTTTTTACAACCCATTTACAACCCATCACTTTTGCAATAAATAAAAATCCACCAAGCTTGTCTTCCTAAGGTAAAAGTACTTGCAGTGAGATCTACCTTTGCTCGTATTTGCAAGGCAGCAAGGTCATTCTAGTGCTCTAGGCATATCTTATGCAGAAGTGCTCAAGAGCTCTCGTCTTGCAAAACTCCAGTTCCAAGTATTGCATTTGATATTTGAAATATATGTTTTATGGACTTTATAGCAAATTTGCGGGTTTTTAAAAAAACCTAAATTAATACAGATGGGAGTGAGATCAAAAACGCATTTCTTGAACTACAGGTATTATTTAAGTAGAACTTAAAAGTGGATTAAAACCAGCAAGGGCTGTTACTTCTAAGCATTTATCTCTTAGTTCTTCCTATGGCCGGATAGAGAAGAAACTTTGAGTCACATTGGCTATGCTTCTTATAACCAGTAGAGGGCGTCATCTACCACAGTCTTGTATTTCACAGGAGGAAAAAAGAAATCCCCCAAGACCCTGTACATTTGTTTGATTGGTTAATAAAATGTACAAAAGGGTCAGAAGTTTTCAATATGAAGCTTTCCTCTTGGAAGCTTTGCATAATTGAACCAATATTCAAGTCATAGAAAAAAAAAGCATAAATAAAAGTAATGAGAACAAGATGCTGGTTTGCTCGAACTTCAA
Source organism: Micromys minutus (assembly GCF_963924665.1). Lineage (NCBI taxonomy): Eukaryota > Metazoa > Chordata > Mammalia > Rodentia > Muridae > Micromys > Micromys minutus. The sequence continues at coordinate 27,237,364 of NC_137957.1, forward strand.
AAACCCGAATTTCTTAGAAATAGCATAAAAATTTTTTCTAGTTGACTTAGTTAATACAAATCCTTCTTTATGTCAAAATGTTGGAAAGTGAACCTCAGAGTGTTATCAGATCCCAACACAGTAACAATTGTGTATTTGTAAAATGGCTTTGTGGTCTCTTCCTAACACCACGTGTTTGGAGCTCTTAAAAATGTCTCAGATGTTTGCTTTTGCCCTGATTTACTCCCGTCCCGTATGCTGCTTGTTGTGATTTTTTTCTAACGGCATTAGTTTCTAACTCCACAGGTAAGGCAGCATCGGCCTAATGTGGTTTGTGGCTACGGAAGTTTACAAAGCACAGTAAAGTTTTGAAACATAATGACTGTTGTCCACTTTCCCCAGAGGAAGTTAAAAGTTTAATTCCTTTTCTCTAAAACATGACTTAACTAACAAGAAAACAAATGTAAGTGTATTTTAGTGGTAGAATATGCATCTCTCTCCCCCTCTCTCTTTAATAAAAAATGTGTCCTTTGCAAGAGAGAATAAGTTTATGCTTGGTAATGCTGGAAAGGCCACCTTTTAATTTTTAGGTTTTAATTTTTTAAATAGATATTGATATTATCAACACAGTATTTCATTGGTGTGGTGTTCTCTAATGTGATATATATATATATATATATATATATATATATATATATATATATATATATATCAAGAAAAGCTTGTGGAGGAGGGGCCTTGTCTTTCTGTGTAGCCCAGTCTAGCCTCAAATGCATGTTTGTTTTCTGCCTAAGTCTCCTGGTTGCAGAGAGAGCTGGTATGTGGCTCACCCAGCTCCCCTTTTTAGTGTTTTGACAAAACTGCCTTTCAAGTTCGTGCAGTACTCTCAAGCTGTGGGTAAGGGCTGGCAGATCCGGGCTGGCAGATACTCTGCACTTTCAGGGACGAAGCTTCCCCTTAGCTTATGGCACTACCATCCCCTCTGTTTGATGTACTGTGCCCCACCCAGTGGGAGAAAGACAGAAAAGAGAACACACCTCCCCTTGAACTGCCCTTTCCTGTAGATGACACTGTTACGCATGCTTATCCGATGGAGAGAAGCCACATTGTGGGGGGATAAAAGAGAGAGAGAAACTCTAAAGCTTGATTTTTTTTTTTTTAGCTTTTCTTTTCTTTCTTTTTTTAAAATTTTTATTGGCTATTCTCTGTATTTACAATTCTGGTGTTGTCCCCTTTCCACCAATCCCACCCCCCTCCATTGCTCATGAAGATGCTTGCTCTCCCAACCTCCCTCTCCCACCTCAGGCCCTTGGCGTCCCCCTTCTCTGGGAAAACGAGCTGTTCTTTTGCACTGTCCTGACAACAGAATATCTATCTGTATCCTTTGCACTGTATATAAAATGGATACATTGTTTCAAGAAGGGCACAGCAGAGTAGTAAACAATAAATTCATTCGCCTAAAACTGGTGACTCTCTCGGTGATGTCCAATCCTGGTATTTCCTCCACCCTACATCAGTATCTGAAATCTTCACCATGTCTTCTCACATCCTTGGCTCTGTAACTGTATCCCATCCATTCACCATGACAACAGTGTTGATCTCCCAGTCTTTGACCCCAGGCTTACCCATAGCGGCTTCCTTTCACCACTGGTAATGCTTGCACGCACAGTATACACAGTAACTCATTCTGTGTTCTTACCATGACAACAGGCTCCTGCAGTCTACAGAAAGATAGGAGGTAAGAAACAGAGCTAGTTCTCTCAGCCAAGGCATCTTAAACTAGTTGACAACTAGCCAACCTCAAGATATATGAGTAAACTAAGCCAAGACTGAGTCTCCTGGCTAGCTCCCAGCTGATTCTAGACACATGAGCAATAAAATGCTTAATGTCCTATGACACTCTGGTTTTGTAATTGTTTATTATGTAGGACTTATCTGGGTCATGGGCAACTGAAACCATTACCAAACAAAACTACGGACCCTGAGAATCGTTCCGAGTTTTGTTTTGTCTAAAGTCAGTATGCTATTTAATTCTTTACGTTCCCAAATTAGAATTCAAAGTTTTATTAAGTTAATATATACAAAATGTAGCTGAAAGAAAATGCTTTAAATATTGTGAAATATAAATATGAATTGGCTTGCTAGAGAGAAGGTTCAGTATTTAAAACACTTAGCTGTTCTTCCAGAAGACCTGGCTTTAATTTCTAGCACCTATCCATAGGTTTATAATTACCCATAACAAGCATGCTCATGATATACACATGTAAATGCAGGCGAAAAGCACACCAATATAAAACACATTTTAAAGATTAAAATAATAATGATTTTTTGAATGATATTATGGCAGCTTTATCTTCCAGATCAGTTCAGATAGAATTTCATTTTATTTTTCATAACAAGGTGAATAGACATAAAATATTATGTCTTTCTTTCTGACTACTAAGTCTCAATAACTGAATCACATACTGAAATTATGAATGGTTCATAATAGGAGGCCAAGCACCCTATAGTCAACATATCCTGATCTAGAATATATCCCATTGTTGAGGAGGCTTTTCAACAGCTAGGAACATAACAGTTCCCCATAGGCAGTCTGTGACAAAGATGGAAACAGCATTTGTCCTTATTTCTGGTTATTTTCAAGCATAATATTGAGGAGAAATTCCTAATTCCAGTTTATGAATATTCTCTCTAGTGAATGCTTGTTTTCTACCATAGGGGACTCTGCAGTGACCTATAAACCAGAGGCGAGGCATTGGTACTTTGACTTGTAACAGAGTCTCATTTTATTTTTTATTTCTTTCTTTGTAACTCTTGTAAATTTAAGATTTATTTATTTTATGTATCCGAGTGCTCCATTTGCATGTATGCCTGAATGCCAGAAGAGAGCATTAGATCACTTAATAGGCGGTGATGATCCACCACATGGTTGTTGGGAATTGAACTCAGGACCTTGGGAAGAGCAGACAGTGTGTGCTTAATTGCTAAGCCATCTCTCCATTCTTTTATCTTTATTTCTTAAATAAATAGAAATATATCATTTCCTCCCATTCCTTTTATCCCTCTAACCCCTCCCATGTGTCCCAGTGACTACCCCACAAATCTATAGCCTATTTCTCTTTATTATTGCTATATAAGCATGAATGCATAAATATGCAAATGCAACCTGATGAGTCCATTATTGATTGATTATGCATATTTGATTTCAGGGCTGACCCCTTGGTACTGGATAATCAATTACTGGTCTTATCGCTGGGGAAGCCAATCTCTCCCTATCTCATATTCCTTAGCACAGCCTTCTATTCCACCTTTAACCCCCACCCCATGAGATTTCCCTCTTCCACAGTACCAAATCTATTGGCAGTATCCTTGTTCAGGTCTTTAGGGAGACATATTGCTTTCTTCCTTTCATTGTTTTAGATTTATTTATTTTAGACTTTTGCCTGTACATATGGATATGTGTTTGAACATGTGTGGCTGGTGTCCGTGACAGTCAGAAGAGGGTGTCAGATACCCTGGACCTGGAGTTACTGATGGTAATGAGCTGCTGCATGCATTCTGGGAACCAAACTGGGCTCCTCTACAAGAATATCAGCAGGGGCATCTTTGGAGGGTCCTTGACTCATAATGCCATGCCAGGGTCTTTCTTTTCTTTTTCTTTTTTGTCTTGTCTTACCTTAAAAAAAACTTTTATCTTATTTTTATTTTATTTTATTTGCACCTGTTCTTGTTTTCCCTCCATAGGCCCTTTGCATATATATAATGGGTTCGAATTTAGTGTTTTTTAATGAGATTCCTGAGTGTATGAACAAGTGTTCTTCTGCATCTGGATCTGTTTCTTGTGCCTTTTCCTGGGTTTTGTTCCTACTTGATTGTTTTACTCTGTTCTGATTTGTTACCTTTGATTTATCTTATTATATTTAATTATTTTCATTTTGAAACCTGTTTGTTTGCTAATGAGAGACAGAAAGGGGGTGGATGAGGATGGGAGGAACTGGAAAAAATAGAGGGAAAAAAACTGTAATCAGAAAAGCAGGATATATTATTATGTGAGGAAAAAAAAAATCTCCATTCAACTAAAACCAAAATGCCTCACTACTGCCTCGCCTCTCCCATCCTAATCGTGTTTTCGTCTTAGTACAATGGGCGTGGTCCACCAAAAGCTCTTGTTTCGTGCCCCTGTTCATTGGCACATACTTAACATCTCCTTGTTCTGTACCTACTAAATTTTTGGATTTCTTCTGCAGCTATGACAGATATTGTCAAATATTACCTCTGGTGTGATATTGTGTACACGTGGCAAGCTATCGGGATTTTCCATAAACTTCTGGTTTTCACAACACAAGAACTGTAGCCTAAGGGATGATGAGTTTGTGTAACCATTGCCTTTATTAAGGAAATAAACGGTACCTGAAGACCTGTGAAGGCTATGGAAGTAATGTTATTTCCCTCATGAGATTGTTTTATATGACCCCCTTTAGTCTGCAAATACAATGACAGGATTTGGAAGAGTGTGTGCAGCCTCAATTCCTGTTCTGGGTCAAAGAAATAACTTACTAGCCTGAACTCTCAGTGACTACAGAGCCCTGATCATCCTACCTCGCTAATGCCTCAGACATTCTCTCTGCTGGCTCCTCTTCTTGGCCTCTATAACTTGCCCATAGCACTGTCCCCATGTGCCACTGCCTCTAGGCCAGCCCATAATGACAATTCTTTTTTCCTCATCTGGCTTTAATTTTTTTATAATTCTTTTTAATTTTTTAAATTTAAACAACTTTATTTTAAAAACAGAGATAAATGCACAGATTTTTAAAAGCATTTTGGCATAAACCTATATGAATATATTTTTGTCAATACTTGATTTTTTAAAGGTTTGATTGTATGCACTGAAATCTTACTAATTACAATGAGCATAAAGTACATGTAAAACAAAATGTAACATGGAAATAATCAAAGTTTTCTTGGCGTGTATAGATTAGACATAATGATTTTTAAATGCCAAGAATTGCCACAAGGCTGCATTCTTAGCTCTTGAATTATAAAACATTTGAGGTCTATGTGTACCACACTCTAAGAGGATGCTATAAGGACTGAGGCTTCCACATTTTGGCCTTTTTTTTTTTTTTTTTTTTTTTTTTTTGAGCTTCATATGGTCTGTGAGTTGTTTCTGGGGTGTTCAGAGCCTTTCTGGGGTTAGTATCCAATTATCAGTGACTGCATAGTATGTCTGTCTTTAACTTTTAATTGGCACCAAGACTGATTTTGTTGACTTAGTCTAGATTTTATCTTCTTCTTGTGCTTTTTGTATTTTAAGTATTCTTTAAAGCATGCTTTGCTAGTCTGATGTTCTAGCCTTTTAAGCATTCACTGTCCCGAGGCAATGCCTCTTCAATACAAGAACTTTTCAACCCCCAGTTGGGATGCCTCCTTACTGGTTTTATGACTTCCCATCCAAGTGATATTCAGGCATTGCTGAGTTGTTTTTTATACCAAAAATTTTTTCTTTGGGTGTTTCTATCTCTGCTTTTAAAGTAAGTGGTGTGTTTTAGCATCCAGACCTCTTCCCCTACTCTCTTAGTAAAACCCAGTATCGTGACTTCTGTCCATCTTGGAAATAGGAAATGAACAAAAGAAAATAGCCATTATCAAAACATGAATTAATAATATCAGTCCTTTTGAAATGCTATTTTATGAATCTAATACAGAGTAATTATTTGATAAGAACGCCGAACTAAAACGAGAAGCCCATAATTAAAATGCTTTCTTTATTGTGCTCAAAGAGGAAACTGTCACCTATGTGTATTCAGAAAATTGACTTCTTTTATTATAGCTTATCAAGAATATAATCTGACTTTAAAGCAATTATGTATTCACCTGATAAACAATTTTAATTTAGTTTGGGATAAAAAGAGTAAGGAGAAAAAACCAGAAATCCATAGTACACTGAAAAAAAATGTTATTTTTTAAAATTCTTTTTATTTGCTTCAAGAGCAGTTATCCAATTGCTTTTAAATTATTGTCATTAGCTCGGTGGATGTCCACTCACCTAACATGGGCAAAGTGCAAGGCTTGAGAGCAAGCACAGTAAAACAAAAATTATGTTGATTTATTTAGAAAGCCATGAAAATATAAAATTTGGGAAAAGACTCACACTCGCCACTAATACAGAGGGAAAAATGAGAATGCGATTTAATCTCGCAATGATTATAGATGTAGTACAACTTCTCTGAAGATGTACAAAAGGAGGACAGTTCAAGATGGAGAAAGATGTGCTAGGCATGGAGCACATACTTGTATTCTCAGTACTCAGGATATGGGGACGAAAGGATGACCACAAGTTGAAGAGCAGCTTGGTCTACCTAGCAAGTTCCCAGGCTAGCCAGGAAAAAAGAAAACACCAGCAAAAACATCTAATCTCTAAAGACGAGGCATCACTGTCTAAAATTAGTATGAAGCTCTAAATAATACATCCCCTTCAGTGTAATTAAGTATCACCTGAAACAAGGTATGAATTCTTTGCTCTGATTTCAAGTTACTTATTTCACATGGCTACTAATTTCAGTAATTCATGAGATTGAGAAAATATTTGGGGGAGAACCAGTCTAACAGTAGAGACCTGCCAAGACTAGGATTCACATCGAGACCCTGCTTCTGCCTCCATGGCGCTGGGATTACGAGCATTCCTCACGTACCTGACATTGAAGGCATTTTTAAGACTTTGGTTGAGATTGTAGAACTTGGTCCTTTGAGCAGAACAGTTACCATCTTCATTAGATTAGCTGCAGAGAGCTCCACTTGCAGAGAGCTCCTAGGGACTAAACAACTATCCACAAAGTACACATGGACATGGACGGACCCAGCTGCACATGTAGCAAATGATAGCCTTGTTGGGCATCAATGGGAAGAGAAGCCCTTGGTCCTGCCAAGGCTCGATGCCCCAGTGGAGGGGAATGTCAGGGCAGGAAGGTGGGATTGGGGTGGGGTGTGGTAAACACCCTCATAGAAGCAGGGGGGTAGAATGGGATAGGGGGTATGGAGGGGAAACTGGGAAAGGGGATAACATTTGAAATGTAAATAAAAGATATCCAATAAAAATAAAAATAAAGCATTTGATGATGAGGATGTAGAATTTATCACCGAGGTACCTATACTTAGATGTTAGCAGGATTCCTGCATTCGTTTCCAGACCTGTGTGGTGTGAGCTAACATGGTTGGAAAGGACAAATGGAAGTCAATAGGGTCGCCTCTACAAACAGATAGTGAATCAAGACCAATATCAAATCCCTGAAGGAACTGCAGAAATTAGTGCCACCATTAAAGATTTGAAAGATGTAGGGCTAAAACTTTTGAGATGAGTGGGTGGCTCAATCCCTAAAAGTAGTTGTATATTACTGGGTATAATTTTGACCTGGTTGTTGGTTTAATTTGGAAATTAAATATACCATGAAGAGATGCTCAGACTCATCACAGGAAAATGTGTTTTGTGAAGTCATGGCAGCATTAGCTCTGCATATGAAATACCATGCACAAAAGACAGCATTTCACAGTCCTTCTCCATGTCTTCTAACCCTTACATGCTTTCTGCCCCCTCTTCTGCAATAATGTCAGATTTAGGCCCAAGCACTCAACCATCACTGGCTTTTATCACCTTGACCATTCATGCATTGCATTCACTACTTTTCATTTACAAAGTGGCTTCTCTGATGAAAGCCAAAGGTAATATTTGCCTGTGAGTGTAAACGTAAGTATTAGGAAAGCAGTTTGGCATCATGACAATTTAACTAAGCAGAATTAAGTTTGCCCCAGGGTCTACAGCATCCTCAGTCATCAGCTTATGACTGACATGTGTATGTTTACAGTATGTGAATTCCTTGTGGAGGAAAATCAGTTACCCCCGTAACTATAGTCCTGTGTTGTACCAGTGGATTCACCTTGCCAGTCAGACCAGTGTTATAGATTGTAGGGCTCACAAATGGAAAAGACTGGTGATGCCATTCTCCTACAGTAGCCTATTTAGTGTTATAAAATCTAGCCAACAGAGAGAAGCTTCTACCTCAGTTCCATCATGAACTGAAGTATACTGTGTCTTCAGCAACAAGCTTTTGCATTGTTTGGTTCTGGTTGCAAACAGAGTTGTAAGATTCTGTATTGTTCTGGCAGATCCAGGAGCCTCTTTGAGTAGCAGTTCAGAAGAAACTCTCTCGCATATGGCACTAGGACTGTTGTTTATTAACCCTTGACTTTCAAGAGCACCATTATTGAGACAAGAATAGTTTGCTTATGGTGAGATATTTTTAAGAAACTCAGCAAGTTTTCATACATTTATATGGAGAAAAGTAGTCATGAGTGACATTTATAAAACATGTATGGAACATTTAAATTAATATATATATAATATTATCATATTTTAAACATATATGGAAACAGCAAGTAATCTCTTGTGCAAATATAGTTACTACCAAATCTGACAACTAGAGTTTGACCCCCAAGACCCACATAAAAGGAGAAAACCATCTCTCCACCTCTCAAAAGTTATGCTCTGAACTCCATATATATATATGCTGTGATTTCTCCAAATTACACATGCATCATAACATCATAAAATACTTTCTAGATATACATAGTCTTCAAATACCTATATAATATGATAGTAAAGATTTAAGTGTGGTTTGGTTTTGAGGAAACCTGTTCTATATAATATGCTTCTCCTTACAGTCAGCTAGTAAGCATCAGGGCTGTTACAGATTTATTTACAAGGCCAGAATTTAGACTTTTGTTAGAAAGTGTAATGTGTTGAGTACATGCTGACAAAGATCTGGAGCAAGGGAACACTTCTCCATTGCTGGTGGGAGTACAAACTTGTAAATAACCTTGGATATTACTTTGACAGTTTCTCAGAAAGTTGGGAGTAGTTATCCCCAAGACCCTGCTATACTTCTGGGAATATACTCAAAAGATGCTCTACCATACCACACAGTAACACTTTCTCAAATATGTTCATAACAGCTTTATTCATAACAACCAGAAACTGGAGACAACCTAGATGTTCCTCAACTGAAGAAAGTATAAATGAAATGTAGTACATTTACACAATGGAATACTAGTCAGCAATTAAAAACACTGACCTCATGAAATTTGCAGGCAAGTGGTTGGAACTAGAAAATATTATCCTGAGCAAGGTAACCACGACCCAGAAAGACAATCATGGTACATATTCAATTCCAAGTGGATATTAACCATTAAGTACAGGGTACAATCCACAGACCCAAAAAAGCTAAGTAACATTGAGATCCCAAAGATGCACTTTTGAATCTCACTGAGAAGAGGAAGTCAATAGACACTGGGGTAGGATGGAAGGAACCATGTAGGGAAGAAAAGAGGAAGAAGTGTGCGAAAGAGAGGGAGAAAGAACCAAAAGACTGGGGAGAGGGAGGTCATCTATGAGATGAGCTAGAAACCTAGGGCAATGGAAGCTCCCAAGAATCTATCAGAGTGACCTTGTCTAAGACTCCTGGCACTGAGGTGTATAGAACTTGAAACAGCCATCTATGTAACCAGGCAAAACTTACAGTGGAGGGATTGGGACACTAACCTAGCCTTACAACCTTAGACCCACACTTTGTACTGCCTACAAGTTGTGCAGGGGTAAAGATGGAGCAGACGTTGAGGGAATAGCCAGTCAATGACTGGCCCAGTTTTAGACCCATGCCATGAGAGAGAGCCCACTCCTGACACTATTAATGATACTCTGCTGTGCTTGCAGACAGGAGCCTAGCATCACTGCCATCTGAGAGGCTTCACCCAGCAGCCATAAAAGCAGACGTGGAGACCCACAGTCAGACATTAGGCAGAGCCTGGGGAAACCTATGGAAGAGAGGGAAGAAAAGTTTGAAAGAGCAGAGAGATCAAGGACACCACAAGAAACCTACAGAATCAACCTACCTAGACCTATAGGAGCCCACAGAGACTGAACCACAAACAGAGATATACCTAGACTGTATGCACATATAGAACAGTAGTGCAGCTGGGTCTGCCTGTGGGAGCAGGGGCTGTCTCTGACTCATTGGCCTGTCTTTGGATCCTTTCCCCTGACTGAGCAGCCTTGTCTAGCCTCAATATACTTAGGCTTACTGAAAGTTGATATGCCAAGGCTGGTTGATATTCAAACCTTGACCCTCTGGCTCTTTCTTCTGCATATTCCAAGGATTTCCTAAACTCCCTGGGAGGACAGGGTGGAGGAGGGGAAGTGAGAGGGAGGGACTGGGAGGAGACGAGCGAGGGGAAGCTGCTATCCGGATATAAAGCAATTAATAAAAGAGAGGGAGGGTCCTCTCTGCCTTGATGTAGGAAGGGGAAGCAATCTTCCTTGGCCATGACACTGGCTGGGCAGATTTCCTGCTTTTGTTCCACAGAGCTGATGGCATCTCACTGTTACATTTACTTCTTAGTGCAGACCTGTATGAGAATTAAAGTGTGCCACCTAGTGTCACCCAGGCTCAGTCACACATGTAGGAGAGAATGGGTTGGAGATAAGAACAGAGTGATAATTTTAGACTTTTTGTTTTAATTTAAAGAGCTTTATGCTCATTAAAGTAACATTCAATAATGAGATGTGTTTTAGGCATATATAATGTATCAGATTATGCAAAAGAAAATAAGTTTAGCCATTTTTTTCAACTGCCTTTGAAGTTCACACTTTTGGAGGAAACTTATTTTTATCTATCTGTCTATCTATCATCTATCTATCTATCTGTTTGTATGTTGTTTTGTTTTTAATTAATTATTCTTTCTTTTGTTACATCCTAAGTGGAACTCCCCCCACCCTCACCCTTCCTGGCATCTCCCCTCTCTCCACAATCCACACCTCCTCCATTTCCCTGGACAGGCCTCTCTGGGACATCGAGCAAACATAGCACATCAGGTGGCAATAGACTAGGCCCCCACCCTCAAATTAAGACTGAAAGAGCCAACCCAGTAGGAGTAAATGTACCCAAAAGCAGGCACAAGAGTCAACCCCTGCTCCCACAGTTAGGAGTCCCAGAAGAACGCAAAGCTTCATAGCCCTAACGTATGTTCAGAGGGCCTGGGTTAGACCCACGCATGCTCTCGGTTGGGCAGTTCAGTCTCTGCAGCCATCTATGGGTCCTTTTAGTTGATTATATAAATTTTCTTGTGGTGCCCTTGATTTTTCTGGCTCCTTCCTCTGTGTCTTCTGTAAGATCCCCCAAGTTCCACTTAAGGCTTGGCTATGGGTCTCTGTATCTTTTTCCATCAACTGCTAGATGAGGTTGGGCACCAATCTATGAGTATATCACAGAGTCATTAAAGATTATTTCATTGACTTCTTTTCTCTGTCTTTGCCAGTGGTGTCTAGCATCCGCGCCCTGGCCCTCTAGGCATGGGTCTCAATCTGCATCAGTCCTGGTTTGGCTACTTCTGCATTGTCTCCAACACCTTTATCGCAGCACATCTTGCAAGCAGGACAAATGTAAGCGGTCTCAATCCCTCCACTAGAAGTCTTACTTGGTAATGGGAGGTGTTTGGTTTGGGCTATGTACCAAGTAGTACAGGAGTCTTAGCTAGCACTACCTTTGTGGATTTTTGGGAGTTTCCTAGGAGGTTTTACCTAGTACATTTACCTGAACTGCCCACCAATTCAAGTTGTCTCTCCTAGAAGTCTCTCCCTCCATCCTTCCAGCCCCTGACCTCTCCTGTTCCTGTCTCCACCCACCCCTAGGCTACTCACAGTATCTATTATATTTCCCCTTCCTAGGAGACTCATGTATCCCTCTCTGAGACATTCTTGTTACTTAACCTCTCTGGGTCTTAGATTGTAACAAGATTATCCTTTACTTTAAAGCTAATATCCCCTAATGAATACATACCCTGTTTTCTTTCTGGCTCTTGGTTACTTCCCTCAAGATGATTTTTTTTTTTAGTTCTATCTATTTGACTGCATATTTCATGGTGTCAGCAACACATGCTTGCTTGCTTATTTATTTAGTTATTTGTTTGGTTGTTTGTTTGCTTGTTTATTTATTTTCAGACAGGGTTTCTCCATGTGGTCCTGGCTGTCACAGAGATTCACCTGCCTCTGCCTCCCGAGTGAGTGCTGGGATTAAAGGCATGCACCACCACAACCAGAAGGATCCTTTTGTTTTCAGGCTCACTGAGGAGCCCAGCTGTGATGGAATCCCTCCATCATCTAAGCAGTCCAGGCAGGAAGAGTGACTTCCTTAAGCTATAGAAACCCCCCATCTCCAAAACAATAGCAAGAATTCCCTGTAGGAATAACAAGTCACTGTATACTTGGAAAAACAGCTTGTATCCTGCTAATAAAGAAATCTCGGGGGGGGGGGGGGGCACATTATTTTCTCGTTCCTCGTGGAAAATAATCTACAAATTACTTACTTCCTGGTATCTGTCTGATAGTAGCACAAAAGCTCCATTAGGCTAGATAGGAAAACAGACACAGGGTCATGGGTACACAGAAGTAACTGTTAAAACAACAAGAGAAAAACTCTTGCTGGTATGACTAATCTCTGTGTGTCAATGATTAGTTCTGGACAGTTGTTGGCTTTATGAACCTACTTTTGACAAATACACATACTTATGGAAATCCTTTTAAAAGTCAAGTATTAACAAGTAATTGAAATGAAAAGAAAAGATGTATTCTGTTGGTCTTTCTTGACATGGGCCAAAATAAATAAATAAATAAATAAATAAATAAATAAATAAATAATAGACAAATAATGCAACTATCTGCCGAATTAGGCCACAGTCTATCCAGGTACACTACCTGACTTAGAGGGCAATAAAGTCAGAAAACAGGCCGTTAGAAACATCAGATATTATAGGAAAAGGTGTCAACATTCTTTAAATACAGGGAGTAGGAAACTCAATTCCAAGTGTCTTCTTACCAGGGGAGAGAACTACTGTTTCCCAGCCCTGATAAATGGGGACCCAAGACGGCTTGGGCAGGCGGGGACCCACAATTCCGGGCTGTCAGTTCCATTGCTCCCTGTGCCTTGCCCTCAACCTTCCAAGGTGTCTACTTTTCAGCCTACACATGACAAGACTTCAGTAGATTTAGCATTTTCTATTTTCAGTTGAAGAGTAGCTGAGACAATTTAACACCATATCTACTAAGAGAAAAGGTACTTTCAGTCCCACAGGTAATAATAAGTTTCTTTTTTTTCCCCTGAAAAATAAGAAGACTGTAATTTCTTTTAGTAACTACTTCTTATGAGGGTGTAGACCAAAGAATTCAAATGCTGTAGCCAGGTGAATAAGCATTTAGCTCACACTATTCAGCCTGGGAACTTGCTGAAAAATGTCTGTCTAATGACATGTTAAGAATGAGGGAAGGTATGTACTTCTTTGCCTCCCCAGCTTTTTCCCCTGCAGCAGAGGAAGGGAATTGAACTCACAGATAGAAACAATAGCTATCTACCTGACTGTGTGCTGGCAGGCAAGGAAACTGAAAGGAAAAACACAGGCCTAGGAGAGGAAGAAAACAAATGCAAAGATTTCACAATGCAAAGGAATAGAAATTATCCACTGTCAAAGGACAAGGGGGAGGGAGTGGGAGAGGGAGGAAGAGAGGGAGAGAGGAGGAAGAGATGGAGAGAGCAGAAAGGAGAGGAGAGAAGGGGAAGGAGGAGGGGGAAGGAAAGAGGAGGGAGAGGGGAGAGAGAGAATTTTTGCTCTCATTTGCTCTTGTAAATTAAAGTAAAACCTTTCCAGTTAATATATAAAATGTGGAAATCATAAATGAAAAGGTGTATAAACCTGAAAACCTGAAATCTAATAACTCCACACCTACGGTAATATGTTATTAGAATTAGGAGTTGTAGCATATTTGGCAATAACGTCACACAGAAAATAAATATCTAAAGAGTTATTACAAATAAGAAGAAAAGATAGACCTATTAATAAATTACATGCAAATTACTGATAAGAAGAAATGGCTTTAAAAAAATGCTCACCTTCAGTAATAAGTTAAATTTCAAATCAAAAGAGGCACATTCATTTTCACAAATCCAGTTACCAAAGATCAATTTGAAATTACACGGTTCTGGCAAAGGTGTGACAAAACAAATATTTTCATGTACCACTGACAGAAAAAAAAATAACGTAATGCCTTAAAAGGGCAATTGATGGTAACACCATAGGAAGAGTAATTCCTTGTGACTATAATTCAAGGATTACATCTGTCAGTTTCCAGCAGAACATCCCAAATACACCTGCAGTTTAACTAACTGGGTTTGTTATTTCTTGTAACAAAAGGAGTCCAAACAAATTACAGTATCTTCAAAAACAGTTGTCTGTATACATCTCCTGTGGTGGGATTTTGTTTTGGTTGAATAGCATGGAGTAGAATTCAATGGTAGGTGTAACTTTTGTCTAGGTTGGGTACAAGCCTACCTGTGAGTGTTTCAGTGCTATTCAGGGCAGATACAGGTTAGAAAGAGTCTACAGATATGAGTGAGGAAACAGAAGGCAATGCTTAAAAGAAAAGAAAATGTTTGGTCATCTCTGGTGGTTAGCACACTAGCCTTGATTTTTTTTTTTTTTTTGTTTGTTTGTTTGTGCTTAGGTAGATTATGATATAATATTGTTGAGACGAATTTGATCATGGTCAGTCTCAGAATGAACTTGTGTAATGTTAGGTCTGATGAGGCTACTTAGTTCCATCTACAGAATGACAGAGTCTTGGCTGGGAGCACCAGACCAACTTGAAATAACTCAGAAAACAATTTATAAGCCATGCCAGGGACTCTCCGCATCCCCATCTTTACCTTAGATATGTAGTCTCACATATAAAAATATTTATGCAAAAAGATATCTCATATATCCATGTTTAGAGTAGACATTCTAAATATTTATTAGTGTCATAAGAGCTAAATAAATTATGATATAGGTAATTGGTGATGTAATATAATTCTATGAAAATGTGATGTAAATACTTGCTGATATGAAGAATTCTAAGATTTTGGGGGGTGACAATATAAATTTATAAAATAGCACTCATTTCTATTTGTGTTTGAAGTTGTTAGTGATTCTGACTTCTGTTCTAAAGTCCTTCTGGGTCTATAGTAAGAAGATATATTTGATCTTGATTGTTTACTTTAGACTGGGTCGGCATACTAGTAATTAAATGAGTTATTTACAAATCTTAACAGAAAATTGTTATGTGCTCCTACTTTTCTTTGACAGGCTACAATAACACAGATGGGGGTCAAGGTAACAGAATACAAAATAGAGAGTTACCTTGAGTCAAACCACAATAGAGACCTACATAAGAAATTAAGATCTTGTTTCAGCTACTGAGACTGGGGGCTTGCTATTAGCAGTAGTGTTAGTAGGATATCCTGAATGACATATTCATATTTGAGGTGCTGCAATGATTAAAAAATGTGCAGTGCTGATTTAGCAGAGGGCTGCTAGACCTAAAGAAACCTTCTTATATCCAGGGTGATGCAAAGTCACATAACACAGTAGCAAAACTGTTTAAGTGGGCCACAGAAAGAAATGGGAGGCACTCCATGTACCTTTATTGGTAGTGTTAAAGGGATAAAGTTCTTAACAAATGCAGGTACTGTGCCTTGTGCTTAACAAAACAGCATTGCAAGAAAGAGGCTCAAACAGAATTAGCTCTTTCATAAGCAAGAATGAAGCCTGCTTCCAACATGGAGTCCTTGCCAGCTCTCACAGATGTTCTTGTGATGTTTGTGTTATAGTTATATTTGGTCCATTACTTTAGCTTTTGTCCTTAGAACGGCCTGATGTCAATGTTGAGTCTTTGCCTCGCATGTAAAGCAAGCTCTGCGACTTAATAATTTTTAATACTTTCTTTTCTTAAAAGCCTCTCTTAAGACAATCCCTCTTCTGTCTTTCCTGGTGTCAAAATTCAGAATTTATTTTTATGGGCAATTTTCTATGTTTTGTGAGCTCACATCTCAAACCTTTCTATTCTTTTCTTGCTGCTCTAATTGTGTCATTTGTTTATAATTATCTTTCATACTCATAAGAGATTGACTTACATACTTTTCTCTCCTTTTGTCTTCAATGTTGAGATTGTGATTTAACGATAATGTGCCCTTCCCCTTTCTCCTTCTGTACTTCTCCTCACTTTCCTTCAACTTCATGACCTCTTTTTTCTAATTATTAAATGCAAATATGTATTTGAATATAAACATATATACATTCCTAAATATCACCTATTGAATCGATATAATATTACTGATAATATTACTGGGATGTATATTTTGGGGGCTATGAGTTTGCCCTGGACAACCAACTGATGCGTTCTTAGGGAAATTACCTCTACTACTCCCAGCTTTCCTGAGTTGCCTGTAGGTCTTTATGTAGGATTGAAACTGCTTGGGCTTCTCCCTATGTAGTCCAGAAGGTTCATTAGTGTTATACTTGTCCAGCTCATGCTTAGGCAGTTGTGTTTGTGAGACTTTATAGCTTCTGCTAGTATGAGGAGACATAACTTCTCAGAAAACCCCATGTCTCTTACTATCTTTCTACCTTCTCTTTGGCAACGATCACTGGGATCATGCATGAGTGTTTCGTAGACCTATGCATTAACATTAGGTTCCAGAGTTCCAAATTGTGATAGGTTGCGGTTTTCTGTAGTGGTCTCTCTCTGTTGCAAGAGAATTTTCCTTGATTATAGGTAAAGACTGTACTTATGTGTGGGTATAAGAACAAATGTTTACAGATTGTTGTTAGGGATTATGGTGGTTTAGCAAATTAGCAATTGTAGAGTCTCCTCCAATAGCAACAATTTCACTAGTGCTCAGTGGTTAGTTCAGATCTGAATACCAGGCATGGGGTCGCCCTTGGTGAGCAGGCCTTAAATCCAATAAAAAAAATGTTAGTTACCATCAAACTTTGTGTGCTATTACTGCACGCAGAGGGTTATTAGGCTATGCTGGTTGATGGCATGGTTCATAGTCATTGTAGCTGAATAGGACAGTTGGTTGCTCACCTCTTTTGGAAGCTTGCATGGCATCTTTTGATACCATGAAAGCTATTCCTCAGGGAGCGTGTAATTCAGATCAGTTCTAGCACAGGGGTCTCTGAGCCATTTCTGACATGTGTGTTGTCTTCACCAGTGTTTTTTATCTTTCCTTTTAAAAAATGGTTACAGGGTTTCATTATTGGGTGGCATACTTTTTATATAATGTTTGGTGGAAATGTCATTTGCAACCTTTCATTATTCTTCATTATAATGTGTTGATTGAATTTGATCAATATTTTTGATCTAGAACAGATTTTTCTGCAATGATTTTTTTTCTATTATGGAGATATATGATGATGATTTTTATAATGATGGTTATTGTGGTAGACTTTTTTTTTTTCTTTTTTTTTTTTAAACGACTTTATTTTGCAAAACAAAGATAAATGTAAAGATTTTAAACATTTTTTGCTTAAAATTATACATTTTTGTCAGTACTGTTTTTTCAGACATTAAAATAAATTTTACATAAAACCATGTGAATATGTTTTTTAGTCAGTACTTGATTTTTTTCAAGGGCTTGACAGTATGCATTGAAAACCTACTAGTTGCAATAAGCATAAAGTACATGCAAAACAAAACACAACATGGAAATAGTCAAAGTCTTCTTGTTTTGCGAATATATGTATATTTTTTGTTTTCTTTATTTCTTGGACTTCATAGAGTCTGTGAGTTGTTTCTGGGGGAGTGCAAGCCTCTGGGGTTAGCATCCCACTATCAGTGACTGCATATTAGGTCTGTTCTTTTGTGACTGGGTTATCTCACTCAGGATGATCTTCTCTAGATGCAGCCATTTTCTTAAGAATTTGGTTAAGTCATTGTTTCTGGTGGCTGAGTAGTATTCCATTGTGTATATGTACCACAATTTTTGTATCCATTTGTCTTCTGAAGGACATCTGGGTTCCTTCCAGCTTCTGGCTATTATAAATAGAGCCGCTATGAACATTGTGGTGCATATATCTTTGTTGTGTATTAAAGTGTCTCTGGGGTATATGCCCAGAAGTGGAATAGCTGGGTCTTCAGGTAGTACTATATCCAATTTTCTGAGGAATCCCCAGACAGATTTCCAGAGTGGTTGTATTAGCTTGCAACCCCACCAACAGTGGAGAAGTGTTCCTCTTTCTCCGCAGCCTCGCCAGCATCTGCTGTCATCTGAGTTTTGGATCTTGGCCAATCTGACTGGTGTGAGGTGGAATCTTAGGGTTGTTTTGATTTGCATTTCCCTGATGGCTAAGGATTTCGAGCACTTCCTCAGAAGTTTCTCGGCCATTCGGTGTTCCTCAACTGAAAATGATTTGTTTACCCCATTTTTTAATAGGGTTATTTGATTCTCTGGTGTCTAGCTTTTTGAGTTCCTTGTACACCTTGGATATTAGGCCTCTATCTGATGTGGTGTTGGTAAAGATCTTTTCCCATTCTGTTGGTTGCCGTTTTGTTTTCTTGACGATGTCCTTAGCCTTACAGAAACTTTGCAATCTCATTAAGTCCCATTTGTTAATCTTTGACCTTAGAGCTTGAGCCATTGGTGTTTTGTTCAGGAAATTTTCTCCTGTGCCTATGTGTTCTAAGGTTTTCCCTACTTTCTCATCTAATAGTTTCAGTGTATCTGGTTAAATGTGGAGATCTTTAATCCACTTACACTTGAGTTTTGTACAAGGAGATAAGAACGGGTCTATTTTCATTCTTTTGCATGTTGAGTGCCAGTTGGACCAGCACCATTTTTTGAATAGGCTGTCCTTTTTCCATTGAATGTTTACTGTCCCTTTGTCAAAAATCAGGTGAGCATATACATGAGGGCTCATTTCTGGATCTTCTATTCTATTCCATTGATCCACTTGCCTATTTCTGTACCAGTACCATGCAGTTTTCAGCACAATTGCCTTGTAATATAGCTTGAGGTCAGGGATAGTGATTCCCACAGATGTTTTTCTGTTGTTGAGGATGGATTTCGCTATTCTAGGTCTTTTGTTATTCCATATGAAATTGCACATTGATCTTTCCAATTCCATTCAGAACTGGGTTGGAATTTTGATGGGGATTGCATTGAATCTGTAGATTGCTTTTGGTAGGATGGCCATTTTTAAGATGTTGATCTTTCCAATCCATGAGCATGGGAGATCTTTTCATTTTCTGAGATCCTCCTCAATTTCTTTCTTTAGAGGTTTGAAGTTCTTGTCATACAGGTCCTTCACTTCCTTAGTTAGAGTCACACCAAGGTATTTCATAGTTTTTGTAATGATTGTGAAGGGTACCTTTTCCCTAATTTCTTTCTCCACATGTTTGTCCTTTGAGTATAGGAAGGCTACTGATTTGTTTGAGTTAATTTTGTATCCGGCCACTTTGCTGAACTTGTTTATCAGCTGTAGGAGTTCTCTGGTGGAATTTTTGGGGTCATTCAAGTACACTATCATGTCATCGGCAAAGAGTGATGTTTTTATCTCTTCCTTTCCGATTTGTATCCCCTTGATCTCCTTTTGCTGTCTAATTGCTCCAGCCAGGACTTCCAGTACTATGTTGAATAGGTAGGGAGAGTGTGGACAGCCTTGTCGAGTCCCTGATTTTAGTGGGATTGCTTCAAGTTTCTCGCCATTAAGTTTGATGTTGGCTGTTGGTTTGCTGTATATTGCTTTTATTATGTTTAAATATGGGCCTTGGATTCCTGTTCTTTCCAGGACTTTTAACATGAAGGGGTGTTGGATTTTGTCGAATGCTTTCTCAGCGTCTAGTGAGATGACCATGTGATTTTGGTCTTTAAGTTTGTTTATATGGTGGATTACATTGATGGATTTCCTTACGTTAAACCATCCCTGCATCCCAGGGATGAAGCCTACTTGGTCATGATGAATGATGGTTTTGATGTGTTCTTGGATTCGGTTTGCAAGGATTTTGTTGAGTATTTTTGCATCAATGTTCATAAGTGAGATTGGTCTGAAGTTCTCTTTCCTTGTAGGGTCTTTGTGTGGCTTAGGTACGAGGGTTATTGTAGCCTCAAAAAATGAGTTGGGTAATATTCCATCTGATTCTATCTTTTGGAATAGTTTGGCGAATATTGGTGTTATATCCCCAATAAATGTCTGATAAAATTTTGCACTGAACCCGTCTGGACCTGGGCTTTTTTTGGTTGGGAGGCTTTTGATGACTTCTATTTCTTTAGGTGTTATAGGGTTATTTAGATGGTTTACTTGGTCCTGGTTAAACTTTGGGACCTTGTATCTGTCTAGGAATTCGTCCATTTCCTCCAGATTTTCCAATTTTGTGGAGTATAAGTTTTTGTAGTAGGATCTGATGATTTCTTGAATTTCCTTAGTTTCAGTTGTTATGTCACCACTTTCCTTTCTGATTTTGTTAATTTGGATACTCTCTCTTTGCCCTTTAGTTAGTCTGGCTAGGGGTTTATCAATCTTGTTGATTTTCTCAAAGAACCAACTCTTTGTTTTGTTGATTTTTTCAATGGTTTTTTTTTTGTTTCTATTTAGTCTATTTCTGCCCTAATTTTGATTATTTCTTGCCGTCTACTCTTTTTGGGTATATCTGCTTCCTTTTGTTCTAGGGCTTTTAGCTGTGCTGTCAGGTTGCTGATGTGAGCTCTCTCCAGTTTCTTCTTGGAAGCACTTAGGGCTATGAGTTTTCCTCTCAATACTGCTTTCATTGCATCCCATAGGTTTGGGTATGTTGTGTTATCATTTTTGTTGAATTCTAGAAAGTCCTTAATTTCTTTTTTTATTTCTTCTTTGACCCTGCTATCCTTTAACAGAGCGTTGTTTAGTTTCCATGTGTATGTGGGCATTTTGTTGTCTTTGTTGTTGTTAAAGACCAGCCATAGACCATGGTGATCTGAGAGGATGCATGGGAGTATTTCAATCTTCTTATATCGATGAAGGCTCGTTCTGTGTCCAATTATGTGGTCAATTTTCGAGAAGGTGCCATGGGGTGGTGAGAAGAAGGTGTATTCTTTTACTTTAGGATAGTATGTTCTGTATATATCTATTAATTCTAGTTGGTTCAAAGTCTCTGCTAGTTTTGCAGTGTCCTTGTTCAGTTTCCGTTTCCCTGATCTGTCCATTGGTGAGAGTGGGGTATTAAAGTCTCCCACTATTATTGTGTGGGGTGAAATGTATTTTTTGAGCTTTAGTAGAGTTTCTTTTATGAATGTGGGTGATTTTTTATTTGGAGCATATATGTTAAGGATTGAGAGTTCCCCCTGACAGATTTCCCCGGTAATGAGTAAAAAGTGTCCTTCTTTATCTTTTTTGATAACTTTTGGTTGGAAATTTACTTTATTCGATATTAGAATAGCCACTCCAGCTTGCTTCTTGAAGCTGTTTGCTTGGAAGTTTTTTTCCCACCCTTTTACTCTGAGATAGTGTCTGTCTCTGTCTCTGAGATGAATTTCCTGTATGCAGCAAAAGGCTGGATTTTGTTTATGTATCCAGTCTGATAGTCTATGTCTCTTTATTGGGGAGTTGAGACCATTTAGGTTAATAGATATCAAGGAATAATTGTTTCTGTTTCCTGCCATTTTTGCTTTTTTGGGTTGAGTTGTGTCTGTGTTTTTTTCTTCTTTTAGTTTTCTTGTTTAGGAGTTTTCTTGTTTTTACTAGGCTGTATTTTCCCTCCTTGTATTGGGTTTTCCACCTATAATTCGTTGTAGTGCTGGGTTTGTGGTCAGATATTGTGTGAATTTTGATTTGTCTTGAAATATCTTTGTCTCTCCATCAATGGTGATTGATAGTTTTGCTGGGTATAGCAGCTTGGGCTGGCACTTGTGCTCTCTTAAGGAGTGCATGATGTCTGTCCAGGCTCTTCTAGCTTTCATAGTTTCTGTTGAGAAATCGGGTGTGAGTCTGATTGGTCTGCCTTTATATGTTACCTGACCTTTTTCCTTTACTGCTTTTAGTATTCTTTCTTTACTTTGGGCACTTGATGTTTTTACTATTATGTGTCGGGAGGTATTTCTTTTCTGGTCCAACCTATTTGGAGTTCTGAAGGCTTCTTTTATGCTCGTGGTCATCTCATTCTTGAGGGTAGGAAAGTTTTCTTCTATGATTTTGTTGAAGATATTTACTGTGCCTCTTAGTTGATACTCTTCTCCCTCTTCTATTCCTATTATCCTTAGGTTCGGTCTTCTTATTGTGTCTTGTATTTCCTGGACATTTTGGGTTAGGAGCTTTTTGTTTTGTGCATCTTCTCTGGCTGTTTTTTCTATGTTTGCAATGTTGTCTTCTGCCCCCGAGATTCTCTCCTCGATCTCTTGTAATCTGTTGGAAATGCTTGCTTCTGTGACTCCTGATTTCTTTTTTTGGTGTTCTGTCTCGGGGGTTATCTCTTTTAGCGCTTTCTTTATTGTGTCAATTTCTGTTTTAATTTCCCTCTTCCATTCCTTTATTTCTTTGGTTCTGTTTTCGTCTCGTTCTTTGAGTTCTTTGAGTGTTTTTCTTGTTTCTTCTTTAAAAGCTTCTGAATCTTTTTGCTTTTCCTCCCTTTCTTGTTTAAGTAACTCTATCAGCGTCTTGAGGCATGATTTCAGGTCTGTGTCTCCTTTCTCTGGAGTGTTTGGAATTCCGATGTTTGCTACTATCGGAGAGCTGGGTTCTGGTGTTGCTAGATTGTCTTGGTTTCCTTGGGATATACTCTTTCTCTTTCCTCTTGCCATTTTGTTGTCAGTGATATGTTCTTGCCTTTCCCTTGTATCTGGTCTGTGTCCCTGGTACACTTTCCGTGTGCACTCCGCAGAGATCTCTCTACTCCCCGGCAGCCCAGGTTCTGGGTGGCAGCTGGGCCAGGCTCCGCTCTGCGTACTGAAGTCGCCTCCGGGTGGGAACAGACGTTCCTAAGATCTGTTCCTGGTCACAGATGCTCAACCTCTCTGAGCCACCTTTCCGGCTGGCAGGTGGGCCAGGCTCTGCACTGCGTCCTGAAGTCGTCTCCGGGTAGGAACAGAAGGTCCTAAGATCTGTTCCAGGTCACAGTTGCTCAGCCTGTACGAGCCGCCTTTCCGGCTGGCAGTTGGGCCAGGCTCCGCTCTGCGTCCTGAAGTCGTCTCTGGGTGGGAACAGAAGTTCCTAAGATCTTTTCCAGGTCACAGTTGCTCAGCCTGTATGAGCCGCCTTTCCGGCTGGCGGTTGGGCCAGGCTCCGCTCTGAGTCCTGAAGTCGTCTCCGGGTGGGAACAGAAGTTCCTAAGATCTGTTCCCAGTCACAGTTGCTCAGCCTGTACGAGCCGCTTTTCCGGCTGGCTGTTGGGCCAGGCTCTGCTCTGTGTCCTGAATTTGTCTCCGGGTGGGAACAGAAGTTCCTAAGATCTGTTCCCGGTCACAGTTGCTCAGCCTGTACGAGCCGCCTTTCCGGCTGGACTTTTTTTTCTTTTGAGACAGAATCTTGCTAATTTGCCCAGGCTGGTTTCAAATTTCTGGTGATCCTCCTGTCTCAGCATTCCACCTTCTGGAACTACAGGTATGTGCCACTATACCCAGCTGAGGTTCTCATCTTAATTATCATAGTGTGAAGGAAAGGGAGCAATGATAAAGCATGGTAAATCATGACACCTCTTACAACTAAGCCTTGGGGATCTAGTCCTACTTCTCCTTACATGTAGAACCTCTTTTTCATATATCAAAATCCTCCTCTTCATATATCTATATCCCCCTCTTCATATATCTAGAATTCTTCTCTTCAGACAACCAAATCTCCATCCTCTGATATTTTCAATCAGTTCAAAATTCAGTCAGCCATCTTCCTCCTGACTTGGTAACTCTCCATTCTTCTCTTCAATATCTCTCTAGTCTAGACTTTTACTTTCTTCTGTTCAAAAGTTAGACTGTGTCTCTCCATACTCAGTACTGAGATGGCACTTCACGTGGGTTATAACTAGAGATTCTAATACATAGACTTTCCCGGAACATGGTGGTAGCCATGCTTACCACCACCTTCTTAGCATGTCCTCTGTCATTTCCCACCTGGTTTAGGTTTTGTTTCAAAGTGAAGCTATTATTTATTAAGAAGAAATTTTATTACAGATGTTAAGCACTGAGCAAAATAGGAGCAAGATGTAAGACAAGAACAGTGGTATATACAAAGTCAATGTGGTCTTCTCAAGAAACTCTCTACTAAGTGTCATAACAATATTTACCATAAGTGATTTGAGGTGGCTTTTAAAATTACATTGTTGAACATATTTAAAAGGTTGTACGTGTAGACATGTTTGTGTATTTGCACACAGGTTTTATGTATGTAAAGACTACAGGTTGAAATCAAGATATCTCTACTTACTTTATATATTGACACAGTTTCTCTCAGTAAACCAGAAACTCACTTTATTGAGTTCCAATGTAGCTAGACTGGATGATGTTTACTGAGCTCTGGAAATTTACTTGTCTGTCTCCTCAGCACTGAAAATTCAGAATCATGCTACAGCACCCCAAATTTAAACAGATAATGGGAATCCAAATGAAGATCCCAGTGCTTGCTTGGGAAGCACTTTGCAGACTCAGCCATCTCCCCAGATCCTGAATATACAAATCCTCAATGAATGAAAATACATTTCTGAGATTATCAGGCATACAAACACTGCATCTTTAATAACAGCACGAGTCGTGTTTTGTGTTCCACATGCTAGTCTTGAATGTCCTCCTGTGTTTAGCTGTGGGTACCAGCTAATGATAGGAGTATTTATCAACACTTAAGGCATGTTTTCTCAGTGAAGGAGAATGCCAAGGTGCTGAGTAGGAGAGGATGGTTGGGAGAGGGAGCACCTTCAAGGAAGCAAGGGGTGGGGGAGCAGAGATAGGAGTTGGAGGATAGGGGATAACATTTGGAATGAAAATACAGAGAAAAAAAAATATGAATATCAGTATTTTCTTTCTTTCACATTATTGCAAGTGCCATGTAATGTTTAATTTTGTCCTCATCTGCTTGTATATGGGGTTTGCAATAGTCTTAATGTTAATAGCATATATTGGCTGTGTGGTTTGGAATTGGCTCTCCTTATTCCCACCAGCACTTTCCTGAAGCTTTCCGTGGTTGAATATTTTATAGTCTACTTCTTTGATTTGTTGCTTTCATATTTTATTTTTTCTTATGCATACTGTTTATCATATATAGTTATATATTCATATAAACATGTGGGTGTTGAAATAGGTATGTGGCAGATTCAATGAATTCAATTTGAATTCACAATGGGGATTGTAACTTTACAATTATTTTAGGTGACTAAAATCTCAGTAAATCTTTGAGGATGCATGTTTTCATCTCTAAACTGTACATAAAAGCACACTCATACATAAACATGTATATTACACTCTCATATCCACATACAATAAATATTTGTTGAATGGTAGATAAATTCTAATTATATGGCAGAAAAAGTCAGTATGGAAATGGAATATCTGTTTGCTATTGCCTTTATGCTAGAGGAAAAATTTGAAGTACAACTTGTATCTAAGCACAAAAATGGTTTTACAAAGTGTCTACTAAATACTGATTTTGAAGGCCATATTACACAGATGTATGTAGTACAAATGAGCATTAATATATGTGATAGTTGCATCGCGTGTATATCATACACTTCAAAAGATCTGGATTAAAGGTAAGTCTTTCCACCCCCAATGACTTATGAAAAAAATTACTCACCAGTATACCAAGCTGCTTGTGTTTTTGTTCACTCCAGATATAGTCAAGTTCACATGCAAGAATAGCCATCACACTTTGATAAAAGAGCTAAAATCATCTAGTGAGAAAAAAATATCATTTTCAACAAATGGTGCCTGTCCAACTGGTGGTCAGCATGTAGAAGAATGTAAACCGATCCATACTTATCTCCCTGTACAAAGCTCAAGTCCAGATGAATCAAGGATCTCCACATAAAACCAGATATACTCAAGATAATAAAAGGAAAAGTGGGGGAGAGCCTTGAACACATCAGCACTGGGGGAAATTTTCTGAACAGAACACCAATGGCTTATGTTCTAAGATCAAAAATTGACAAATGGAACTTCATAAAATTTCAAAGCTTCTGTTCGGCCAAGGACACTGTCAAGAAGACAAAATAGTGACCACCATATTGGGAAAAGATCTTTACCTGTCCTACATGAGATAAAGGGCTAATATCCAATATATACAAAGAACTCAAGAAGTTATACTCCAGAGAATCAAATAACCCCATTAAAAATGGGGTACAAAGATAAACAAAGAATTCTCAACTGAGGAATATCAAATGGCCGACAAACACCTAAAGAAATAGTCAACATCTCTAGTCATCAGGAAAATGCAACAACCCTGAGATTCCAACTCACACCAGTCAAAATGTCTAAGATCAAAAACTGAGGTGACAGTAGATGTTGTCATTGGCAAGGACGTGGAGAAGGAGGAACACTTCTCCGCCATTAGTGGGATTGCAAGCTGGTACAACCACTCTGGAAATCAGTCTTGTGATTCCTCAGAAATTTGGATATAGTATTACCTGAAGACCCACTATACCACTCCTGGTCATATACCCAAAAGATGCTCCAACATACAACAAGGACACATGCTCCACTATGTTCATAGCAGCCTTATTTATAATAGACAGAAGTTGGAAAGAATCCAGATGTTCTTCAACAGAGGAATGGATACAGAAAATGTGGTATATTTACACAATGGTATACTACTCTGCTATTAAAATGATGAGTTCATGAAATTCTTAGGCAAATGGTTAGATCTAGAAAATATCCCCCTCAATGAGGTAACATAATCACAAAAATACACTCATGGTATGCACTCACTTATAAGTGGATATTAGCCCAAAAGCTCAGAATATCCAAGATACAATTCACAGACCACATGAAGCTCAAGAAGAAGGATGACCAATGTGCAGATATTTCAGTTCTTCTTATAAAGGGGAACAAATATATTATCAGGAGGAAATATAGAGACATAGCTTGGAGCATAAACTTAAAGAATGGCCATCCAGAAACTGCCTCTTTTGGATCCAGCCTATATATTGCCACCAAACCCAGACAATATTGCTGATGCCAAGAAGTGCATGCTGACAGGAGCCTGATATAGCTGTCTCCTGAGAGGCTCTGCCAGAGTATAACAAACACAGAGGCAGATGCTTGCAGCCAACCATAGAAGTGAGAAGAGGGTTCTTACTGAAGGAGTTAGAGAAAGAATTGAAGGAGTGGGAGGTGTTTGCAACACCATAAGAACAACAATACCAACAACCAGAGCCCCCAGGGACTAAACCTCTATACAAAGAGTACACATGGACAGACCCATGGCTCCAGCTGCACATGTAGCAGAGGATGGCCTTGTTGGACATCAATGAGAGGAGAAGTCCCTTACAACTGGGACTAGATGCCCCAGTTGTAAGGGAATGAATGTCAGGGCAGGGAGGTGAGAGGGTGTGGGTGGGTAAACACCCTTATAGAAACAGGGGTATGGGTGATGAGATAGGGAATATGGAGGGGAAACTGGGAAAGGGGATAACATTTGAAAGTAAATAAAATATATCCAATAAAATCAGTAAGAAAAATGCAACAACAAGCAAACATTTTTTAAAAGAAAAAATAGCCATTACATTATGTATCTCTCTCTGTGTTTATGCTGTAGTTTAGATAATAAAATTTATTTTCCAGAAGCTTATGTGTTGAAGTCTTGGTCCCCAGACTTAGCTTACATAGAAGTTGAACCTAAAAAACCTTTCCATTTTCTAATTAGTGTCAAACCAGACATTGTAAAAAGGTATGAATTAAATATCTTTCAATAAAGTTTAGAGGTGCCCCTTTCTTCACTATAGAGGACATAAGGGATCCAAGTTATCCCAGCAAAAGTTAGAGTCAGTAGCAAGGAAAGCAAAGTGTACTCTGCACGTCTAATTAATCAGATTCCAAGGGCGTCTACAGCTAATCCGCTTCACTGGTCACACACACTAACCAAGTCAAAGGAATGTTCGCAGACTCTCCTACAATGACAAATGACCCAAATCTACAAAAGAGTCTAGCTGACTATGCAGATGCCATCCCTCTTCGCCTAGGAGTTGACAATTCTTGATGGACCATCTAATTATAATAAAATACTAATAAGAAATATATAAGATTTTAATAGTGCCAACAAACCACACCAATGCATCAAATTGACAAAGGAACAGATAGGTAAAACTCCAACGAATCCTTCATGCCTTGGAAAGCTTCCAAATCTCAAAACCATAAAAGCCTTTATAACAAAAAGAGTTAAAAGTTCCATTATGTAAATGATTGGTAGAATTTTAATATAAAAAGTAATTTAGTACTCAAGAAATTATTTTAGAATGCTCAGCCAGGATCTTATTCCAACACATTTAACTCTTTATAACCAGTATTCCAAATCTAGGTGGTCAGAAATGATATCGCAGTCTTTTGTTTTGTTTTGTTTTCTTTTTCGTTTTATTTAAAAAAACAGAGATACATGTACAGATTTTTAAAAGCATATTTGCATAAAACTATATGAATATGTTTTTGTCAGTACTTGATTTTCTTAAAGGTTTGATAGTATGCATTGAAATCTTACTAGTTACAATGAGCATAAAGTGCATGTAAAACAAAACATAACATGGAAATAGTCAAAGTTTTCTTGGATACCACAGTCTCAACAACTGAAGATTATTATAGCCTCAGGTAAAGTTTTTAATGAAAATCTAGGGGGACAAACAGAAATAATAAGAACAAAAATGGCATAAGGTACCTTCATTCCTAGTTCAAGCAAAAGCATCCATTAGTTTTATAATCTTTGTAACAGTTAATATGCTGTTGTTTTAAAATGTTAAGCTCTAGAAAGAACCTAAAGTATACGAGTAGAAGAGTTTGTTGGTTTGTTTTGGTAAACAATATTCGAATGATTGGAGAAATGTACTTTCCTTTTTTTATTAGTCTTGTATAAATGGTATTAGGAACAACTTTAAAGCTTACTGTTTAGTAAAATATAAGAGTAATGAATCAGGTCCCAATAAAGTCGAATTGTACTATTATGTCCTTGCTAAAAGCCCACCACACACTAAAAAGCTCTTAATAAAAATCTAATAATATAGCGAAAGATATATTAAAAAGAAACAAATAGGCAAGAGAATTTCCTGGAGTTTGTAAGAAGAAGAGCTGTGTGTCAGAGATTTGAAAGATGCATTAATTTAGATTAGGTTCAGACACAGCTTTGCTGACACCATGATGTCTGGAGTAAGACCCAAATGTTAGAAAGCATTGGTCATGTGATCTAGGGACAAAAGTCTGGTTAAAAAAAAAATAGCCTTTGCTGCATCCTAGGAAAATCACAACTGAATTCTAGAATGGCAGGCAAAAAGGCCTATTACATGCAGCTTTATAAGTCACAGTAAGAATAAGGACTTTATTGAAGATACAAAAGTCATCAGCACGGTATACTGGTTGGTTTTGTGTCTCCACTTGACTCAAGCTAGATTCCTCAGAAAAGAAGGAGCCTCAGTCGAAAAAAATGCCTCCATGAGATTCAGCTGTAAGGCATTTTCTTAATTAGTGATCAGTGGGGAAGGCCCATCCCATGGTGCAGTATATCCCTGGGCTGGTGGTTCTGGCTTCTGTAAGAAAGCCAGCTGAGTAAGCCAGTAAGCAGTAATCGTTCACAGCCTCTGCATCAGCTCCTGCCACCAAGTTCCTGCCCTGTTTGAGTTCCTGTCCTGATTTCCTCTAGTGTTGGACTAGGATCCAGAAGTGTAAGCTGAACAAACCCTTTCCTCCCCAACTTGCTTTTGTTTGTTTGCTTTGTTGTTTTTGTTGTTGTTGTTTTGTTTGGTTTTTGGTTTTTGGTTATGCTGTTTTATAGCCACAATAGAAACCCTGACTAAGACACCTGGAATCCAAGGAGTCTTGAACTTTTTAAATGGTTAGTAGCCACTTTACCTATTTGGGGAACAGCTCTCTAGCAATCTAAAGTGGAAGGCAGGACACCAGTTCTCTGCCTGTGTCCTGGTTTAAATACTACTTGGTCTCATGAAGCCTTCTGTCTTCACATGAGTGGACACAATTTTCTTTATCTATGCACTACAGTGGCTATACTGTTTTTGCTGCTTTTTTTTGATAGTCATTTTATTCAGTCTTATGCTTTACAAACTATTGTATTTCATCTTCTTTAAGAAATCTTAGATTCTAGGATCCTACAGGACAGGAATTGTGACATGTGATCACAATATATATGCATTTTTTAACCTAGCTTAATTCATTGGCTCATGCAGAATGACTATCACCTGAATATGTGGGACTAACAACTTTCTTTTCTCAGTAACAATAAGTAGATTTGATTCAGCTTCTGCTTCTTTGGCATAGAATAAAATAAGGTTGTTATTATTTAATAAAATCGAAATAAAAGGAGGTTAAAGGGAGTCTTGAAATTTAAGGACTTATTCAATATCTGTTTAAATGGAATAGAAAAAAATCATTACAAAAAAGTTTTAAGATGTTAATTAACCCAGGTGGGAGTGTAACTGTGAGCTTAACTGGCAAAGTTCCTTAGTAAAAACACAAGTAGAAAAAGGAAGTAATTAGGTAGATTCCATATATTTTGGGCATATATATATATCTTTCTCTCTTAGGGTCTAAATATTTTGTGCATATACATCTCTGTCTCTGTCTCTCCATCTCCCCATCCCCCTCCCTCTCTCTTTCTCAGGTTCTATATATTTTGTGCACATGTGTATTGGGGATCAGATATGTAAAAATAAAAAGTGGAAGGCATGAGCCCAGTTCCCTGCCCATGTCCTGGTTCAAATACTGCTTGGTCCCATGAAGCCTTCTCTTTTCACATGACTAGATATAATTCTTTTATCTGTGTACTACAGTGATTGTACTGTGTGGCTCTCTGTCTCTGTCTCTGTCTCTGTCTCTCTCTGTCTCTGTCTCTGTCTCTCTCTGTCTCTCTCTGTCTCTCTCTGTCTCTCCCTGTCTCTCTCTCTCTCCCTCTCTCTCTCTCCCTCTCTCTCTCCCTCTCTCTCTCTCTCCCTCTCTCTCTCTCTCTCCCTCTCTCTCTCTCTCTCTCTTTCTGGTTTGTGTGTGTGTCTTGAGACCACAGGTCACCATTGATTATCTTTACGAATTGTTCCCCACCATATTTGTTAAGACAAGATCTTCTATGGATGGTAGAATTCACCGTGTAGACAGCACGTAGCAAGGTCCAGATACCCAAGTATCTTCATCTCCTTGCCTTCGGTGTTACAGATGCCTTCCATATGAACACTAGAGAGCAAACTCCGGTCCTCATGCTTGAGAAGCAAGCACATTACTGGCTGATCTATATCCCTAATTTTTCTTTGAAATTCTTTCCTGCTTAAAAAATGCAAGCAAGCAAGGAGGGAAGGAAGGAGGGAAGGAAGAAGGGAAGGAAGGAAGGAAAGAAGAAAATTTAAAAGCACAAGCCACACAGGACGTCTATTAAACTGACATTGGGAGAAAAAGAAAATGGTCCCATTTTAAAAAGTAAACTGGATAAAGGAAGGGTATATATGAGAGTCAGCAGAGAATGATGAATATTGCAGAGACAATATTATACCTGCTAATCATCGAAATATACTTTAAAAATAATAAGACATCATTGTCATCTACAAAAAAACGATTAAGGCATACATTTATTGGTTTGGATTCTAGCTAGGAATAATTTTCCAAAATTGGAAAAACACCATTTTGTGGAAGGAACATGCAGAGAGAGGAAGGGGGAAAGGAGGGAGCGGTGGAGGGAGATTACTTTCTTCTTCCAACTTCTAATTTTGTGAATGAGTAAGCTGCCGGATGAGAATCAGGAGAGCACGTGCGGGGGTCACACAGCCACACAATCGAAGACCTGCAATTTGAACTCAGCTTCTCGGATGCAATGCATCGCTCTTGCCAATTTTCACTGCAAATTGGATGATTATAATCTATTTCGCCTTATTTTTTGACATAGCACTCCACATGCTTGGGAAGGAATTCATCCTTGTCAATTGTCTGCTGTCCTGGGGGACCACAGAGTCGGGGTTTCCCCAGTGAGAGTTTGGAGGATACGACAAATCAGATTCAAATGTTAGACAAATCAGATGAACTCTCTGGGACATTGCATCCCGGACTCATTGACTGTAGGCAGGGAAAGGAATGGGACTGAATCATCACCGTGACAGAACACTGACAAGTTGTCACTTAAACTCAGCTACTAGGATCCCTGGAGCCACCTTGTCAGTGTTGCTACGGAATCTTCCTTTCCCTTTTCCTTCTGTTCTGGAATTATTCTGAAGTATTCACAATTTCATTTTTCAAAGTGTTCCTCCACACAGCAAGATTGATTTCGTATCATCTACTCTGAGTCAACAAAATTGCTGTTCTGCTTTCTAAAAGTACAAACACGTTAGGACACAAGACAGGACTTTTTTTTTTTAATGAAAACATAAAGGGGAATAGGAAATAGAAGATTTGAAGCTACACAGACAAGAAGGAGAAGGATTTCCAGATTACTCTTCTCCATCCATTATGGATTGCTTTAATATATTTTCACTAGCTAGCTCCTCTGTGGGAAATAGCAATCAGTGGGCCTGAATAGATAGAAATAAAAAGATTTAGCGACAACACGTGTCAGGTACCTCCAGGGCTGGAGAGCCACAAACAGCGAAATTGGGACCCAAGAATGTAGAACTGAAGTAGGCAGCAATCAACCTTGTCTGGCAGGAAGATGGGGTAATTGGAATCCCAGATCTGCCTCATCCTGGCCTGGCTCTTTCTGTCTTGCATCAATTCTGAAAATATTCTCTTAAAGTAGGGCATAGCTGAGTCCTTAGGAGAAGCTAAGGACCAAAGGCACAATGAAACTGCTATCCTATCCTGTTTTACTCTATTAAGATGTCATTGGGAGGGGGAAAATGGTCCAGGAAATGTGACTGGGTTTCCTGTTGTGATTTTGCATTTAGTACCCAGAGCTAGTAAGTCATTCTCCCTGTGACTGTTTCCTGTTCAATACAATGAAGAAACAACTCACTCAGCTTAGCTCTGGAGTCTAGAGAAATTCAGGAGAGAAAGATTGCAATCACTTAGTAAATTGAGCAAAAAGATCAAATGGAAAACACTCCTCTCCCCTTGGTATCATTTCTGGGCTCTGTTATGAACAGGCATTTTTCAGCTATGGCAGACAGAGAGTTTTGGGTTTTTTGCTTTCTGTTTTGTTAAACATGCTAACAAAAAGGAGCTTGTGGAAGTTCTTATGTTATACAGTTCCCAGAAATGAGGATAAAGCAGAGGTTTCCAGGAAGTATTGTGACAAAAATTAGAGCTCAGGAAGTGTCAACTCTGGGAATTTTCCAGAGAATTTTCCCATAAATATATCTGAGAACTGGGAATATGCCCTTTAGTTGGTATTTTAACCCTTACTTCTGAATTCCATGTGTCTAGCATAAGGTTATCATAGATATATGTCTTAGATTTACTCTTGCTGTGATGAAACACCCTGACCAAAAGCCACTTGTAGGGAAAAGGATTATTGTACTCCCAGTTCCATATGAACAGTGAAGGAAGGAACTGACCCGGGGCAGGAACCTAGAGGCAGGAGCTGATGCAGAGGCCATGGAGAGGTGCTGCTTACTGGCTGTTCCCCATGGCTTGCTCAGCCTGCTTCTTTGTTTTTCCTTTTTCTTCCTTCCTTCCTTCCTTCCTTCCTTCCTTCCTTCTTTCCTTCTTTCCCTCCCTCCCTTCCCCCCCTCTTTCTTCCTTTATTTCTTTCCTTTGGTACATTCCATTAATTTTTTAAAAGATTTGAATTTATTTTACCTCCCTCTTTTCTCTTTTACTAAAAATATTTTCCTTCAGATAATACTATCCTGATTCTGGTTTTCCCTCCTTTCTTCTTCTCCCAGGTCCTTCCCACCTCTTCTTCTATTCAGATCTACCCCCTTTTTTGTTTCCCATTAGAAAACAAACTGGCTTCTAAAGGATAATAATAATACTAATGATGATGATAATAATAATAATAATAATAATAATAATAATAATAATAATAAACGAAACCAACACATTAGAATAGGACAACATAAGCAAACAGAAGGTGAAGATCCCTCACAAAAGGCACAAGAAATGAACATAGATGCAGAGACCCCCTCATTTGCACACTCCAGAATCCCAGTGACAAGCCATAATATATATATATATGCAAAGGACCTGGAAGAAAATATACAATAAAATAACATGAAAACAAAAGTAAAGCTTTTTCAAAAAAGCCAGACACACTATTATGAGAAAATGAGCCTCCAGAGATGTCATTGTGTTTGCTTTCTGTTGGCCATCTACTGCTGGGCATGCACCCTACTCTTAAGAGGAGTTTGTTTCCCCAGTGAGACTCCTTATGGAAAACTAAATTTTCATTTGCAAGTGGTTATTGGTTGGAGATTACTTCTGACTTGGGAATAAGGGCATGAGTCTGTCCACTTACCCTTCCCACAGTAGGACCCCGTCTGGTATAGAGGCAAGCTCTGTGCATGTTGCCATAGTGTCTGTGAATTCACACATAAGCTGATCCTGTTGATTTAAAGGGCATTGTTATCCTAGTGTCCTTTATCCCCTCTTGTTCTTGCACTTCCAGCCTTCTCTAGGGCTCTGTGAACTTTGAGGGAATCACCTTGCTTTCTCATAGAATCCAGGACCACTTGCCCAGGGGTTGGCCCCACCTACAGTGGGCTGGGCCATCTCCCATTAGTCACTAATTAAGAAACTGTCCTACAGGCTGGCATACAGCCCAATCTTTCAGAGGCATCTTTTTCAATGAAGTTCCTCCCTCTCCAGTGTCTCTAGCTTGCGTCAAGTTGTCATAAAACGAGCAAGCATGACACAATTTATTGAATAAATAAACAGATAAGAACTATTCTTATATTGGCCCAGCTGTCTTGCACTTGCATCATTGTCGTTAAATACTGGGACTCAGTGCGTGTTCTA
This sequence comes from Micromys minutus, assembly GCF_963924665.1. Classification (NCBI taxonomy): domain Eukaryota; kingdom Metazoa; phylum Chordata; class Mammalia; order Rodentia; family Muridae; genus Micromys; species Micromys minutus. The sequence goes on from NC_137957.1 coordinate 27,272,289, forward strand.
CACTGGCCTGGTCCTTTCTTTGTATGTAGTTCAACATGACTGTCAATCTCCTCTGGCTTCAGTTCTTCAATTGCTAAGACCAAAGAGATAAAGAAAAGACAGATGGCCTCTGGTTTAGAATCATTTTACTGCTTGTGTGGTATGAGACATACATCTTTGAAACAAATAACACTGGCCTGGCTTAGAATGGAAAGATAGTTAAAGGTTACCTATGATCCACTTTGACTGCTGTATTGGTATTTAGACTTCTACTTACATCGTAGAAGCAAAATTAGAAGCACAATAATAACTTTTTATTTAATTTATATAATTGATATCTTGACTTTAAGGAAGTCTTTGGAGATCCCATATGACTCTGCTCAGAAAAACATAGTTACAGTAATGGAGAAATTGAGAATTAATATATTAGTTTATTCAAGCTAGCCTGACTTATACATTGCCCATGTCTTTGGACATATTTAAAAAGGATTCAAGGTGTGATAAAGTCACTCAAAAAGTAAACAGACAATTGAAATTTTAGAAAACACAAACAAAAAATGCTATAAGAATGTTAAGGCAATATATAAATCAAATTAATTATGAAATAACCTTAGGTGATAAGTATGCAAAATGACAGGATAAGTTCAGTTTGAATCTAATAGTTTTCTAATTTGATCAAAGCTGGAAAATTCATGGTATTAATACTACAAATTGAACCCAATTAATGCACATTTCTATAGATATTATAATGTATGTTCCCTAATGATTTCTTGATTTCTCACATATTTATAGTGAACCTGTAAATAAAGAAAATGTCTGGGTTGTAGAGCCAATATACACGGAAATAACGTGAAAAATCTGGAAGCAAATGTGTTAGAAATTAGGGCAGGATGAAGATTTGAAGAGATAAAGAAAAGCTAGACTTATCCATATCTTGAGATGCTGAGAAAATGGAGAAAAATGCATATTGATAATAAAATAATTATTTCAAGTACTTTCAAATATAGTAATGTGTACATTGCTACCAATAGTCATCCTAAAATAGAGAAAAACATTAAAATCATAAAAGACCATTTAATATTGATATTTTATAATATTAATATTGTTTTATTGAAACTACTAAGTATATGATATGATGGGATAAATAATTATGTCTTTAAGAACTAAGAATAGTAAAAGGTAAATATAAATATTTCATTGGAATACCAACATGGTTTATAAAGTTATCTTGATTAAAAATAAAAATAACAACTTACTTTCAGGAGCTTCCTGTTGTTAGCAATCAAATCTATCATCAACATTTTGGTTTTTAATATTTATCGTTCCCAATTAAAAAGCTCGTAGGATCCCTCTAATAATGAGCTTAGACTTGAGAAGGCAAATATACCATGGGTTTTGGAATATTGCCTTAGGCTAAAATGAAGGAAGCTATCTAAAATACTGAGGTTATGCCAAAATGCCTCAGCAGGCAACTCTTACAAATTACATAAATAGAATATTTGCGATCCAAAGAGAATGACTGTGCTGTATAAAGCAGTCCGAATACAGAGAAATCCACAGATCCTTCTTAGAACTGGGGGGCGGGGGGGTTGTTTTATTGGTTTGCCAAGGTATAGTTTTTGCTTTGAACATTGATAGATAAGGAAATAAATAGCACATTTGCTCTGTTGCTCTTATTCCAACTGCAACTGGTAACAAATAGCTAAACCCTTAAATCCTCACAGCACAATAGATCATTCAAGACACGGTTACACTGGGAAAGTCAGCGTTTTTACAATCTTCAGCAAAATGATGGAGCTGGCCAATGATTACCAATGACTTCTCAGCCTATTAGGTAGAATGCTGGTGAGAAACTTTCTAGCAGACAGATTGGATGGGACTTACTGATTAGTCTTCATATGCCTAACAGTAGAGGAATCAGACCTGAATCCTTAACTCAGCTGATGTAATAGTAATAAACTGTCTGATTTCACGACATATTTATGCAACAGCAAATACTGGATTTTCTAGCATGAATTCAATTAAGCCTCTCAAGCTCAGTACTTTTTCTTTAAATTTAGCTATTCTCAGGTTCTAGTGTTTCCATTCTCTGTGTGAAGAAAACCGTATGTTTAAACTGCCATTGAAACAATTATCCCAAAGATGACACATTTCATCTTTGAAGTCCAAAGTGATATCAGAGGGAGTGTCTGGCGCTCATCGGTTTCTGCTCATACTCCACCGAGGCTTTCAGCCATCCACTGTACAGGGAATACTACCCTAAGTGCTCTGGACCTGGAAATATGATATTAGGACCGTGTTCTGGATTTGATTAGTGTTCTCATGAAACTAGACACTGATCTTTTAGCTAGATTAATGGTAGACACATTGGAAAGTAGTAATAACTACCTGAATACCTCATAGCAGGAAGAATAGCCATCAGGACTATCCTAGAAGCTAAAGGTGAAAGTTTTGATGCTCTAATTTAAGAGGAAAGTTTCCAAATTACACCATAACATGATCTGTCTTCATCTTTTTCATGCTTCCTCTGATCTGAAGATGAAGAATAATAGCAATTTTTGGAATATAAAGAAAAGTCAGAAAACTCGTGTTCAAAGATAAAGTTCCACCAGACAGGAGAAATACCAGCTCATAGATCTGTCTAATAGTGTGTGTGTGTGTGTGTTTTTTTTTTTTTAAAAAAAATCAAGCAGAAGTGTAACATCGGCTCCCTGATCATTCATCTGTATATTTCTAGGGAAGCAGGCCAATTCTTAAAATGTAAAATTTTCCTTTTAAAAAGGAAAAGAATCAAAGTCCTGACACTTTGCTCTTCTCTGGCAGAACCCAGTGGGAATCCCAGCAGAGCTGGCTTTAGTCTTATCAACAAGACATGTGTATAGCCAGGTTTGTCATGTAATTGGAATAATACATCACCTTTGTCAGAGGAATTTAGCTACATCATTCTGTACTATAAGCATCTTTCTATCGTCTTGCCTGGAAAGAAAGCTCAGGAGAGTCCTTAGTTTTCATAATAATTTCCAAACTGAACATTTCCTATTTTATAAAATGCATTTTTCAAAGCATTAACAGGAGTTATGAGAATTTGGGAAAATAGTTCTGTTAAACTTCCTGAGGTTATCAAGAGTTTAGCTTGCATTGAAGAACTATCTATTTTAAAATATAGTCTTTCCATTTTTCTGCTTCTCTGGACTGCAAGAAAGAATACTTGTAAATCACAATCACACTTAAATCTCATTTTCAGAGGGAGAGACCAAGCTAGCTATTTAAGCCTCAAAGACAGAGGACATCAACTTCAATTATAGCTAGAAACTGTAAACCATGGACCGCTAAGTTCTCCCACAGAAGAAAACTAATTAAGATGTCCCACACCTCTGCAGGGTATATTTGTTCATGAAAAGTCTCTGGTGGCGGTGATTATGGCGTGTTAATATGTACTGAAGGGATTACGTGAAGCTTCCATGTCCTATTTCAGCCTATTACATCTGCCAACAGAGATCTACTAATACTATATTTGAGTTCCTTCATTGTAAATGTGGTTTCTTAAAATGCTCAGTGTCTATGGTCCCAGAGACACCTCTTTTATTTTCTTGTATTAAAAATATTTTTTCTTGACATAGTTTCTCCTGATTTTTGGTTTCTCTTTCTACTCCTTGCTGTCTCTCCCCACCTTTTTTCCATCGGGAGTCACCCCCTTTTCTTTCTCTCATTAGAAAACAAACAGGCCTCTAGGGAGATAACAATAGAATTATTAAGACAAGCTGAAAGCAAACCAGCTACCAGAAGGAAAAGAGCCCAAGAAAATCACAAGAAGTAGATATAGACTCAGAACCTCTCATTCACACACTCAGGAATCCCATAAGACCATTTAAACTGGAAGCCATATTATACATGCAAAGGACATGTAAGGTAAAAAGAGAGAAGAAAAACACATAAAGAAGAAAAAAATAAAAATAAAAACAAAACAGAAAAACAATAACACAGTGCAATCTTTGACAGAATGTTATGAGACAGGAAACCCACAAAGATGATATTAAGTCCATTTTCTGTTGACCTGACCCTGCAGCCTACCCTTAATAATAGTTTGCTTCCCCAGTGAGTCTCCCTTGGAAAAAAAACTAAAATTTTTATTTGCAAATGGTTATCAGTTGGAAATTGCTTCTGGGTTAGGGATAGGAATATGTGTTCATGTTTCCTTTCAGCCCTAGGGACCAACTGGTCAATTCAGGTCCTCTGGATATTGTCTCAGTCTATGAGAGGTCCCACGTGCACTGGTCTCCTTGATTTAGAGAGCCCTGTATCCCTGATGTCATCCAGCCCCTCTGGCTCTTAAACCCTTTCTAGTTCCTCTACTGCAGGGTTCCTTAAGTTTCCCCAGAGAGGAAATAGTTCATGGAAAAATCCAGTTCAGGACTGAGTATTCCAAAGTCTCTCACTGTCTACACAATGCCTGGCTGTGGGTCTCTGTATTTGTCCCTATCTTCTGCAGGAGGAAACTGTAGTGATAGCTGAGCAAGGCACTGATCTATGAGTGTAGCACAATGCCATTTAGAAGTCATTTTATTGCTAGTATTTTTGTTGTTGTTCATTTTGGTTTTGTTTGTTTTGTTTTAAGTACAATGGCTTTTTGTTGTACGTTAGGTCTCTGAGCTATCTAGTCTCAGATTCTTGGTCACCCAACTAGTGTTTTGTATGAGTTCCATCTTATGGAATGGCCCATAGATTAAATCAGTCGTTGGTTGGTTACTCCCACTGGGTTTATGCCATCATTTTTCTAGCTTAAAGGGTTTCTGACTGAGTTGCTGTTTACATTTTCTTTCCTTTGGTAGTTTGCAGAGTACCTTCCTATAACAAAGAAGCCAGAACATGCGGGTGATGGCTCTAAGTAGGCACCAGATTGGCTTCTCCATGTTCAATGAGTTGTGTAGCTGTTTGTTGATGTCAGCAGTGGTACCTTGCTATAGGTTTATAAAGATCAACCTGTAGTCTTGGCAACAGCCTGAGTTGTTTGGTGGTTCCCATGGGATTGCTTTGTCCAACAACTCAATTAGATGTTACCCAATCCTAATACTGGAAGCTTCATTTGGTGACAAGAGTTGGGGTTCTGTCTCCCTTATTATTTAGCAATTTTATTTATATATGTTATATATTTTAGGAAGTTTTACTATGTTAGGTTCCTCAAGTGGCCCTTAATTTTAGTTTTTTTCCTCTCATTCCCTTCTTCACACTTTGATTTTCCTCAAATTTCAAGGAATTTACCTCACGAGATTTTTAGCCAGACAAAGTGGGTGTTGTGTCACATTCCTGTAGTCATAGACCAGCCTGGACTACATTGTGAGCCATTGTCTCAGAAGAGTAGGAGGAGGAGAAGAAGGGAAATGGGGAGGGGGGAAAGAGGAAGAAAAGGAAGAAGAGGAAGAAACCATATTAAAGAATCCCATTAAGAAATTTAGACATTAGGTTCTCTTAAATTCATATATTCACTTAATTATTTTGTTGTTAATTCTGGCTTATGACTGAGTTACTTCCAGGTAAGCATACCATAAATTACAAATGACTTTCTTATACCAAACATAAGAGCATTGACGTTTTAAAAGTCAATATTTAAGATACAGTTGGGTTTTTTTTGGGGGGGGGGATGTCTCTCATTTTTGTACCAAATAAAGTCTAAAAAGTTGCAACAACATCTGTTTTCACACTGAGCACCACACTTGGACATGTTTTGTGGTTGAGTCACGGGCATTACTGAACATGACAGACTGCTTGTAGGCTGTGTGTCTGTCAGGGCACCCTCCCAGTTAGAAAGAAGGTGAGCACCGGAGCGGAGAGTTTCCATCAAGACCTTACTAATAGATGGCCCACCTCTTAGATGTATTCATGAGACTGGGATTCATGATTTTCCTTATTTCCTTACAGTGTTACTCAGAATTCTGCTCCTTGAACACATTTGACTCAAGCCTGTGACTGCCCAAGGGTGTGGCCATTTCTCTCAGGGAAAGAACTGATTCTGAATTTCATTCTCTCAAATCATTGTTCCCCTAGTACCTCTGACTGGCAGTGCTGGTGCCTACGGTTCATTTGGCCATTTGATGTTCTCACTGGTTTGAACAATGAATTAAATCACTAAGATCCCCCCTCAAAGGCAGAAATTCTTTTTTAACCAAATAGTCTACTCTGAATTATGTAAAACTGTGTTTTCTAGCAAACTAGTCAAAGATTTGACAATGAAATAAAAAAACAGAATAAAATAAATACCACTAATAACATAGTCATTACCTGAATTTCAATGTAAATCTCTCCTATTATGAGATTCATGGGAAAATTTAATTTTAGATATTAATTCCTGCTGAATCTTATAGTCTACAAAAATAAAATTGGAAATCAAATTGTCTGCCCTTACTAGCTAAATACCAGAGAACTGAAGTCATGTAAAATCTACAAGGTGAAATCCAAAGTAATAAAAATTTTAAATCAAATTTACTTGCCTTCATGAATTAAATTACAAATAAGATCTAAAATTTATCATTCATAATTTCTTTTCTATCCTGAGCCAATCAGAGTTTTGCCTGGTGGTCTTAAGCAGCCCATGCTAATACCAGGCTTCCAGGGTTAGGGGTGAGGGGAGGGGCTCCAAAAAATCAACAAGACATAAAATATTCAGTTATTTAGAACTGTCCTTCAAATTTCAGAAAGTGAACCTAATGCTAATTTTTATAGAATTGGGTAACCCCTATCCTAAGTGTTACAAAAACATTTAGAGAAATCCAAACAAAATGGGACAGATGAACAACATTTGAATACTGACCTGCTGGAGGACCTGACCGTCTAAGGTATCTATCCAAGGTCTATGACTCAGGCTTTTACATTTTATTTGGGGAAGTTTCTTAAGAAGAGGTTGCTTTGGGCAAACTGGCTGATTATTTCATAATTGGCAGGCAGATTCAATAGAGTGAATGTGTTTTTCCTCAGACAATGCCATTTTATGACATCATTACCCTTTGCAGCATATAGTATTGTCAAGGGATTGATGTCTTGGCCATAAGCCTGTACTGTCCCTGTTTACTGAGTTCATCTCCCTCTCCAGTTCTTTATTATTCAGGATGCTCTTTTCTTCCAGTGTTGCATCAAGTATAGTTGTGTCTAATTTCCTACACTCTACTGTACTTTATATCTCAGTGTTCTCAGATACCTTAAATGATTCTTCTTTGGAATTTAACTCGGTATCCACCATGATTTTTACCCACAATCCTTTGTGTTTACTTCTCTTCAAGCTTCCACAGTTTGTGCCCACTGGGGCAGGCATGAGGAGTCATATGTCTGCAATATGAGTTACAACAGAGTTTTCTTTCATTTTTAATATCCAACTCACAAACACCAACTCTCTGAAGTCTTTCTGACTTATGTTTCTCTCAGTTATTTCTGGGAAGTTGAGTGTTAAATAAAATTGACTTAGACCTGGGGCCATTTTGCAGGATCTCAAAATTTCACTCTACTCAATTTTGCTTTAGAGACAAACATCTATTTACCTAACAACTTTTAAAACATTTAACCTAGTTAAGATCTTCCATGGCAAAAAGTTGAAGAAAAGTGACCTCTGAGCCAAAACAGAACAAAACAAACAAACAAGCAAACAAAACATAACAAAAAAGCAACCTTTTTTTTCTAGTAAATCCTGTCTACTTCTATAGTTTTAAATTGAATATTTTTATTGGGGACAGATTTTCCCACTAAGCCAACATCAGACTGAGACCAAATCTTGATCTATTGTTTTCTACTCAGGTTTCCTTTAGTTAATTGATTACAGCTCCTCTGGGAACAGGAATTCTTTAGATTTTGCAATCAGGTTTTAGGACATAAGCAATTTCATATTCTTCTCCACACAGGAAGAGTTTTATCTCACTTTGCTCCTCAGTAATGCTGTGCATATTTTGTGATGATCCTATTCGTGGCTTTCTTCTTGGAGACCAATTCAATTTATTCAAAGTAGTTTGAACCGTGTCATAATCATTAAGGGGTGATTTCCAGAACACTCTTACATGCATTTGGCTCTGGCAATTTGCATCTATAATATATTTTTTCTGAGGTAGCTCTACCTCTCCTTTGAAGGTTTATTCCAGGAAGCATTCTAAGGTTTACCTCCTATTTCTCCACTGAATTTCATGAGCAGCTATCAGAATTCTTTTTTTTAAAAAGATTTATTTATCTATTATGTCCTGATTTTATTATAGATGGTTGTGAGCCACCATGTGGTTGCAGGGAATTGAACTCAGGACCTCTGGAAGAACAACCAGTGCTCTTAACCACTGAGCCATCTCTCCAGCCCAGCTATCAGAATTCTTATTCTAACCAATAAAATATTTCAGACATATTTCCAGAGCATGGGCAACTGAATCTTTCTCCATGCTAGCTCCATCTTAAGATTTCATATTTCCAGTCTCCTCCAGCTTAATTTTCTGTTCCTATTGTTCTGCTGGCCTTCTGATAGGTAGAGAGATAGTTCTCAAATGAGTCTGGCTTCTCCTTGCTTTGCTGAGAAAAAGGATTTCCTAGAGTCAGAAGAGGGCTTGACCAAGATTGGCTGTAGTCATTTCATTGAATTGCTTTACTTTTTCCACAAGAAGAAATGACTCAAAGATGTCTCAGTCCCTGTTTATTTATTTATTTATTTATTTATTTATTATTTGTATTTAAAGACAATGAGTAAACTTTGGATCATCAAAATCTAGATGTATAAGCAGAACAAACCTGACCCACTCACTCGTCCAAATATATCATGACACCATATAATTGCGGAAATATCTAAGAAATTATATGAAGAAAAAATTGTAAAGTCTTGAATGTAAGGAAATAGCTTGTCAGTTAATCTGGGGCCATATCAGATTTTATAGGTATGAAGCTTCATAAGGTTTTAGGAGAATCTTTCTAAGAAGAAAATAATTCAGTCTCTGGCTACAAATATGAAAGAAATGTAATGTAGTCACTGAGAATGAGAAAATAAATACTGATTAAAAATAAAATCTAGAAAATATTGTAAAATGTTGAAAAGTAATACATTTTATTAACTGATAATTTAAATGTCTTTGTAAGATTGCATGAAGGTGCAGACAATTCTACTGCCTGGGAGGCTGAGGATGAAAGATTTCCTTAGGAAAGGGGCATCATAGTGAGTTCAAGGCTACCATGGCAACAAAGCAAGACCTTATCTCAAAATGTCAAATGTAAAAATCTGATCATGACTATTTTCCCTTTATTTTTTAAACTTCACTGTAATTTATATATGATAATAATAATTTAATATAATGTACACACACACACAGACACACACACACACACACACACACACACACACACCTTCATATTATAATGCCAAATGATCTTTTAATGGTACTATGACTCTCATTGCATAGGGTTGTTTTTAAATTTGAGTGTCATGCTATATTAATATTCATGTTCTAAAAATGAAACTCTTAAATAAATCATACGTAAAATTTTGAGTCTTAAGTATGAACAGAAAGCACACAGGTACATACAAACAACACCTCAAAATACTGAATATCCCTAAATGATAACAAGATAACTTTATACAATTCACTTTTAGATGTTATAATTTTACTTTATAATTTTAAAAAAGGTAATAAATACATGAGATTTATTTATTTATTTATTTATTTATTTATTTATTTATTATCTATTATATGCCATGAGTATGTACATGCTACATTGTACTCATGAAAATCAGTCAAAAATTTTCAGGAGTCATTTGAAATCTGCCAAGTGGGTCCCAACGAGGTTTCAAGCTCAGGTTGTCAAGCAACCTTTCTGGTCTAATGTATATTAATAATCATTTAAGGTTTAATGACATAATGCGGTTTGATACTTTATTGTACTGATTCTATGAAGATGCTCCCACTCCTACCTCATCACCCTGGCAATCCCCTACACTGGGAAAATGAGCCTTCACAGGACCAAGGGCTTTTCCCATTAATGCCAGACAATGCCATCCTCTGCTACATATGGTGATGGAGCCATGGGTCCCTCCATGTGTACACTTTGGCTGGTGGTTTAGTCCTTGGGAACTCTGAGGGGTCTGGTTGGTTGATATTGTTCTTTCTATGGGGTTGCAAACTCCTTAAGTTCCTTCAGTCCTTCCTCTAGCTCCTCCCTCCATTGAGGTCCCCTTGCTCAGTCCAAGGGTTAGCTGCAAGCATCCTCCTCTGTATCAGTAAGGCTCTGGGCAGAGCCTCTCAGGAGACATCCATATCAGGCTCCTGTCAGCAAGCACTTCTGGGCATCAGCAATAGTGACTGGGTTTTGTGGCTGCATATGGAAAGAATCTCCAGGTGAGGCAGCCTCTGAATGACCTTTTCTTCAGTTCCTGCTCCACTGTTTGTCCCTTTATTTCCTCCCATGAGTATTATGTTCTACTTCTAAGAAGGACTGAAGCATCCACAGTTTGGTCTTTCTTCTTCTTGAGCTTTAAAGCCAATATCCACTTATCTGTAAGTACATATTGTGTGTGTTCTTTTATGACTGGGTTATCTCACTCAGGATGATATTTTCTAGTTCCATTCATTTGCCTAAGAATTTCATGAAATCATTGTTTTTGCTAGCTGATTAGTACTTCATTGTGTAAATGTACCACAATATTTGTATCCATTCCTCTGTTGAGAAACATCTGGGTGGTTTTTCAGCTTCTGACCATTACAAATAAGGCTGCTGTGAACATAGTGGAGCATGTGTCCTTGTTACATGTTAGAGCATATTTTGGGTATATGACTAAGAGTGGTATGACTAGGTCCTTAAGTAGATTTTTGTCCATTTTTCTGAGGAACTGCCAGACTGATTTCCACAGTGGTTGTACCAGCTTGCAATCCCAGCAACAATGGAAGAGTGTTTCTCTTTCTCCATATCCTTTCCAGCATCTTCTGTCACCTGAGTTTTTGATCTTAACCATTCTGACTGTTATGAGGTAGAAGCTCAAGGTTGTTTTGATTTGCATGCTCCTGATGACTAGGGGTGTTGAGCATTTCTTTAGGTGCTTCTCAACCATACGATATTCCTCAGTTGATAATTCTTTGTTTATGTCTATACCCCATTTTTTAATAAAATTATTTGATTCTCTAGAGTCTAAATTTTTGAGTTCTTTGCATATATTGGATATTAGCCCTCTATCAGATGTAGGATTGGCAAAAATCTTTTCCAATTCTATTGGTTGCCATTCTGTCCTAATGACAGTTTCCTTTGCCTTACGGAAGCATTGCCATTTTAAGAGGTCCCATTATTTTCTATTCTTGATCTTAGAGCATAAGCCATTGGTGTTCTGTTCAGGAAAATTTCCCTTGTGCTTGTGTGTTCAAGGCTCTTCTCCATTTATCTTCTATTAGTTTCAGTGTATCTGGTTTTACATAAAGAACTTTGATCTACTTGAGCTGCAAGGAAAAAAAATTAATGAGGCAAAGGCCTAAGTAAAAAAATATCCTTGGAAGAAGTTTTTTGTTGCTGTTTATCTTTTGTTTTTTGTTTTTCTTTTCATTTGTTTAAAAATAAGTCAGAAATAAGTCCAACTACATGTTGGAAATGCAGTTTGTCCCAATGAAAAGAAAAAAGCAAAAGTCTATTCAGTGCCCAATCTTCAACTACGTCCCTCTGACCTGGTAAGAAGCAGTCCTACAGGCCCCAGAACTGTGAATGGTAGCAAATGAAGATGCAACTGAAGCTTTTGATCATCTAGTTCCTTCCAGAACCCAGAACCCACATTTTTGCTTCATTCTACTTAAGACATACAGTTTGACTAGTACCAAAAAAAAAAAAAAAAAAAAAAAAAAAAGACTAACAAACAAACAAAAAACCTAAGAGCATCAAGGTCCTGGTCATTCCTATAAGCATTGGTCCCATCCTACAATAAAATACACCCACATATCATGAAGCTGACCAATCATTACTCTCTCTTTGGATCTTTTCTTGCCAGGTACAATCAAATTGTTTCCTACCTGTGTACTAGTCATGGCCACTGTTCAAGGTAGATGTTCTGGTTACTCTCTATTTAGTAATAAAGGAATAATGTTTCTAACTGGTATAACAGACCCAGAGTTTAAGTCCATAGTTGTATTATACAAATAGTATAAACTGATTACTACACTAATACAACAGTATTTTCTGTACACATTTACTTATGTTAACTTTATAGTTCTTTTCATATTTTAGAGCAATTATATTTTTTCAAGAGGCAGAATAGTTTTCCCCTACAGATTCTTTTGCAAAGCATATAATCTGTTTGTTCAATTCCCACAGTACCTTGCACTTACTTCTCCTATTACATTTTCCTATTCTTACTCCCTGGTTTCCCTGTCTGGACTTTCATATCCATATCCCTTAGAGTTAGGTAATTACATTTTCCCAATAAGTTAAGTAACTCCATGCCATATATAAAAAGACAACCAAGTACTTAAATGCCAGCATGAAGCATAGCAATCGTCGGGAGGAAAAACTTTAATTGACTTGTTTGCTAAGGCCTATGGTGTAATTTATCTGAATGTGACTGCACTAGGGTTTGCCATGAGGAAGTACACCAGGGAAATGGCCAATTAGCTAATCATTCATGGGTAGGAGTGAGGTTACAGAGGTGCTGACAAGAACATTATGCTTCAAAATCAGACGTGCAAATTCAAAGAAATTTGGCATTTAATTTTTCCTCTACATAAATTGAATAAAGGGTATGGTAATCTCAAAGGATTACCAATAAGAAGATAATTATACTATATCATTCAAAGGATCATTTCTCTTTAGTGTATTATTGTCACATGCTTTGAAAGTTATAGCATTTATGAAATTTTAGTCTACAATTTTATTATCTCAACGCTCAGTCTTGCCAATTCCACAAAAATTTAATAATGGTAGGTTATTGTCTTCTCATGCATTTTAAGCCATTTACTATATCTTTGAACTCTAAGATAGTGCTGAAAATAATTTGATTTCTTTGACTCGGTAAGCAAGCAGTTCAGTGCAATATACTTACTAAGCCTTAACTACGTGATTATCATTCACACTGAGACAAGGAAATGATCTCTTCCTGTTACAGTGAGGGAAAATATATTCACGCTATTTAGTAAAACAATAATGTTACACAATGTGCTCCCATGATTTGTGTGCATGATACTAAAAACACATGTCAGAAAAGGGTGAAGAACAGTTTAGGCTAAAAGCAGCAAAGCTCTTCCTTGAAGAAACAGTAAAACATTTTGATGTATATGAGTTTGAATTTTTGAGACTTAAGATTCAAATTCAAATCAATACCTATCATTTTTTTCTTCATAATTTTAGAGTTCTTTGTTATCTCATGACTTAATCTCCTTAACCATAAAACAGAAACAAGGGTCACTAATTAGGACGTGATGAAGACTTCATTGCAAAGTGCTCAATTCATGGTGAATTGCGCATGCTTACAGGTCTAACATGTCTACTTGTCAAGACAGTTTGCAGATGAAAGAGTAGAACTCACAGTTGTGGTTATGATCCTACCTTTCGCAGTAGCAGCAGTGGTACCATTGGCAGTCCTTTTCGTAGTTAAGTAATGGGTACCAGCAAAGAGTAAAGGTGAGTACAGTGTAGCAACACGATTCACAGAGACCAGCAAAAGATGAGGGATATCCTCATCTTTTGGGTCATTGAGGTTACCCAGGTAACACATGTGAAGACTGGAGAATAATGGGAACTGAGGTTGATAGAAGGGTACATTGCCAATTATCAAAGCCAGTTATGCTCTCCTTTCCTGGTGATCAGAATAGTCAGTAAGTGAGTAAGGATGCCAAATGGCTTTCCATTTTCATTCTAACCTTTCAATTGAATTCCGATATGCATTGGTCCCATCCTGCAGTAAAATACACTCACATATCATGAATGCAATATGAGTCAGAGTGCAAGCTACAATCTTGAACTGAAGAAATGGAATATTTGGGTACATTTTGTGCTTTCATCTTTAGTCAAGGGAATAACAATTAACCTATAGTGATTCAGTATGCAGGAACAATCTCAGCCATTTGGAAGGATATTAGTGTGTATCTCTTACTCTTTGTGTATATCTGACAGCCTCTTGATCATAAAAGCTACGGAAGAAAAAAAAAATAGATAGGAAACCCGGGCTTTTAGAAGGTTGATTAACACATACTTTTCTTTTTTAAAAACATTCATATTAATAAACTTCTAAATCAGTCATCACTGTTTGTCATGATACTAAGAGTATTTAAACTTTGTAGGGTATTTTATATCATTTGTGAATATGTGTCCCAGTGAAGTTTGTCATTAAATGAATAGGCCATTGTCCAAAGGAATAGGACTCGTTAAAAGAAAAAGTTCATAAGTAGTTGCTCTATGAAATGATTAATGGCTAGGGAAAGCCCAACTGGAGTATATTTCCAAATCATAAATGTTGGTATAGAAGGGAAAGTCCTGGATACTCGTGTCTTAGTTGGGGTTTTTATTGGAGTAAAGAGACACCATGACCAGGGCAACCCTTAAAAAAGAAAGCATTTAATTGGCACTGTCTTGCACTTCAGAGGTTCAGTTCATAATTATCATGGTGGGAAGCATGGCAGCACACAGGCAGACATGGAAATGAAAGGGTAGCTGAGAGTTCTAGAGCAGGAAGAAAGTGTGACACACTAGATCTTCCTTGGACATCTGAAAACTCAAGGTCATTCCCCAAGTCACACATTTTCTTCAACACAGCCACACCCATTTCAACAAGGCCATACCTCCTAATTGTCTGTGAGACTATGGGGTCCATTTTCATCCAAACCACCACAGCTTATAAAAACACAAGTTAGGGAGGTAAGGTAACCACTCTGACTACTTGTTATGGAATGAGGGTCTCCTGGAATGTGCTACTTTCTGTTTTAAAATAGTAACAATAGTAAACATGCTGGAGGAACTGGTTCCACCAATCCAAACCCAGCCTTTTCTGTGTAGACCAGGCATGGTACTGCAAATAGACCAATGAGCACAGCACAGATGTAACTGAAATACCAATGTGAAGTTTAAATTGGGGTGCCACCAATGTGTAAGGTTCTCAATAGTTTATCCCAAGTCCCCTATTGCTTTCTTCAAATGGCTAGAGAGATATATAGTATTTTAAAATTATAAATATTGAAGTGTAATAATTAATCTAAAACAACTTGTTTCTTAGCCTTGACAAAATTGCCTTCAACCAGTCTCCCTGGATACTGGGGGTTAGCCTTCTTCTTTCAATTGGAAATCTAACATTACCTCATTAAGAAAATAAAGTCAGTATACTATCTGCCAAATTTGAAAACTGCCTTACATCTATGTTTGGTTTAGAACAAGCCACCACAGATACGATCTGTTCTTATAAAGCACCATACCCACAACTTCCTTCTCCTTCTCCCCTCACATATACAGCTCTAGCCTAAAGTTTTGCATTGAAACATCTAGTTGGTATCAGGAACTCTCTACAAGGAAACTATAAAATGTGTGGGCCTCCATCATCCCTTGGAGCCTGAAAGGAATTTCATTAGGAAAATCTTTCCTACCCACAAGTGCCCTTACTTCCATTTGTCATAGATATACAAAACTGTCTATAATAAATACAAGACTGTCTATAAGCAAATGGAATTTGAGCACTCAAATCTGAGAGTGCCATCTTCAGACCACTTCAGTTCTTACTCTAAGACTCTGATGAAATCCATTTTGTGAGAGTGTGTTCCCATGAGGGGAAAGTGCTTGTAGGATTTGAAATTCTTCTGTGTTGTCAGTTGAGTAATTTCAATTATGATTTTCTCCTACTAATTTGTTTCATCATTGTGTACAATTTAAGTGTAGGGACGAATTTACATTGCCAATAACCATTTACCAAAAAGAAGTGAAAACTCAAGAAGGAGAACATACTTATCTGTGATTACATTAAAAATTATATTGTACAGAAAACGCTGCTCTTTGACCAGCAAGATGGATAAATGCTTTTTACATTTTGTTACTTTTCTCATTGATCCAATAGAATTCTTGCCACTTACAGAAGGAGGTATTCATTTTGATTGGTGGTTTCAGGGTATATCAGGCCATCAGTGTAAGGAAAGCTCAGAAGATGGGCAGTTAGTTCATTTGTGACAGTAGGAGTCTTTGGTATAGTTTTTTCACATGATGGTGGATCTGGAAGGCCAACATTGGAAAGAGGCTAGGGAAATGGCCTTCAAGGCTTACCACAAGAATCCTCTACCCACTAGCTCAGCCTTATATCCTAAAGATCCCATTTCTTCAATCAGTGCACCAGCTAGAACCCAAACGTTTTACCACATGAACCTATGGGGTATGTTTAAAATTTAAACCATCATGTACCATAGACATGAAAATAGAGTAGATGCATCTGCCTTCCCTGAAAAAATAAATTAAGATCGCTATGAAGAAAAGTAAATTGTGACTGACAGTTTTTAGTCTGAGCAGAAGCATCCTAAATCATGGTTAGCCATAATAAAGAGTAGGTTCATTAAGGCTCACCAATCAAAGTATACAGGATTGAATTAGAAAGGATTTTAATGTTGTACATATATATTTAATACTTCTAAATGTAGTAGCATCTATTTAACTGTGCACCCGAGCGCTTTCTTTCTTAAGTTCAAAGGACTGCAACATTCAGAAGTGATTACAATGCACTGTCTCTTCATCCCATGTAAATGATATGTGATTGCTACATAAAAACTCATACCAGGTGCAAATAACAGACACAGTGGCTGATGACAGAGAGATCTTATAAATAGTAGGGAGAGCGGGTAATTTATTAAGCATGTCAACATCCACAGCTGTCACCCTTCAGCTGATGTGGCTCACTTGCTTTGTTAAGAGACACCATAATACCTTCTCTGATTGTGTTACTCTTTATTCTTTCTGCTGGATATTTGAATATCAGGTTGATACAGCACCAAAAGGAGATAAAAGAGTCAGATGAAACTCAGAAATATGTCAAAAATCAGTGGTATTTGCCATGAGCTGTGCTTTTCACTTGTGATTGCTTAAATCTAAGTAACTCTGCCCAGTGAACATAAAGGATTCTCAAGTGTTTTTCTTTTTAAGCTATGGAATGGATACATTTTCAAAAACTCAAGACCTACAAAGCATAGCCTTCGGTTGAATTCATCAGTGGTACAGCCTTTGTTCGGGGATTGGAGTCAAATCCTTTTCATGAGATTGATTGTCTGATTTTATGAGTGCGATTATTTGGTCTGTTCCTGTTTCACTGTTTGAGTCTATGCATGCTGATGAGTCCACCAGGAGGCTTATTCTACAGCCATAGAAACCTGTGTCAACACTGGCAATAGCAGACCTCTGTGTTCATGGCCGGAGATACAGATTGACCTCCAGCTGGGGCAAGCTGTTCACGTAACTAGAGCAAAAGGGTATGATATGATGAATCAACTTTAGTGTTTAAATCTGGTGGGTATTGTCAGACACTTGGTAATAAAAAGACCTAACAGGAAAAGTGGACTAAACCAAGGCACAGAGAGACTTGCTGGATCCCAGTGATTGAAGAAAAGTACTCTTTATCTGATGACCGGCTCTTTCATTATTAGTTCCATGATGAGAGTACAGTCAGTGTAGCTATTATGATTAGAGCTTTGTGGAGGTAACCAAGAGGAATAAAGAGCAAAATGTTGTACATATATGTACGTATATATGTACATACATACCCATTATACACATATGTATATGCATGTGTATATGTTTATGTGTGTGCATATATATCTTACTTAACAAAATTCTGAAGAAGTAAAACTTGAACACTGAAGTTCTTTGGTGATACTATTTCTGTATGGCTCTTTGCTCTTATTAGAAGATCGACTGAGGTCTGTTGTATTCTGTTCTATTGTACTGGTGCTTGTGAGACAGCTGATGTATGAAAGGCATGTGGGGATATATTTTTAACTCCATAATCTTGATAGCTAGAATCATATCAACTGAAACTATGCTTGGGCTCTTATTAAGCTCCATGCCAAAGTATGCATTCAAAGTTTAAGAAAGGATGGATCTGCATTCTTCTACAGGCTGACTGCCAGTTGAACCAGCACCATTTGTTAATGAGACTGTGCTTTTTCCACTGAATGTTTTTAGCTCCTTTGTCAAAGATCATGTGATCATAGGTGTGTGGGTTCATTTCTAGGTCTTCAATTCTATTCCATTGATCTACCTGCCTGTCTCTGTGCCAATATCATGCAGGTTTTATCACAACTGATCTGTAATACAGTGTGAGGTCAGGGATGGTAATTCACCCGGAAGTTTTTTTATTGTTGAGAATAGTTTTTGCTATTCTGGCTTTCTTTATTATTCCAAATGAATTTGCAAATTGCTTTTTCTAACTCTATGAAGAATTAATTTGGAATTTTGATGGGGATTGCATTGAATTTGTAGATTGCCTTAGACAAGAAGGCCATTTTTACTATGTTGATTCTTCCAATTCATGAGCATAGGAAATCTTTCCACCTTCTGAGGTCTTCTTCAATTTCCTTCTTCAGAGATTTGAAGTTCTTGTCAAGCAAACCCTTCACTTGCTTGGTTAAGGTCACACCAATATAAGGTACAAAATATAAGGTATTTTATATTCTTTGTGATTATTGTAAAGGGTGTCAATTAGCTAATTTCTTACTCAGCCTGTTTATCCTTTGAGTAGAGGAAGACTACTGATTTGTTCGAGTTAATTTAATATCCAGCCACTTTGCTGAAGTTGCTCAAGTCCAAGTGGATTAAAGACCTCCACATAAAACCAGATACATTTAAACTAATAGAACAGAAAGTGGGAAAGAGCTTATAACACATAGATACTGTGTAAATTTTCCTGAGCAGAACACCAATGGCTTAAGCTTTAAAATCAAAAATCAACAAATGGGACTTCATGAAATTGCTAAACTTCTGTAAGGCAAAAGACACTAGCAAAAGGACAAAACAGCAAGCAACAGATTGGAAAAAAGATCTTTAACAATCCTACATCTTGTAGAGGGATAATATTCAATATATACAAAGAACATACAAAGTTAGACTATAGATAACCAAATAATTTTATTAAAAAATGGGGTACAGGGATAAACAAAAATTTCTCAACTGAGGAATATCAAATGATTGAGAAGCACCTAAAGGAATGTTCAATATCCCTAGTCATCAAAGAAATGCAAATCAAACCAACCCTGAGATTCCACCTCACACCAGTTAGAACAGGTAAGACCAAAAACTCAGGTCACAGAAGATGCTGGCAAGGATGTGGAAAAACTCCTCCACTGTTAGTGGGGTTGTAAGCTGGTATAACCACTGTGGAAATCAGTCTGGCAGTTTCTCAAAAAATTGAACAGAGTACTACCTGAGGACCCAGCTATACCACTCCTGGTCATATACCCAAAAGCAGCTCGAACATCTAACAAGGGCACATGTTCCTCCTTGTTCATAGCAGTCTTATTGATAGTAGCCAGAAGCTGGAAAGAACCCAGATGTCCTTTAGTAGAGGAATAGATACAGAAATTTTAGTACATTTACACAGTGTAGTACTATTCATCTATTAAAAACACCGATTTCATGAAATTCCTAGGCAAATGGATGGAACTTGAAGCTATCATCCTGAGTGAAGTAATCCAGTCACAAAGAACACTCATGGTATGTATGTGAATACTAGCCCAAAAAGCTCAGAATACGCAAGAAACAATTCACAGAACTTATGAAGCTCGAAGAAAAGGAAGGCCAGAAGATGAATGCCTCAGTCCTTCTTAGAAGGGAGAAAAAAAAAAAAAAACACTCATGGGAGGAAATAAAGGGACACATAGAGAGCAGGGATTGGAAAAAAGATCATCCAAAGACTGCCTCACCTGGGGATCCACCCCCATATGTAGCCACTAAACCCATGCACTATTGCTAATGCCAAGTAGTGCTTACTTTCAGGAATCTGTTATGGATGCCTCCTCAGAGGCTCTGTCAGAACCATACTGATACAGAGGAGGATTCTTGCAGCTAATCATTGGACTGAACAGGGGACCCCAATAAAGGAGCTGAAAGGGTCTGCAACACCCATGTGAAGAATAAAATGATCAACTAAGCAAATATACCACAGGGACTAAAAAAACCAACCAGTGAGTTCCTGTGGAGAGACCCATGGCTCCAGGTGCAAGTGCAGCAAAGGATGGCATTCTCTGACATCAATGGGAAGAGAGGACTTTAATCCAGTGAAGGAATATTTTCCCAGTGTAGGGAAATGCCAAGGAGCTGAGGTAGGAGAATGAGGTTGGGAGAGGGAGCACCTTCATGGAGGCAATGGGAGGGGAAGGAGAGATGGGATTGGTGGAAAGAGGATAACACCTGAATTGTAAGTACAGAGAATATCCAATAGAAAAAATTGAAATAAAAAAAGAAAATTTAAGAATGATGTGAAAGTTTGAACTACTGGCTTGCACATTTCAAGAAAACTCAACTTAGAGTGAGTGATATAAGCTTACCAACCCTACATTCAATAGTTGGCTAATATTCAAAATATAGAAAAAGCTCAAGAAGTTAGATTGCAGAAAACTGAAGAACCCATTTAAAAATTCGGGTACAGAGCTAAACAAAGAATTCTCAAAGAAAGGTTCAACATCCTTAGTCATCAAGGAAATGCAAATCAAAACAACCCTGAGATTCCACCTCACAGCAGTCAGAATGACTAAGATCGGAAACTCATATGACAGCAGATGCTGGTGAGGATGCAGAGAAAGAGTACCACTCTTCCATTGTTGCTGGGATTGCAAGCTGGTATGACCACTGTGGAAATCAGTCTGGCAGTTCCTCAGAAAATTGAACATAGTTCTACCCGAGGACCCAGCTATACACTCCTGGGCATATACCAAAAATATACTCTAACATATAACAAGGACACATGCTCCATTATGTTCATAGCAGCTTTATTTATATTAGCCAGAAGCTAGAAACAACCCAGATTCCCCTCAGCGGAGGAATGGATACAGAAAATGTGATACATTTGCACAATGGAGTACCACTCAGCTATTAAAAACAATGATTGCATGAAATTCTTAAGTAGATGGATGGAACTTTTAAATAACATCCTGAGTGAGGTATCCCAATCACAAAAGAGTACATATGGTATGTATTGAGGGATAAGTGGATATTAGCCAAAAAGAAGCTTGGAACACCCAATATACAACTCATAGACCCTATGAAACCGAAAAAGAAAGACAATCACACCAAAGTGTAGATGCTTTAGTCCTACTGAGAAGGGGGAAGAAAGTAACCTCATGAGGTAGAGGGTTTGAGGTGTCTGAGAAGGAGAGAAGAGGGGGAAGAGACAGGGAGCTATGGTCTGGTGTGGGAGGGAATGGGAGGGGAAGAAGTGCAGAAGGTCAGGAAATTGGATGGACGTGTGTAGCAGTGGGGGATGCAGAACTGGGTTAACCACTAGAAAGTTCCAGATGCCAGAGACCCAAGATGTTCCTAGGATCCAACAGAGATAATCTTGGCCGAAATACTCAACAAAGGGGAAATGGAACCTGTAGAGACCATATCCGGTGGATAGGCAAGGCCCTGGTTTAGGGATGGGACTACTGACCCATTTAAAAAATATTAGTGCAGAATTGCTCCGGTCAAAAAGAAATAAGGGGACAAAGAGTAGAAAAGAGACTAAAGGAAAGACCATCCAGAGACTGCCCCACCTAGGGATCAGTTCCATCTGCAGACACCAAACCCAGACACTATTTCTAATGTCCAGAAGCACTTGCTGACATAGTAACATAGTAAAGCTGTTCTCTGAGAGGCTTTGCCAGAGCCTGACAAATACAGATTGGATGCATGCAGCCCACCATCAACCTGTATGCAGGTACCAAAATGGAGGAGTTAGAGCAAGAACTGAAGGAGCTGAGGGTGTTTGCAACCCTAAAGGAAGAACAATATCAACAAACCAGACCCTGCAAAGGTCCCAGAGACTAAATCACCAACCAACAAGTACACATTAGGGAGGGGGCATGGCTCCAGCTGGATATGTAGCAGAGAATGACATTGTCTGGCATCAATGGGAGGGGAGGCCTTTGGTCTTGTGGCTCAATGCCCCAGTGTAGGGGAATGCTAGTGTGCTGAGGTGAGAATGGTTGGATAGGGGAGTACCCTCATAAAAACATGGGGTCAGGAAGGGGAAAGGGATTTTATAGAGGGAAAACTGGTAAGAGGGATAAGAGTTGAAATGTAAATAAATAAAATAGCCAATAAAAAAGTATTTGACACTATAGACAGAGATTCCTTGTAACTATTTTCTTTAAGAAAGCTGTGCACTTCTTTATGACTAGTAGAGCTTAGACCTACTCCTAGTTATTCTTCCTGTCATAAGCTCGGGCTGTTAAAAAGCTTGTTTCTTGTTCTCTCAGATTTCACATTCTGGGGTTTTACATTCTTTTCTTTCTTTGTGTCTTTTTTTTTTTTTTTTTTTTTTTTTTTTGGTGTTGTTTTGGTTTTTTTCTTTTTGACCTAGTGAAAGCTGTCTAAATTGGAACCTGGATGTTAACTCTAACTTGTTTCTCAAACTCTTCTCCATCTACTGATAGCCACATTATTTGTTAATTCTCCCTTTAGATTATATTTTCCCAGTCAGTCCATTTCTTTTTATCCTTCTTCAAGACTCAGTCCTCCGAATCTATACTGCCTCTACATAGTGCTGAACCCGAGCCAGGCCCACTTAATGGATCTCTTCTTACATTATTACTTTAGCCATTTGATTTTTTATAATGAAAACAAAAAAATGTTAAAAATTAACATGTGATGCTGTTCTGCTTAAACCTCTTTACGAGTCTCCTATTCTTCTTAGAAGGAATTTGTGACATTGTGAAATAAAAGACCTCCAGTAATACTGTTCTGCCACAACTTCCATCATCATGATGAAGATAAGCCTTTACCTCCAGATTTTTGTTCAGAGTTCTTTATATGCAAAGAAATATTTTCCTCCATTAGTGAAGCTTCCCACTTTTCTCTCTGGGTCCTTAGAAGTCTTCATTCTTATTATCTTTCTCAGGAACTCATTTATAAGCCCTATGGCAAGGTCCTGGTATGTATTATCACTGTGTATACACAGAATCTCAAGCTCCCAAAACACAGATATGTATACTCATTACATATTTTATCTGACAGTGTTTGTTTTTAATCTCTGCAAGCAGAAAAAAAAGTCATTCCTTTCTTTGAATAACTTCAAGCCATACCCCTATTTGTACATATAAGATGTTTAATCAACCCTTATAGAATGAATTAAGAGTTTGAAGATCAAAAAACCATACTGACCAATATTACTTTCCCCACTTTCCTAACAGACTTCACAAAACAATGAACGTGGACATTCATAGGAATTATAGGAGTTGAAACAGAACCACAATGATGATGGTAGAGATGAGAGCTTGGCTTGGAAACTTAAGACTTTATTTGCTTGGCAGGACTTATGTGAACACGGTGGCCTGGACTGTGACATGCTGCTCTCCATGGGGCTTTAGCTATGCCTTCGTTAGATGATAAAGTGGCCATTGGAAACACTCCATTCAATACACCTTTTGAAAACTGCCTCAGAAAAAAAATTCATATAAAATTTATTGAATAAAGCTTTAGTATAATGAATGCTGCGAATAAATTACAGGATTTAAATGCTTGACAGCTAGAGCTCCCTGCGTTGTGCCCTAAAATTCTTTTTTATTTGATAAAGTACTTTACAATGAAAGTCCACATTCAATATAGATGGACTTATGTTGTACCTACGCAATGGCTGCTGCAGACTACCCTTCCCTTGAATGGATTCTGTTTGGAAAGAAAAGGTGAAGGACTCATGCTTAAGAGTTTCTTTTTCCCCGAATAAAGCATGTTTGGGTGAAGAAACCTTTATTCTCCTAACTTATACAGAGTGACCAGATGTTCAAAAAATTAGAACCACTTCTTTGCTGCTTGACATAGTTAGAATACGTCCTCCAAGAGAAGATAAAATCTTGACATCCAGGATATTTTAAGGAACTATAATGAGAGTAGAGATGCAGTAAATCTCTAAATTAAATAGTTTTAGCAAAATTTAAATACCCAAGTATCTTATTATGCTGAGATTTTCTCCATATCATCAGAATTGTGGGGTTAGGAAATCATATCTTCAAATTCTCCTTGGCTCAAAATCTACCCAGTCACAAAGTGGAAAGTCCAACTCTCTCTTTTCCAAATAGTACTTCTTGCAAGACCTTCTCCTTAAAGAACACAGAGGTTTATAAAGTCTGTAAGGAATATTTTTAGTATTTTCTCCTTGCTATGGCTTACAAGTTTATGCCCTCTCCCAAATCCATATTGAAACTTAACATTCAATGTAATACATTAAGAAAGGGGTAAGGGATGCTTTAGAAGGTGACTAAGTCATGATCATCCCTTCCTCTTTAATGCAACTAAGGCCTTAATAGGGAATGAACTTCATACAGCATCCAGCCTTTGGCCTTCTACATCTATGTAAGGACACAGTGCTCAGAGATTAATCTTGGAAAAGACCCAGTCCTCATCCAGAACTAAGCCAGCTGCCAACTTGATCATAGATTTTTTGCTCGTTTTTACTACCAGAAATTAATTTCTATTATCAATAAATCATACAATCTGGAGTATTTTGTTATAGCATCACAAACAAAACTGTCACTCTGCGTTGAACCAACTGAGATGATGCTTCTCCAAGTTACTAAAGAAATGTTTACTTGAAACCAACTACCTCAAGACAAATGGGTGGGAAATTTAACCCTGACTGTCTTAGTTAGAGCTTCATTGCTGTGAAGAGAAAGGTACCATGACCTCTGCAACTCTTATTTAAAAAAGTTAATTAGGGCTGGCTTACAGTTCAGAGTAGTTTAGTCTATTATCTTTGTGGTGGGAAACATGAAGGCATGCAGACAGACATGGTGCTGGAGAAAGAACTGAGAGTTCTACGTCTGTATTCATAAGTATCAGGAAGAGAACACTACACTAGACTTGGCATGAGCCTTTAGCCCTCAAATGCTAACCTCTTGGTTACGCACATGTTTGCACAAAGCCACACTTCCTAATGGTGCCACTCACTATGGAGCTCCAGAAGACAAGTTTATTCAAACCACCTCACTGACCCAGTTCTTCTGTGGAGCTGCCCTTCTGTCTTCCACTTTAAAGTGTTGCTACCTTCTGTGTTTTCAACAGAGAATTGATCTGCAACACTTATGTATCCTTAAATCCTAGGTTACACATTCTAACTACTGAGGCATTATTCTTTCTTCCAGTGCTTATGTTATCTAACTCTTATTACACAAAGTTAATTCTTCAAGGGACTTTAGTTTTTTTTTCTTATACTGAAAATAGTATATATATATATATATATATATATATATATATATATATATATATATATATATATATACACACACACACACACACACACACACACACATATATATATATATATAAAATATATCCAGATTACAGTTTCCCCCTCAATCTACACCTTCTAAGAAATAATAATAGTCTTCTAAGACACAACAATAAAATAAAGCAAAACATAACAAGATAAAACAAAAACAAGTACATTGAAATATGACCAAAAGAAGGAGAAAAAGAGCCCAAGAAGAAGCACATGAAACATATATAGATATAGAGACTCAATGCATTCACAAGTTCAGGAATGCCATAAAAACACTCAACTGGAAAAACTGGAATATTCAAAGGACCTACAGAATAAAATAAAAGAGATATGTATTTAAAAATAAGATAAAAATTTAAAGAAAAGCTCCAACCTGACACTATGAGACCAAGAACCTCTGAAGATGCCACTAAGTTAATTTTCTGTGGACCATCTACTGCTGGGCATCAGCCTGCCCTTAAGATTAGGTTCTTTCCCTAGTGAAATTCCTTTGAAGAAAGCTAAATTTTAATTTGCAAGTTTTTATCAATTGGAAATTGATTCTAGATTAAGGATGGGGGTTATAAATGTTCTTCAGGTCTCAGATCCTATCTGGCAAAGACCCATGGAAGCTCTGTGTGTGCTGCCTCAGTCTCTGAGTTTATAAGTGTCTTGATCCTCTTTATCTAGAAAGACATGTTTTCTTGGTTTTTATCCCCTCTGGCTCATAAACTCTTCCTCCTGTATCACAGTGTTCTTTGATTGCTGAGGAGAAGGATTTGTTAAAGACGTTCCCTTTAGGCTGAATGTTCCAAGATCTCTCACTGTCTATACAATGTCTGTCTATGGGTCTCTGTATTTGTTCTTATGTCCTATAGGAGGAAGCTGAGCAAGCCTTTGACCTATGAATATAGTACAGTATCATGAGGAGTCATTTTAGCTATTTTTGTTTTATTTTGTTTTGTTTTGATTTTGAGACCAGTACTATTTTATTTTCCCCAAGACACCTGAGCTATGAGATGTAACCCATTCCCTACATTGGAAGCTTCATTTGCTCACACAGCCAGTGTAGGGTATGAGTTGTATATCATAGAGTGGGCTTTAAATCAAATCAGATATTGGTTCATTACTACCCCAAGTTCTGTGCCATTGCTGCACTGGCAGATCATGCAGGCAGGACACTAGTGTAGATCACAGGTTTTGTGGCTGACTTGGTGTTTGTGTTTCTACTTTGGTAGTGTGCAGAGTACTTTCTACACCAAAGATAACGAGCAAGTGAGAATGAAGGCTAGTGTGGGAACTGACACAGCTTCTCCATGTTCAGTGAGTTGTGAAGGTGCTGTTTCAGCAGTGGGACCTTGCTATTTATCAGTTTATGCAGAACAACCTATAGTCTTGGTAAGAGCCTGTTTTGCTTGGTGGTTCAACAACTCAACTAGATGTAACCCATTCCCTACATTGGAAGCTTCATTTGGTCACAACATATCCAGTTGGGGATCTTTCTTCTCCATTACTTGATGATTCTATTTAGACCTTGTTCATATATATATATATATGTGAGTGTGTGTGTGTGTTTTAGGGAGCTTCTTTTGTATTAGATTATTATATCACCCCTCAAATAGCCCTTAATTTTAGTTGTCTCTCCCTGTACCCTCCTTCACTTCTCTTTCCCATCTCCTTCCCTGATCTTCTCATTATAGTCCTATCTATTCATAACTGTCTTTTATTTTATTTTCCAATGGAGATCTATATGCTTCCATTTCTTATATTTAAAAAAGGCTTTCTATTTCTCTTCTGAATCTGCTTCAACCCCAGTTAAGTGCTCTCTTACTCTCCTTGCCTTGGGTTTTTTGTTTGTTTATTTTGTTTTATTTTTTTTTCATTTGGATTCTTTCGGGGAAACTTCCAAATGCAAAGGACTGACTTGTTTTATTCCAACATGGCTGACAGTTTATATGAAAATATACAGAGAAAACATGAATAAGTTTCTTGATTAGTTAGTTTTTTTTCAAATCATAGTAGATAGGGTCAAAAGATGTAGCCTTCTCTATAACCTGACTCCACTGTTAATATCTACTTAAAGCATGCAGACATATTGTTAGAATTTACATTAATAATAAATTTTCATGATGCCATTAGATTAAATTAATTAGTGTACCATAAAAATCAACAAAGCAACCCTACTTCTGTCTCTAGATTTTCCTACATTTTCCCAAAATTTAAACCTCACTATTCAGTAAAACTGTCCAGTTTTTCATTGCTATCACAGCTATAACTTTTCTTATTTTTTTCATTTCAACTGTCACACTTCCATTTATCTTTAAGAGCCAACTTTTGTCTCATGCCTGTGTTTATTATTTCATTTTCTTGTTACCTACAGGCCCTTCTCTTCTTGTGACTTTAAGAGCCTAGTTTTGTTTTGGCCAATCTCCTGCTCCTTGATTTGTGTGCCAGAATATCAGCTTCAGGCTAACCCATCTGTGTTCTATCTCTTCATTCAATAAGTGCTTCATGGCCAAGAATCCTCAGCCAGGCAAGCAGAGTCAAGGGAAGACAGTTCTTTTGTGTTGCCCTTCTGTGGCATTAAACAATTTTGCTGAATCTCTCTTCTTTTAAGGCCAAGTAAAAACAAATGCAAGCCTGAAATTGCTAGAAGAGAAGGTATTGATTGTCTTGTGATGTTATTTGAGTCCCAAATTGAGACATGTCAGAAACCAATGGCCTTTGAACATCTCACGTATTTCAAATAAGATTTGAGTCCTGTCTCTTTTCTATGAACTTGTCTGGGTCGGATATTCCATCACTTGTCACAGTTGGTATCTGAAATGACAACTGTCTCTACACTCAACACCTATCACTACATTCCTGAATATATTTCTTTTCTGACACATGTAATGTACTCAATGACTCTTCTTGAAATAAATTCAGTTTTTGTCTTCTTATGTTCTTCACCAGTTAGGAGTCAGATATAAATGTTCTAACTTTTGGATTTCTCTTTCTTTGTCTTGCCTTCCTTGTCTACCTTTTTGCCTAGATTTGAGAAACTGTCAACTCCTGGTGCTTGTTTTTCAAGGATTAACCTAACCTAAACTACATAAGCACAAGACTATACATTTTTAAATCTTCAAAAGTTGTTCTTGATTTATGACCTCATTGATATATTCATATCCAGGCTGCCAGATACCCTATGTTAGTGCATAAAATTGGGAGTTTGATAGCCCTATATAACAATTTGATATTCATAAGACTCCCAATTCTTCTTTGTAAGTAAAAGAAACTATTATTCAGAATGTGTAGAGAAGCAGCTATTGGTATAGAATTGGACGAATTGCTGCCACCAAAGAAGAACTCAATGAATTGTAATGTGTTACAATAGAGAAACCTTTGTTCTTCATATTTTAGATACAAAAATTTTATATTGTACACTTTATTTTTATGAATAATGAAGCCTTTAAAAAGAAAATGGGTATTTTAATTACTAAGCATTATTTTTGAAAAGAAAAACATGGCCTAAATCAATTGCTTCATATCCACACACTCTGGGTCATTTTGACATGAAGGCTGATTGACACCTTTACACACACACACACACACACACACACACACACACATTGATTTTCAGGTTCTAATAAATTTGTAGAATCTCAGACTCAAAATGTTTTAGCAAAATATAAATAATTCAAACTCAAGTCAAATGATATGGATCTGTATATAGTTGATTCTAATGAAATAAGAACTTTCCTAGAAAGTTCGCTGCATTAGAGACAGCCACGCCACGCATGTTCCTCGTTTAGTCCTATTTCGTTCTCTCTTTCTCCTGCCTTTCTACTGAAGATTTGACAAATCATTCACAGAACATAGAAGATGGAGTTAACGTCAGCTAAGTGACTTATAAATAAATGCAAAAAGATGGCCAGCAGGTTCACAAAAATGTTAAAAAGACTGTGCCCGCCAGATTTCAGCAAAAATTGACTCTTTGAAATAGTTACTCAGTGGTAAATTTACTACTGCTTTTGACATAAAGTATGTCTTTTATTGTTTGATTAGAAGACCTAATCAGACACCCTACCTATTGCTAACTAGAAATTGCCATGGCAGATATGGAGTTAGTGGTATTTCATCATATCCTTATTCAGATAGAAATAAAAGATTAACATAAATAATTCCACAACAGATAATTTTTTATAGACATTCTGTTAATTTTGAACATTTATTATGTGTGTATATATGGATATATGGATAACTGTACCCAATGAGGAGGTTAGACAATAACATACGAGACTAGATTTTCTCTTCCCACTACACAGGTCTCAGGGATTAAACTCAGGTATTCAGGATTGGCAGCAAGTAAATTTGCCTGATAAGCCATCTTACTTGCCCATAAAACTGTTTTCAAAGAGAATGTAAAAATTTACTGTTGAGAGAAACAAATCTTTTAACTTATCAATCTCTTTGCATGCATGACTGGAATATTTATTCAGTTTTTATATAATGTTCCTGTAATGTCTTTACTTGAGAACTAGATTCCTACTGATAATTATAAGAAACATATTTCTACAG
This sequence comes from Micromys minutus, assembly GCF_963924665.1. NCBI lineage: Eukaryota > Metazoa > Chordata > Mammalia > Rodentia > Muridae > Micromys > Micromys minutus. The sequence goes on from NC_137957.1 coordinate 27,302,209, forward strand.
GGCATATGTTTGTCATACAAAAGAACTGTATAGGAAAATGGTGGCAGAGCCTGGAGAAAGGGCTGAAATGCTCTGTCAGAAAGGGATCTATAGCCAGTCACAAGACATCCTTCTGAACCACACAGAAACCAGGGAAAATGAAATAGAAGAAAGGTTTAGGATTTGAACGATGCTGTAATCAACTTGCAGCATAAAACTGCCAATGCTGCCTAAAATCAAAGCTAAATACAATGCTTCCCAAGACTAGCTGTGAGCATGGTTTAGGAAATTGTGCAAATTACAGTGTGTGCCCTTCATTTTTCTGCACCACTATTTGTATAACATTCCAGGACCAAATTACACTTCTTCTCACAGTGGGCTTCTTGATGTCTAGACTGTCAGATAAGCACTGGCTCCAAAACCCCAAATTTTAGCTTCTCAAGCTAAATGCACAGTGATCGTAGGAAGCTCTTACTATCAGGCATCCTTGAGAGTCCCGTGATTTTTGAATCTTCTTTTATCTCAGTGATTGCATGGCCTTAAAAAAAAAAGCTATATTTGAAATATATATGGCCTTTCTTTTAGGTGAGTCAAAGTAATGTAATTCTCCATATTCAATTGTCTCGGTCTATACTTCTATCAGCTGTGTCCAGATTATAAGGAATTGGCAAGTAAAAGAAATAGGAAGCTTAAAGAAAATTGACTCCATGTACTTTATGCTCATTGTAACCAGTAAGATTTTAATGCATACTATCAAACCTTTAAAAAAAATCAAGTACTGAAAAAAAGTATTCATATTCTTTTATGCAAAATGCTTAAAATCTGTACATTTATTTTTGTTTTTTAAAATAAAGTTGTTCAATTTATAAAAAGAAAAAGAAAAGAAAATTGACTCTGAATGCCCAGAATGTTAGAACCTAGATAACGTTCATTATATCTAGCCTCAGATCCTTTCATCTATTAAAAACAAATTTATAGTCAATTTCTTAACATCTTAGACTACACAAAAAATAAATTCCTCAGGAATCCAGAAGTAGATAGGCTTGGGAACAGAAGAAGTCTGCAGACCGCACCATGTTTCTGTCCTGGGCTTTTCTTTGACACCCAGATTGACATTTCCTCCTTAGTTCATTCTCTCTCTCCAGTGCAGACCTTCATGGCCGCTTCGCTTCAGGAAGTTATTCAGACGGTCCAAGCAGACAAACTTACAGACCAACAGACAACCTACTTCCTGAGGTGTTTTATACCTTTAAAAAACTAAATTAAATTGTATGTGTGTTGCATATGTGTGTGTGAATGAAACACACACATGCACACACACACACAGAGGGTGAGACAGAGACAGAGAAAGGGAGAGAGAGAGGGAGAGAGGGAGAGAGGGAGGGAAGAAAGGAGGGAGGGAGGGAGAGATAGGGGGAAGAGAGGGAAGGAGGGAGGGAGGGAGAGAGGGAGAGGGAGAGAGAGAGGGAGAGGGAGAGGGAGAGGGAGAGGGAGAGGAAGAGAGAGAGGGGGAGATAGAGAGAGGAAGGAAGGGAGGGAGGGAGGGAGAGAGAGCATACCACAGCATCACAGCATATATTTAAAAGTTAACATATATCTTCCATAAGTTAGGTCCCTTTTTCCTTGCTAGGTTTTGGGGATCAAACTCAGGTTTATGAATTGCATAACAAATGTGTTTTCTAGATGATCCATTCTCAACAAAAAACTGAGTCAACTTTATTTTCACCGTGGGAGTGGGAGGCATCACTATGTGAAACATACTTACTGCTGATGCCAAGTGTGTGTTCACATGACTATAATCCCAGCTCTCAGGAGGCAGAAGCAGAAAGATGGTGGCTTCAACAAGTGAGACTAAACAGTAAGATGCTGTCTCAGGGAGACAAGGGCTTCAGTATTGCTTAGTAGTGGAAGGCTGGCTCAGTATGCATACAGCCTACATCCTGTCTACAGCAGTAAAAAATAAAATGCATCTATGAGATACTAAATACTCTCTGGTGTTCTGATTGAGAGAATCAACTCTTATGTGCCAAAAATTCTCCAAAAATGCTTTCTTTATCCATCAGCAGTACCTCCAAGAATATTATTGACAGCATTCTTCTTGGTCCTAGAGTAAGCAAAGAGAACGTTACTTCTTAGATGGAAGAGTGAATGATAGAAAGTTAGAAAGCAAAAAAAAAAAAAAAAGAAAGAAAGTTAGAAAGCCATGAGCTAGATACACCCATCTCCCACTCTATGGAATTCACATGATTCACATTTCACAAATATTTATTATGAAACATATTTCTGCATATTTTCATTCACGTTATGAAACCACACATTAAAACACTAACACTCTGGTTAATTCAAGAATCCCCAAAGTCCACAGAATAGTAAATATTACCTAGGGCTCTTAAGTAATTTTTGTTTTTTAAATTAGGATTTCAAAACAGAATATGCAAGCACCACAAAGAGAAATGAAGGATTGCTGCTGATCTGTGGCCCTCTCTTGACATATTAAGGAGTAATCACAAGATAATTTGGTGGCATGCATGTGTGAAGACAATAAATACAGACATATTATAAAGCCTTGTGCTCAAAAGCTAAAGAAAACACAGACCTAGGACCTGATACTTGTTATCATCAGTTACAAAACTTTCAGTCATATTTGTTCAAATGATCTATCCAAATTTAGATATTCCCTAGTAGAATATGGTTTTACTTTTTCTTCTTTTCACAAGAGGCAATGTGTTAAAAAAATAGGAGGGAAGAATAGAAACATAAGATGCTGAGTATTCTTTCAAGCCAAACACAAACCCCATACCTCCATTACTTATAGAGTCCCGTAAATTCATATTTTCATGTTATTTATGGTGTTATGCTTGGTTTTTCCCTTTCTATAACATCATAACATTTGATATTATTTATGGTTCTCATCAGTTTTTATGGCTCCATAATACAGTGTTTACCTGAGATATTACAAATTGCTTAACTATTCTCCTACTATCAATCACTTAGATTGTTCATAGTTTTTCACCATTAAACAAAAACGAGACAGATATCTTTGTATATACACAGTATTTCATATTACGATTACTCCTTACAGTTGATTACAAAACAAGAAATAATTGATTCAAAACGTGTGACTTTTGAGTTGTATAAACACAAAGGGAATTCTTATAAAGGAAAAGTTGAGTTGGGAGCTTGCTGACAGTTTCAGAGGTTTAGCCTGTTATCATCTTAGTAAAAAGCATCACAGAAACATGGTACTGCAGGAGTTGTTGAGAGTTACATCCTGATCTACAAGTATAGATAGATAGATAGATAGATAGATAGATGGATGGATGGATGGATGGATGGATGGATGGATGGATGGATGGATGGATGGGTGGGTGGGTGGGTGGGTGGGTGGATGGATGGATGGGTGGATAGGTGGGTGGATAGATGGGTGGATAGGTGGGTGGGTGTGTGGGTGTGTGGGTGGGTGGGTGGGTGGATGGATGGTTGGATGGATAGATTGCTATGATAAAATATGTGTAATGTACCCTCTTAGTTGCACCTAGAAATACATTTTCATAGAGACTGTAAATTCCATTAAGTTGACAAATCAGGGTTAGCTGTCATACTTGAAATTAGACATGAGCACAGAGTTCTCCTGTGTTATGTTGCAGTAGACTGGCTATGCATAAGGTACTGCATATTTCAAAAAGCAGAACAAAAGTTTTGACTATAATAATTATAACATTTTATATGTATGCTTAGCCGAGTTTTAAAATTATACAATGTACATGTTACTGAAATATTATTAGCCTATTAATATATATAATGATTTTTCAAAACATTAGTCCAATCTCTTCCCTCTCTACCTGTCTAATATCTACCTTCCACTACTACTTCACCAAAGAACATATGTGTCACCTTTGTGAGTCCTGAGATATATAATTAAGCTACTAAAGCTCCCATTGTCTGACTACATTTTACCCAGAGACATTCAAGCGATGACTGAGTAACTAGTCTAAGTTTATAAGAGCAGCTCATTCATCATAGCTGCAGCTCTCCTCTTAGATTCTTAAATCACGTGGGACTGAACCCGCTTCAGATTCTAAGCATCACATATATCATGTGCTCTTATGTGTAAAACGTGCCATTATCTCTACTCTTACTTTACTGCATCTAAGCAATTATCGTAGAGGAATCTGGGCATTCTTTCAAGATGAGGTATCTTATTACATTGTGTTTATAAAATGTAATCAGTTAGCAGAAGCCTACTGTCATCTGGCCATTTAAATGCGATGCCTGGGGCTTTTAGTCTTACTGATTGACATCTTCTGATTCTTCTATAAGTCAATGGCATTGAGACTGTCTTGATAATTACTCAGGACCATGGCCCATTTCTACAAACAGACTAATACATAAAACTTCAGTGATATTATAGAGAAGTTTTGACCCCTCAACATTGGGATTTAAATTGTTAGGAAAGATGACCTGTGCATTCAGCTCCAGGGTAGTGGAAGTCACAAATGAGAAGGGCTAAGTCTGACCTTCTATATGGACTGGTGCTTTGAGTCCAAGATAAGAATCATAGCATACTATCAATAACAAACATGCAAGATCTGGAAAACAGCATAATGAATAGAAATCTCTAAAGTCAAAGCTTACCAATTTTGCTCATGGAGAGCACCTGAGTCTTGGCACTGTGAGAGGCCATGGAAGGCCATTGGTGAAGGGGCAGCCTCAATTGCAATTAGTGCCCCAGGACAGCAGTGTTTTGGAAATGCCAGTGCCATGAGATGACCAACAAGAACAGCAGCAGCAGTGGAGAACAGGCAGCTAGAGCCTAAAAGATAAGGAGTGTGCTACAAAAGGGCAGAGCTAGAGACGTGACCCAAGCCCTTCGAGGAGCCCAGAAATTCGTGAGTGGAACCCAAACATTGGATGGTTAGAGTTTGATTTTGCTTTTGATTGTGATTGTGCCCTGATACTTTTCCCTCTTGAAGAAAGAAGTGGAGCCCACAGTTAAGAGACTTTAAATTGACTTAGCAGACAGGTGGTTGGGCCTAAAAATGTGACTGTGTTAATGTTTAATTGAGATTGTGAATGAAAACATAAATATATGTATAAATTTATGTGTGTCTGTGCATATTTACCTATATGCAGTATCTTAATTCCTTTCCTTTCATTCTTCTCTAGTTCATAAACATTAGCCAGCCTAGCCAGATAGGCTTCTGGCTACCTGGAAAGAGAAGGGAGTGTTAGCAATATGTTTTTACTTAATTTCCTGCTGCTAGGCAACAGGTGTTAATCACCCCAAGCCAGTGGTTTTTAACCATAGAATAAGCAAGAAAGTTTTTAATGTTTTAAAGGATGTTATCAGCAAGCATTCAGTGTAGTTAGAGAGCTAGAGGGCCAGAGACCATCAGTCTTTAAAGCTACCTCTGTCCAATGCTGTGTCCTCCTTCAAACCATTCCAGATTGGACTGGCTCCTGGCAGATTTGTGTTTTAGAAGGAGATCATTCCATCTTCTGGGATTTCCAGTTATAACCAAATCCAAGTACAAAGTTGCTGATAGACATTTTAGATAGACATGATAGAGTTCAATGTCTGTATGAGATTGAGATCATTAAGGAGGAGGGTAAGAAAGATAAAAATCATAGTAGTTTTATGTATGTATTGGCATGTATAGATAGTCTACAAACAAAGCCGTCTTCACTCCTCAAATAGCTCTTCCAGAAGCCACCACATTTTCCTCCTTGTCTTAAATTTGTGTGGATTGGGTTTTTGACACATGGAGCCAACTTAGACTAAATATACACTGATATAAAGATGTATGGTGCTCATGGGTTGTGTCAGATGTCAGTGCTTCTGAATTCTCATGCTTCAGAATTAGCTGAGAAGATATTGGTGATTGGCTGGTTTCTCTGAACATACCTCTGGTTACTATGGTGATGAGAGGGAATGAATACTAGATGAGGGTCTTGAAATATTCTCATGTAAAATATGACCAAGTTAGGGACCATATTTAACCCAGCTTTGAGAATGCTGTTCTTACATAAACCACTGAGACTTTTAGAGAGACATGGTCCTTAGATCCTCTATACTGTTCAAGAAATCCAAGGGGACAGAGTGCTATATGAAGGGGGAGTTAAGTGTTATACTATTCCAACCCTAAAATTTCCATACATTGTATCTCCGATCCTCATCACATTTACTTCAGTACATATAGACTTTATAACCATAACAAAAATGACACATAAGCATTATGGTTAGTCTTGGCTTGGCCTGGTGGTATATACCTCTAATCCCAGCATTCAAGAGGCAAAGAAGGATTCAGAGTCCAAGACTAATCTAGGGTCTGTAGCAAAACTACACTTCAAACAGTAATGACAACAAAAATACTACTGAGTAGTGTTTTGAAAATGCCATTTTACTATGGATTGAATGAGAATGGCTCCCATAAGCTCATATATTTGAATACTTAGTCAGCAGGTAGTGGAACTGTTTGGGAAGGATTAAGAGGTATGGTCTTGTTGGAGGAGGTATGCCAGTAAGGATAAGCTTTGAGGATTCTAAATTCTGCTTCATTCCCATTTAGCTCTCTCTACCTTGCTTTTGTTTCTCCAGATGTGACCTCCTAGCTATGGCTCTAGCTCCATGCCTACCACATACTGCCATGTTGCTTGCAATGATGGCCAGCTACTCTAACCTTCTGCAAACCCCAAATAAACTTTTTCTCCTATAAGTTGCCTTGGCCATGGTATTTTATCACAGTGATAGACAAATAACCATGAAACACGTCATGTTTTACAGTATCAATTATACTGGGATTTAGGGGTAGAGTTCTGCTTTCATTCTGCCCCAAGATACATATGGAACAGTTACTTTCCCTTTGTAAGATGGTTCTTTCATATATAAGATGTAGAAAATGGACAATAAGAGCTGCTGGCTTTTTTTCCCTCTAATTCTGAGTCTGGGTTTTCATGTAACATAAGGGATATTTGCAAACAGGTACTTGGAGACTCCTTACCTACATCACACACTTTCTGCTGGAAGTTCTTATCATGTCACCAGATGGGAGCATAAAGACCCAGGCAGCATTTCCCAAGCCAGTCCCAGAGCTTCCTGATGGGTTGGTTGGGGCTTTCTTCGGATCTGCATGAAGTTTGCCATCTCCCTCTGCTCAGTGGTGTTTCCTTCCACGTATCTTCAGATGCATTCACTCTTTATGAACATCTTCATCTCAAACACCATCTTACCATCTGCTTCCAGGGACCCAAGACTTGTGCATATGGAATTCATCTAGAAATAATAAATTCATCTATTCATTTTTCTGTACCACACAGATATAGAAACTAATGCACATTTCAAAATTAATAATTGTTATTTCTGGGTAATTGGAATTTCCTCAAGTTTTTTCAAGGGTGTGGAAGGAACCTCAGTGTTAGAGTGACTGCCTGGTGTCCCCCAGGCCCTAGATTCAACTCTAAGAATTGCCAAACAAACAGAAGATCTATCCTGAAGTTATAATGCCTAGCAAATATATACATTTTAGTGGAAAAATCTCAATAACAAGAAAAACGGGTAAATAATGATGTTTATACTGAGGCAGAAGGGTAACATGGGACAGCAATACCAGAAGAGAATCAGCATCTTTTAAATAAAAATCAAGATGTAATTTTAGATATATTATTTATTTTAGTTAACTTGTATGGGTGTGTAGGTTGCATGTATTTAGTTACATGTATCATATGTGTGTGTGAGATACCTGTGGAGGTTGGAAGAGGGCATGGGATGCTCTGGAACTGGAGCTACAGATGGTTGTAAGCCACCATGAGAATCCAACCTGAGTTCTCTGCAAGATCAACAAGTGCTCTTTTCTCTCTCTCTCTCTCTCTCTCTCTCTCTCTCTCTCTCTCTCTCTCTCTCTCTCTCTTACAACTTTATTGTTTTAAAAAAGAAGAATACATATACATATTTTAAAGGCATTTTGGCATAACACTATATGAATATTTTTGTCAGTACTTAATTCTTTTAGAGGTTTGATAGCATGCATGGAAATCCCTCTAGTTACCATAAGCATAAAGTACATGTACGACAGAATGTAACATGGAAACAGTTTTCTTGGTGAGTATAGATTAAGCATAATGATCTTTGAATACCAAAAGTTGCTATAAGGCTATACTCTTAGCTCTTAGATTATTAGTGATTTAAGGTTCAGGTGTGCCACACTCTGAGAGGGTGCTATACATATTTTTTTCCTAAGAAGGACTGAAGCTTTCATTTCTTTTTGGCCTTTGTTTTTCTTGAACTTCATATGGCCTGTGAGTTGTTTCTGGGGTACTCAGAGCTTTCTAGAGTTAGGATCCAATTATCAGTGAGTGCATACCATGTGTGTTCTTTTGTGACTGGGTTACCTCACTCAGGATGGTATTCTCTAGATGCATCCATTTTCTTAAGAATTTCATAAACTCATTGTTTCTGATAGCTGAGTAGTCCTCCATTGTGTAAATATACCACAGTTTTTGTATCCAATCATCTACTGAAGGACATCTAGGTTCTTTCCAGCTTCTGGCTATTATAAATAGGGCTGCTATGAACATTGTGGCACATGTGCCCTTATTGTATTCAACAAGTGCTCTTAAGTGCTGAGCCACCTCTCCAGCCAAAGCATGCATTTTTCTTCCAGACTGTAACTATAACTACAAGTATTGTAAGACTACTATAAACTATTTCCAACAATTTTCTACATTGTGTTATTCATCTTAAAGGTGCTTTGGGGAAGGGGTGGGGGTGGATACCGTACTATGGGTTTTAAGGTTCTTCAGGTTTGGCAAAGCACAATTTTTTCTCTCTATTCACAGAAGAAATTTTTGCCCAGGCTTTAAGAGGTCTCGCATTAGTAGCTAGACACATACTGCATCCTGTAGGTCTCCATCGTTTTGAAGAGGAATGATTTGCACAGGCTACATTTATTCCCTTGTTTTGTGGGAAATGCTTTGCATAAATGGGTATGCTTATTATATTAGAATATAAGAATGTCTTACTCAGATGCTGACAGATTTAGTTAGTTAGAATCATGTGTGAAAACTAATGGAGAGAGGGGGGACCTGAGCTGTGATCAAAATGTCACAACATCCTTATGCCCTGGACTTGAGAAATCTTGGCAGATTGCACTGGGCTTCATGACCGCAGGACCCACATCCAGTATGTTAACTTTTGCATATTATTCATAAAGCCAGACATTGGAATAAGCAAATAAAATCCTTTGGGTAAATCAGAGTAAGAATTTTAAAAAATGTCTCCTCAATTCTCTCTTAATTTCTGCTGCTGGTCCCTTTATTTCATAGAAAGATATATTTATTTTCCAGGTATAATTTTCATAGAAAATAAATTTATTTTCACAGTGATTGTAATGAGAACAGCCCCATTGGCTCACATGTTTGAGAACTTGATCCCCAATAGGCAGTGCTGGGTGGGTAGGGTTAGGAGTTGCTTTGCTAGAAGTAGATCATTAGGGGAGGGCTTGAAGATTTCGAAGCTGTGTTCTATTCCCAGTTGATGCTCTCTGATTTGTGGATTTTTGTTCAAGATGAGAGTTCTCAGCTTGTCACTCCAGCTGCCATGTCTGTCCACTGCTGTGTCTCCCTGCTGTGATGGATTCTTTTTTATCCCTCTGGCACAGTAACCCCTCCTCACATATGTCACTTTGGTTATGGATTTTTTTTTATCCCAGCAATAGTACAAGCACAATTATCAATGTGATCCTTTTGTCTCCTCTCTTTGCACAAAAAGGTAAAGAGTCAAATAAAGAAAGTAATCTCTTATAATAACAACGTTGGTGCTCGCTTCGGCAGCACATATACTTGTGAAGCATTCCATATTTTTATGGTTTTTACTTCTGTGGACTTAATGAAAGTTTTCCTAGTCAGTTAAAAGAAAGAAAGGAAAAGAAAAAGGAAAAAAATATGCTTGCCTTAACTAACATTTCCTAGATGGCCCATTCCCACTACAACTAGAGAATGTAAATCATTTTTCAGGTTTATTTTTCTGGGGTGGTATTTTAACATAAAAACAGACCCAGAAAGAGAGAAAGGATGAAGCCCGAATCTCACTAATTGAAATGGATGGGCCCAGAGCAAGCATCCACAGTCACAAACGTGGTCAGTGTCTGTTCTCCCGAAGGCACCATTTGTTAATGTCCCAGCGTAGCCGTGGTTACAGGGCTGCAGCATGTATGGAATGGCTTCTCCTCCTCACCAGTCAGCACAGAGATGTGCCTGTGGGAAGAATAACACTAGCCCTGGAAAGTGGCATTCCAGAGCTCTGGAGTGTATTTGAGATTTCAATTAAAAAGCCCTACCCACAGGTGGACTCCTTCCAAGAGCTGCCCTTTGGGGTCCTTACAACTCTGTGAGCCAGAAAAAAAAGCGTCATCTATGAGGCTTTGTTTTCTGGGTGTCTTGTGAGACAATAGAATACTGAACAGCGAAGTCAGCTGGTGCCAGAGCCCTGTCACGGGGCCTGGCATCTGGGAATCCGGTCTATTTACTCAGAGCAGCTGGGCAAGTTTAGAAGGATGTTTCAGTTCTAAGATCCATTAACCCCTGCTAGGAGCCACGTTTTAACATGGACTTTTTTTCTAAGTAGAATAAATAAGTGTTGAATCCTACTGAGCCTGCACCCAGACAGTGGTGAAGATAAAATCGCTCTGAGCAATTTTCAAAATCTCACACACACTCACGCTTAGAAGTTCATACATTTGAGAGGTGTTGGCAGCTATTACAGTGGTGAGGTTGGAATGGTTTTTAATGCTGTGCTTTGTCCTGTGAAGTGCTTGGGGACACTTAAATCGTGTGACCTGTTTACCAGTTGACTGATATAAAGTTATGGGGAGTTTGGTGGCTACTTTACCCTATCGTACAAAGACTGTTGTGCAAACCTTTCCGAGCACATGCTTTGCCGAGCACGTAATTAGGCATATCCGAATGAGAAGTCCTGCTCTTATAATGTCGAACAGGTACCTGAAATATTATTTCTAATTATAAGCCTCAGATGTGTGGAAAATAGGAACCGTGGCTCTGAAAGTCTTCCCTGAACTACTCGGTTTTTCACACACAGTTTACTACTCTGGGTTCTTTCTTCTTCTTCCAGCCAAAGCGGAGGCTTGTTATAAGAAACGAACTTCGCTTCATCTCTGCCACAGAGTCTCATCTTTTTCCTTTACATCTGGAACATCATTATCCCATCTTTAAAATTTCAGAATCTCATTGTCTGTCAAACTCCCATTAAACACCCCTTACTCTGTGCCGTCCCAACCAATGAGCGAAAACGCTCTTTCCTCCTCTGATGCCTTCAGAAATGTGCTTTGCTACATTATCTGTGTGGTCCTTCTCCTCTCCTTTCTTTCCCAAGTATCTCTGAGTGCTCACAGGTTCAAGATCAACCTCTAAGGCTGTTCTGATTTTGTTGACTAGTCTTTACATATCACTTGAGGTTTTACACTAACTAGTCACCCTTTAGTTAATTTAGACATTCTTGGCCATGTTTGAGCAAGAATTTATTCATAACATCACATAGAGGGAGATACATATAGTTCTGGGATAGGATCTTGCTATCAAAAAAAAAAAAAAAAAAAGTACCGCAGGCTGGGCTGAAATTCATATTGAATCCCTGGTTAATCTCAAACTTAGAAATGTGCAGTCTCCAGTCACTGATAATTGGATACTAACCCCAGAAAGCTCTGAACACCCCAGAAACAACTCACAGACTATATGAAGCTCAAGAAAAAAAAAAAGAATTATGCAGTCTCAGCTTTATAACCAATTGGACGGCAGACATGAGACACAAGTTCAGCGATGCATTCCTTCTCCCAATAAACTTGAGAACTGTCACGGCAAAATGCCTTTAGTTTTAATTAATTTTATTTTTATTAATTTAAATTAACTTTCTTTCACATTTTAGGAAATTGATATTGAAAGTTTAGCCAAGATGTTCATATTTCCCCAGATGCTAAATCAGATCCTGAATCCAAACCCAGGATCTATGTGCTTCTATTGTAATTGCTGGGGATGTTGGTTGTCGATATAGAAGTCAGGCGAGAGACGTGAGGAGAGGTGTTTCCTGTGCTCCTCGGCACTGAGCTTGTATGTGCCTGGATGATGTACACTAACAAGTAAAAGATCCAGTGGGGACAATGTGACAAACAGCTGTGGACCTGAGCTATCACATATATCTGGGAAGAGTGAGCTGTGCCTGCTACAAACAGAATAGTGCACACATCGGCTCTTGTTCTTTCCCCTGTCCTCTAATACTTTCCAGATCTTGAATCTAAGCATCTCCAAAATCTAGTCATAGTTTTTTGGGTTTTTTGTTTTGTTTTAGTTTTTTGTTTTTTTTTTTTTTAACTTTCCCAGGATTTGCTCACGATCATAGACACATGTGCTTGGAACGTCCTGATTCTCTGTTATAATGTGTTTCTCATTTGTGATTTCACTGAAAGCTTCTATTATCTAGAACAATCCTAAAGACTCCAAGACACTGAATAATAAGTCATGTTTGATATTATATACATTCTTTTGTTCTGGCAGATGAAAATGAATATGTATATCAAAGATTTTTGCTGATAACATATTTATTATAAAAATGACACTTTTCAATCACTGTAATATGTATTCTATTACTTCCTACCATTAATTATCTAGATAGTGTCCTGAGTTTTTTCCAACCTGAACATTTGGATCAAAATTATTTCTCCCAATGGGTTACAAAGACCAATTTAAATGGTATCCATCCACATATCCTGCTGGCTTTTCACCCAAAACCCTAGACCATTTATGTACTAAAAAATCTGAGTCAGATGAACATACGGTGGCACTGGAGAGAGGGAAGTTATGAAATGACTATTCCAAAGGGTGTTTCAAGCAGTGGTCTGTCTGGGAAAATCTATCTCTTTTCTTTGCCTCAAACAATGTTTAATCATATTACCTGCACACTAGGTTCAGACACAGAAGCTTTCAAATTTCAACCAATGCCCCAAACCTTACTTTAGAGCAATGGCATTAATTCAGAATTTATAAAACAGACTCTGCCTTCAATATTTTCAGCACTTTGCCAGACAATTCTAAGGCAACAATGCCCCCATCAAGATCACTCGGGTTTGTTCTTTTTCTGTTGCTGTGATAAAGTACTCTAACCAAAAGCAAAGTAGAGCAAAAGCTCATCTTAGTTTACAAGTCCAAGTTACAGCTCATCATGGAACGAAGTCAAGGCAATAATTCAAAGGCAGACCTGTTTGCTATGCTACCCAATATTTCCTTCAACCAAAAAACTCACCTCGCAGCTAAAGAACCATGTAGCCAAGAACCATAGAAGACTCTTGCTAGCTTAGAGTCAGTTTAATGCTCAGTTAGATTTTAATACCATTCATGTCCACCCCCATGACAAAGGAATGTTGTCTTTTCCCCATAGACATTCTCATGGGCCAACCTGATCTATGCATTGCCACAGTGAAGGGTGTTCTATAAGATGACCCTAGGCTATGTCGAACTGATGAAAAAACTAACCAGGGCAGCTCTTACCCAGGGTTTGCTTTACTACTTCCTTGAAGATGACGCAACCTTTTCTATTTCTCCTACCAGCTTGCTTTTCAGTCGTGATGTGCTTCTGGAAGGAAGAGGCACCCTGATGTGTCCTGGTAGAACTAGTGTTCAGCAAGATGCTCAGGGTCTATGCCTTCCACATTGCCTTTATATTCAATATCACAACATTCCAGATTTACTGGCTTTATTTGCCTATATTCACCTCAGCTCTTGAGGGTATCATTACCCAAGGTCACAGTATATCCTATTTAACAAGCTTTGGACAATGATAACACTCCTGGAGTGTGTTGCTTATAGGCACATTTTAGAGTAATTGTGTTTAGTGCTGGCCCATGTTTTAATAATAGTCAGGATACCATTATAAGTGATGTTGATTGCTGCTCTTAAATGGCTCCCATGTGTATGCTCTCACCCTGTCCCACTTACTTAATTTTGCCAGACACTTATATGCCCATATAGATCACTTTCTCAAGAAACTCTATGTTCTCATAAAGTTTGTTCTTCTGTAAGAACAGCTTTAGGGCCTTTTTCTTAAGTATCGCATATATCATCAATGGGGTCACAGATATGTCATCATCTCCTTTGAATTTAAGCTCCGAAAATTGTGATCTGTTTTTCATAACTCTGTATCCAAGTGACTATTGTAATAATCTTCCCATAATGGAAATTTTACAGGTACATAAAGTAAGTGCATGCAAGTGCTCTCGGCTTAACATCCTGCTATACAGAAGGGTAGTTTTTTTTTTTTTTTTTTTTTGTTTGTTTGTTTATTTTGGTTTTTTGTTTTCTCTACACTGGGAAAAGTAAAGGCTAGTTATAGACCACCATCAAGATTATGCAACAGACTCCATTGTGAATTGTGTTGTGTCTGGAATTTAGAAGTAACAAATCCCAAACATCCTTTCACATTAAAATTACATAAGCCTCAGTTTTTAAATAAGCCCCCAACACTAGAATGACAGAACCTGAATTATGGCTGCTCCAGGAGCACTCTGTTTAAATCAGTGTAAATGCTGTGGGGAGTTCGCCAACCTCAGTGCGAACACCACATTCTTTGGACTAACGTAGTCTCTGATGCTCTTTATTTCCCCCCCTTACAACTTTATTTAAAACAATCAGAGATACATGTACTCAATTTGTTCTCTAAGTCAGAAACACTGCAGACATAGTAAGATTAGAAATTCAACTTTCAGATACTTTTAAAGCAGCAGGTTTTCTCTCCTAAAAATTACTCTTGATTTTGGCCAGGTTCTCATTGCCCTGCAAGATTTGAGATTTTTAGCGTGAGTAGAAGCACAGATAAGATCAGTAGTGATTTATGATCTTATTTGCAGTTTCTGCTTAATATGTTAATTGAACACCTCAGTAAATAATACCGATTACTTGATGTACCATCCCCATGGCAACCTCAAGTTAACTATTTAACCAACATAATAGAAAATTGATTTTTCTCTTTTTATGGAAAAAGAAAGATCCATAAAGATTAAATGCAAGCTAAAGAGTTTGAATAATAGAATGCGACTCAGGACCAACACTGAGAAGAAGACAAAGAGCCTGTATGGGGTAGCATCACACAGTCCCAGCATCCCCCAGATCAGCTGTGCTTTGCATTGATTACACCACTTTGTGCTTACAATCCCAACATCAGAAAAACAATACATGAAAAATACACATTTTTATTTCTTATGGCAATGTGTTTGTGTGTTTTCCCACCTGTTTACAAAAATTCTTTTTCCTCCTCACAATTATCCATTTAAATCCATTTTTTCACAGGCATTTTTGTTGTTTCATAAAATGATAGAAAGGGTACCTGGCCTTAAAGTTGTGATGACTGTGTGAAATATTAGCGGAAGGAGAGATGACTCAGCCAAAGGAGAGCATACTGCTCCTGCAGAGGACCATAGTTCAGTTCACAGTCCCCACACCAGGCAGAACACAGTTCATGCAATTCCAGCTCTAGGGGACTGACACCCAACTATGACCTCCATGAGTACCTGTACTCATATGTATACATATCCAAACACACACACACAAACACACACACACTCATACACACATACATAATTAAAATATAATAAAATATAAAAGAGTATAACATAACCAGTAGCTTTTCCTTTACCTTGGTTAAAAAAAAAAATAGGCTACATTTTATTTTAAAAAGATGTCTTCTAATTTTTAATTTCATTTAATCTTTCCACAGAAGTTTCTAGAACCCTTACTGAACCAGGGATTAGAAACAGTCTAGACAATGGGGTCCTAAGTCTCATAAGTGTGTGTTCTACCTATAGAAAACAGAAGATGGATGATCAATGTATAAGTAAGACAACGTCATACAGTGATAAAATGTAGCTAAAATAGAACCTAGCATGCCAGGCAGGGATTGCTTCATCAGAGACACTGGAAAGTGCATACACAGAAGGATCATGTGGGTGTGAGCTAGAATACTGGCAGTGAGTTGGCCATGTAAAACCTGAGGCCAAAGAAATTTGCTATAGGACCGGCTTATATTGAGTTCCAGCAGGGAGCTAGCCAGTCCACAGCAGCAACCATTGTTTAGGATGTCTCTCTCGATTCCACTTTAAATTAAAGAGAAAAATCACTGGATCAATTGAAAGCATCGAAGCATGACTTGCCTGATGACTCTGATGCTTTGTGTTTATCTGGCCACTTTAATTTTCATCATTTTAATTCAGTGATTTGCAATTTTGTGTCCAGCAAAAAAAAAAAAATTCTCCCCATTGAAGGCAATATACAGATGATGGATACTTCTAATTTATCATTCAAGTCATTCTGGACCCAAATCACTATCTTTTATTTTTGTATTTATTTCTTTGTTCCCCCAATAAAATAATATGACCAATTCACCACACTGGCCGAGGGCTTCCAGGACTCAGGCCATCTTCACAATTGCCCATTTCAGCAAGCTTTGGCTGCCCACCATCTGCAGCACTAATTTTGTCATGAAAACAACGCCAGTTCCACAACATCAAACAACACAGCCGTGACAGTCATGGAAGGGAGACAGAGCCCGGCAGTCACGAACAGAACCTTAGCGCTACTGTGAGTCGTCCTAAGGAGATCACTTCCTAACATTAGAACTAGAGGCCATAATTCATTAGCAAGAATAGAATCTCGCTTGGTTTTGGTTAAGAAGTGAGATGAGAGTGTGTTTTTGAAGAGATGAAAGTCTTAATTTGAAAGGGGGAAATGCCCACAGCAGCTGAAACCTGCTTTTAGAAATGTCAGGCAGGCTGTTTCTGCAGAGAAACAGAAAAGAGCATAAGTAAAAAAATAAAATAAAATAAAAAAAATAAATAAAAAAAAAAAACAAATTGAGAATCCGAAGTTGGAACACAGTTTATGCTGGTAATTTTCCATTATTTGGGATTCTCTTTGGACAGTTTTTGTGACTGCATTATGGCTAAAAACTTAACGATGTAGGTCGAAGTGCCCAAAATAAAATATACGGTTGTGGCAGTATGTGTTTTAAATTTATAAATAAAGGTTTGTGTGTGTGTGAGAGGGGGGGGAGAGAGAGACAGAGAGACAGAGAGAGAAGAGCGCACATGCATTTGTGCAGGTGCATGCTCTTGTGAAGCACGGGGCCAGAAGACTTCTGTATTAAAACACTGCCTTTCCTATATTCTACCAATGCTGGGAGGCCTAAATCCTCCATGGTGAAATGACGTGCCCTACCCTTCCCAAAGCAGGAAAGTATCCGTATTTCCACCTCAGCAATTCAAAACAATGATTCCATTAATTTAAAAAAAAAAAAAAAACTTAAAGACTATCTTTACAAACTTTCTAATGCATTTTACCACTTAATGTAATTAACAACAAAAGTTCTAAGCAGAGGTCACGGGGAAGTTTATAATTTTGGAATGTTTGTAGTGAAGATATTGCTATTTATGAAAAGCATCATAGAATATAGACATTTAATCTTCTTAAAAACATTCAATATGTCCCAGATCATCTTTGGACACATCTGACTTTGCATTTGGAGAAATTACGCATAGTGTATAACACTTCTGTGAGAGTGTTAAACATTAGCATGTAGAGAAGCCATATTACAGAACTGAAATTAAGATAAAGGTAAGAATCACAGATTTTAGAATTTGGGGAGGACTTTAAACGTAACTTTTAAGGAGAATAGTCCTGACTTTTAAATGAGACTGTCTGTCAAGTCCCAGACCTGAGAGATGGCTCAGGGTTTATGGACACGTGCTGTGCAATTAAGAGGGCTAGAACTTGGATCCCAGAGCCTCCATCACAGACTGGCCATCCTGTAAATACCGGGAACTCCAGTTCCAGTGGATGTGATGCCCTGTTTCCTCAATGCATGCACAAAGCCTCTCTCTCTCTCTCTCTCTCTCTCTCTCTCTCTCTCTCTCTCTCTCTCTCTCTCTTTCTATTTCTCTGTCTCTCTTTGTCTCTCACATACACGCTATAAAAATGAATAGATAAATGAACAAACAAACCCATAGACGCATATATTCATAGCCACAATCATTTATTTTACTTTTAGGGCTTTGACCTCTATGTCAAGCTTTTAGCCATATTGGCATGCCCTTTCCCACACTCATCTCTCTCTATATACCCTTGATTTCTCTTAGCAATAGTCGTCCTCTGATGAGTTTTATTCACCTTCATCTTCTCTTTTCAATTGTGTTTGTGTAAGTGTGTATGCCTGTGCTGTGTGTCTGTGAGAGCCTGGTCGTGCAAGAAAACAAATATGTATGTATGTATATGTGTACACACACACAGCTTTGTGTACATATATGTGAATGTGTATGTGGGGTCCAGAGCACAACCTCAGGTGTGATTCTGCAGCTGCTGTCATCCTTTTGTTTTGAGACGGGGTCTCTCACGGGCCTGAAATTTGCCAAATAGGCTAAGGTGCCTGGGCGATAATCTCAGTCTACCGGGTTCTGGGATTATAAATACTCCGCATCAAACCGAGCTCTTTACGTTTTTTAAACATAGATTTTGGAAATAAAACTCAGGTCCCCTTGCCTGCAATGTAAGCATTTTCCGGCCTGAAATATCTCTCCAGCCCATTTTCCTTCATTTGTTAAGTCCCAGTTTAACTACTCAGAATTTCTGTATCTGAAAACCATATTCTGTCTATCAAATTGTTATTAGGTACAGGTTATGAGGCAAGGCATTTTCCAAAGGTTTCTTATTTATTTTTTCAATAAATCCATGGAATTTTCTAGATGAAGAGACCCAATAGAGAAGCTGATGTGCCTGGTAGTTGTGGCACATGCCTTTAATTCTAGGAGCTGGGAGGCAGAAGAAGGCAGATGTTCAAGGCCAGCCTGGTCTACACAGTGAGTTCCAGGAACTCAGAGGAACCCTGTCTCAAAAAACAGAAACAAAAACAACAGCAACAAATTCATCACCATCATCATCAAACATATGTCCTCTAACTATGATAAGAACCAGTTTATTTCTAGCTCCTAATTTCTAACTTCCTAAATTTTTAAAAAGCCCAAAACATGCAAAACAAGTATAAAAAAGTACAACCTGCAGTTCATTTACTGTTAGACATACAATCAGCAATCTTCTCTAACGATTACAAGGCTGGGCTTCCCATTGCTGATTATGACTATTAAGCGTCTATGGGTTTGTTTATTTATCTATTCATTTATGTATAGCGTGTATGTGAGAGAGAAAGAGAGACAGAGAAATAGAAATATCCATGGGGCAGCTAATGGTTGGACTATATTTTGAGACCACTATCCTGCAACTCTTTAGTAAACAATCAAAGTCTTTCAATTGCGATGTTAGTCTGAACCCTTCAGCAGGAAGCTTTTTCAGGCTCCAGGAAGCTAGCCCAAATTGCCAGAAGGCCCCAGAGAGAAATGCTTTTCTCTTAATACCACTTCACATGAAGGCTTACCTCATTTCCTGTCCCCAGTCTAACCTTTGTCTGGATGACTGACAGTGGAAACATTAATTAAGCAGTTAGCAAAAGTCTCCCCAGTAGACATGGTCGAGTGACTCAGCAGAACAAACAAGTCCACGGTGCATGAAGTCATGTTATACCATCTTCGATCATGGGGTAAATGGTTCCTTTGGCTTTCAAGGGGAATCCTACCTTCACCCCCAGTGTGGGGTTTCTCTTCACCAGTGCTCCCAATATTCCCCATATCACCTTTCCATTTTCTATAGGCAGAGGTCTGAAGAACAATGCCTACTCTGTGAATAAACAATGATTTGTATATAGCACGGGGCTGATTTTGAAAATTGGTGTCTCTCTCTCTCTCTCTCTTTCTGAGTCTCTCTTTCTGAGACTCACAAATCCACAGAGGCCGTATTTTGCTGAAATATGTTTCCAAGCAGATCGTAGACCGGAAATATCTGTAGATAAGCATTCCCCTATCTTCCTTTCAGATATTGTAGGGGATCTATCTTTATAATTTCATCCCCCAAAGACTAATTGTGGTCATGGGGAAGTCCAAAAAATAAATGGGTGGCTTATCTATATTAAAATAACTCAAATTCTCATAAATTTGGGGGACCAAAGATGACACTGTTTATCATTTTTTTTCTAATCTAGAGTCAGTCAGTGTTTTACGTATCTTAAAATTTTTGTTTCACTTAGTCATTAAAATTCAAAATTTAATAGTTAGGTTTATTTCATAATCTAGTGACTCTATAAATAACAACTACTCTTTTCCGTTGAAACAATCAAACCTAAAAGAAACACTTGAATGTATTTCTGATGCACTTTTCAGCCTGGTGCAAATGCTTTGTACTGAATGCTACCACAGGAGAAGAGGCGACTGGGTTCCTGGAACTTAATGCAAGCCATGTTCTTTTGAGTCCCAAACACAAATACTCACTTGCACAGTTATGTCTATGAACATGCTGGTCCACAGTTAAGCCTAAGATCACCAAGGAGCTGCTTCCTCCCAGCTCAGAGCTTTGGGGCAAGGAGATGCTGAAGGGAACTACAGAAATTACAAGCCGCCTGATGTCAGCCACAGAGCATCGTGTTGGTGGTCTCTCTGGTAACATGTTTAATGTGGCAGCATTTTTACTTTGGCCACCAACGAGAAGTTTAGATGTTGTAGAATAATCTTCATTGTTGTTGGTTTAATTATATATTCCGCTACCTAATTGTGCCCAAATGTTAGCACAGACCTCTGCTTTCCTTTCTTCCTCTCTAGACTGCTGCCCTGGAAAACTTGAATAATCCTCTCTTTATTCATATGGGGTCATCTGGGATCAGCTTTTCAGTATGTAAATTATCCGTTCTTTTCAATTTTTTAGTTTGCTTTGTGCCATTAGCCATGCTAGTGATGTTTGCAGAAACCTAGTGATAAGTGGAGTAGGACCTGAAATCTATTCTTCCATATATTAAAAGCTCTTTAAAAATGACAGTTAAAACCTTCCAGCTCACCTAAGATGTCTCTTTGTCATGGTTTCCATTTTATTAACCGGGAGAATAAAGGTTATCTCAACACTAACAATCACTATCAATTTAGGATTGCCCTGAGACAATTTCTAATTTTCTGGTTCTTCTCTTTAGAAATAACTCTCTTCTCAGTTGATCTGTTTACTGACTTGTTTGTCTTTCGTTTTCTCTTTCCTTTGGGAAAGTAGATGTTTATCCTCTATAGCAAAGAATGTCTCAAAAGATATTTCTTTGAAACATATATCATGGACTCAAAAACATTTTATGCACATTGCATTCACTTGGGCCTTGTGGTTATAAGCAACAAAATTCAACTTGAGGTGGTGAAGGTATAAAGTAGATTACCCGGGAAGAAACTAAAGAAACGGTTTCCTGGGACTGAAACGACGTGAAACAAACAGGGCCACGGCAAGGGCTCTTGGTACCTCACCCATTTTGCTATTTTCTGAAATCTAGCCTTGCTTTTCCAGGCTTCCTCTGTAGATAATGTTCATGCTTGAGGCAATTCTGTGTCACATACTTATGGTTCCATGACCAGAAAGAAGAAACCTTTTCAAGGATCATGTTAAAAGCCTTCAAAGGGACAGCTTTCTGGTTTAAGCTTGTTTAGAAACTTGTTCTCAGCCCATTACTGAGAACACCATATTCTACTAGAACAGTTTTTCTCATCATTATTAATTACTCTGGTCTTAGTTTCCAACATTTCTTCTAATCTTGCTTGCCAGTTTTGTATCTTTTCTACTTCACATAAAATAATGGCCACTGAAGTTTTTCAGCAATTTTAAACATGCATTGCAGCATACTATCAACTATGCTAAGTTCAACAACAGTGTATATAGTTTACTTTTAATCATCACAAAGTTATGTGATAGGCACTGGAGTAAAACTAGAAATGACTCAGTTTTAATTCAGTGTCACACAATGGCCTCATTACCATAACACTATAAAAAAATTAAACTAATCATTATTAAAAGATTCTTTGGGTTGACAGAAAGGTAGACAGAAGAAGGTTTTCCAATTGTTTTCTTAGATATGTAATGCAAAACTCTTATAGGTCTTCAAATTTGATCTCTTTCTCCCCCTCCTCCCCCAGTGGACTTGCTGGCAGCTAGACTGAGTAGCTTTTGAGTGATTGGGCTTTAATTCATGATAAAATATACCTGCATCTTCCACACTTGCTCACATACATTCCCACATGCTGCTCCAAGTGCTTCCTTCTTTCACTGGTAGATTGCAGACAGTCCATAACAGTGGTCCAAAACAATGATTCTTCATGAGTAGTTATTTCTTAGTGATTCTTAGAATCCAAAGTCATAACAGTCTCTAGTAATAAGGCTACTTTCTGGCCTTGGCATAGGAGTATAATGTGTCCTGCAGGAACCCTTAAGCCTACTACAGTAGGAAAAGGCTTTAAACAGCCTTTTCTGCAAGTACCATTGAAATGACTAGTGCTATCAGGCCAAATAGTGAGCACACATATCCAGCATAGGTAGGCATGGCGATATTCAGCCATCTTTGTCATGATAGTCCACTCTGCCTTCACTAAGGAACATGCTAGAGATGTACTTCCTTTATGTTTTACATAAAAATTTATAAACATGTGCTGTCTGTCTTTATCCCAAGCAACAAATGAATAGCAATACATTAATTAATTTTGGACAAATGATCTCATCTAACTGATGGATTTTCAGAAATTGTGTTACATAAGCAGTGGGAAAACATTTTTAACTAACTTCTTTAAAATTCATTTGGTTAGATTGTTAGAGAAGTCTTCTGCACTAGAAATAAGGTATATCTGGGCTAGAAAGAAGAACCACTAAGTAAAGAAAGTCTGTCCGAACCTAGTGACCTGAGTCCATTGTCCAGTACGTAGAGCCCACATGGTGAGGAGAGAGAACCAGCTCTCGCAAATTATCCTATCTGACCACATATTTGTTCTCTCTCTCTCTCTCTCTCTCTCTCTCTCTCTCTCTCTCTCTCTCTCTCTCTCTCTCTCTCACACACACACACACACACACCACAGTCAGTTGTGGTAAAGAAATAAGTATGTTTAAGAATCAGTCTCCCCTGTCATAAAACCCATGCCTACCTTTAAGGAGACTTATGCTGGGGAACTCAATCATATTTTCAATTTCTTTTCAATACTAGGATGGTTGGCTCAATCTTATTCATAAGGCGGTTGCATAAATTATCTGTTGCTGGTGTAAAAATAGTGCCTCAGACTTAATGCCTTATAGGCATGCTACGGCTTATGATCAGAACAGTTCTGTGAAAGGCCAGAAATCTGATTCAGTGTCCCTGGCTTGAGTCTCTTTGCCTCTAGGTTTGAATTCTTTTCCAGAAATTTCAGATCAGAATATGTTGCCTTTGCTCTCCAGCTTCCACAGAGTATCCACAATTCTTGGTTCACATCTCCCTTCCTCTAGCCTGAAACCCAGCAAAAGCAGCTCTGAGGACCGTATGTGACCATATTTTGACCTCTCCTCTACCTTCTACTTCTATTTTCAAGGGCCCTTAGGATTAGATTAGATGGTCTTCCATTTCCTAGAGTGATTCATTAACAAATTGTATCCATCTTCCATCTGAATTCCCTTTCATCAAGTATCTTAGTGTGCTCACAGGTGCCAGCCATTTGCATTCAGACACATTTGGAGGACTAGCATTGTTCTCTAGCAGATGATCACCGATGTCAAGTTGACATTGCCCCTTTTGAGATTAATTCCACAGCATTGTGCTTTGGCTAGTAATATCCTTGAGTTCTGCATTACTGACTAGATCAATTCATTTCCCCCAAGAGTCTCTTCACTTCAAAAGAGTTTGAAGTTAGAGTGGTGACTCAGTGGTCAAATATTTACTTAAAATGGGGTTGTTCTCAAGTTTTATTCTCAGCATCATGCAATTTGAGTTGCTGTTGGTGCTTTGCTTGTGTGATGAGCTCTGCTTTTCACTGTTATTATTGTTTTGTTTTACTGACATTTGGGGGATGGGCTTCACTTTGCCCAGACTGGCCTAGATGTTGCTATTTAGATGACTAGCCTTGGGCTTCCTGATCCTCTTGCCTCTGCTGCCGTGATTACACAATGACCCATCATGCCTGGGTTTAACACATCTTTGTGACAAAGATTTGCTTAGTATAGGGATATTATCAACCACATCTTTCTGGGACTTCAGAGTTGTTGACATTTTAGATTCCTCTCTTGGTAGTGAAGCAAAAGTGTCCATAAATGGAGATACTTTCTCCCATGGAATAAATAGAAGCTCCATGACTGTGGACTGTGTGTGGACTCCCTTGCCTACAGATGTATTCTCTGCCCTCATCTGTCATGTGTGTTTGCACAGCTCCCTTGTGTGCATTACAGATTTCAGGCTTTCTCGACAGCTGGCTCTAATAGGACTCAAGCAATGAGAGAAAAGGGTGCAAGGTAAGAGCAGAGAAGGAAAAAGCATAGCTTTTTTCATCCTTGAACCCTGTCTGCTAACATTATATTTACATAGATCCATTTGCACAGTTTTTCTCAACCATAATGTCTATGGAAGACCCTGGGACCAGAGATGAACCAACTAAGGATCCCCCACCCTCCATTTGGACCTGCTTAGCTTAGTCTTTTGTTTCTTTCCATTGTTAAACCTATAGAAGATTTTCTATTCTCTCTATTTGCAATAAATCCTTTTTCCTGCTGGAACTCTGACATAATACACACACACACACACACACACACACACACACACACACACACACACTTCTTCCAGAAGGGCAGTTTTATTTTTTGTTTTCTGTTTTCTTTTTTCTGAAACTGGCAGGGCTGGAACTCAATGGAGCTCAGCTCTGTTTTGATGATACATAAAAATGACCCAGAAGCTCAGATGAAAGGTGGGCAGTGAAGACTCCTCTCTGTGCCCTCTTATTTTGTAGCTCTCCCTCTCTCTCCCCCCAATCTCTCTCTGTCTGTCTCTCCTGTATTTTGTAGTCCCCTCATGTAGATTAGAACTAGATGTTTATTCATTCCTTATTCTTGGGAATGATGTAGTGACTTTACATATGGCTGTGCAAAGAGAGAAGACTCGTGTCTCATGTAAAGAGAAAGGTGGGAAGAGAGAGTTCCCAATCATAACACATATGTAAGTATAAAGAATAAATCAAGGGAACTGTGGGTGTGAAAACAAGTGGCAAGTTCAGCTAAAGAACGGTCCTCAGGGGGGTAGGAAAGGAGCAGCAATTGATGGTGAGGTAGCATAGAGTGCCCAGACCTTAAGCCCACACAGAACTGAACACATCTGGGATATCCACACTCCAGGTGGGCAGTGGACTAAACATGCACTTCATTAAATAAGAATGTCGGTCATCCTTTGGACAGTCATTGAATGATTAAAATTTTAATCTGAGCTAAGTAATGAAACCCAATCTCAAAATTAATTTCACACAAACAGTTTAAAACTGTCATGCCAGAGAGAAGGAACTGAAACTAAGGAAGAGGGAGACGTCTAGAATAGATTCTAGGCCCTGTGTTTTTGTATCCCCTTATATTGCTGGGACTGGAGAAGTAGATACAGAAGGAGGTGGAGTTCAAAGCCAGCCCACACTGCACTGGAAGGACTCGATTAAAAGCAGAAAATAAAAAGCTAAGTAATGAAAATTGATTTAAAACATCCAGCCTGTGTAATTAGATGCAGGCTTCATTGTAACCATTCTCTCTAGCAGGAATGAATGGTGTATTCTAGAGACACCTGCACTCCATCTTTTGCTCTTAGATTATTCAAAGATGGACCTCAAGAAGTTAGCCAGGACTCTCTTGCTTGGAGAAAAGAGAACATCTATATTCACAGGCCAAGCAGGAGAGAATTTTGTCTTCTGGACAGATTTACAACTTGTCTACTGACCTTATAAAACAGGATTAGACCTGAGACAGAGGTGAGCAAAAGGCCACACCTTGAGCAGACTGCACAGCTTTGTATATTTCATATCTTTTGTTTAAACCTTACTTTCATGTTAGGACCCAGAAGATGAATTTGAGTTGGTGGTGGTGTCTCTTTTGCCTCCATATCCACAGTGAATCTACATTGAAGAAGGAAATCTCCTTTCTCTACTTTTTACTGCTAGTTTGGCTCTTGTAATTGGCTTATTGATGATGAAGAGTCAAACCTGGACTGTTGGGGTATAGGTGGTAGCCCCAAGTTCAGTAACACAATAGGACCTGGGCTGCAGAGTTTAGTCCAGGCTTTGAAGCTTATGCCATGTGCCTGATGAAGACATGCTGCCTAGCAATGGGCTTCAGACTGGGTGCCCACTGTAGATCTCACAGGAAGGGGTGCCAAGTTTTTGGCTGGTACTCGGAGAATAGGATTAGAGTAGAATGTTGGTAAGAAGCTTAGTGCTAAGTAGAAGAAGGAATTATGGTGCATCCAGAAGGTATGGATGATGAGGAAGATGCATCTGGCTTTCACCTTCATTCAGTGATGCTTACTGCCCTTTGACCCTCTCCATCCTCCTCCTTTGCCTAAGTGGTGACATCATCATTTCTCACTTTCCTTCTGAACAAATTAAGCTGAAACACATTGAACATGTTTTTCTTACATTTCAAATAAAAGGAATGTTCACATTTTTCTAGTAACCTACTAATTTTGTGATAAAAGTACAAATTTCTACTTAAAAAAAAAAAACCTTTAAAATAGGGGAGGGGAAGGTTTTGTAATGGGTCTAAAGCTTGATGTCTTGGATGACTACTGAGAGTTCATGTCTCAGGGGAGAGTCTATATGCTAACATTTAAAATTAGTAATGAAATGTATGAGGTTTAGAGACAACACTCCCCTAAAGCACACATTTATCATCTGCACTCAGAATCCCAAAAGACGGGATATTAAGTCCTCTTGCTTAAAAGAACACAGAAAGAGTGTTTTTGCCATTTTTCTCTTAAATTTAATGATATGACAGACCGCTTTGATTTGGACTACATTAGGTATTTTTTTAAAGTCTTGGATTACTGATATTTTACACATGTTTTGTTTTAGAACTTGTGGCTTTTAATGGTTATATGTTTTTCCTGATGCTGAGCTTCTCCACACATGACACGAAGGCAGATCAAAGAAGTTCTGTATCAGAAGAAAGAAAACCTTAATTTCATACACACACAAAAAAAAACTGTATCTCCAGAGAAAAACTTCCAACCTGATAAATTGTTCTTTTGGCCACCAAATTATTTTTCCTTGTGCACAAACATATTTATTTGATTTTTTTTCTTCTTTTTCCCCCTGGAGGAGCTCAGTGAAACTAAGCTGCACACAAAGTAGGAGTAATCTTTTTTAGACTTTTATCTAAAGCATAACACATTGTAAACACAGTAATGTACAACATGCAAAATTAATGTCTGTGCTTTTTCCATAATTTTTAATGGCTATGATTCTTCCTCCTGACAATCCCTTACGGAGCCTGCAAGGCCACTCATTTTTATTGTGGGTTTTAGTTTCTGGCATCTATCTAATAGCAGCATATTGAATTTATGCTCACTTTCTTGCCACAGTGTCGCTAGAGATGCAGAAAATTCTTTAACACACACACGCAATCCAATTTGTTTTATCAGAAAAAGTACCCCGGTGGCTTTGGCCACTGGTCCTGGGCTCCTCAATAAAAGAAGACAATTACCACAATGTATATCTAGTCTTCCAGATAGCAAGCTGTTCCTAAGTAATTGCTGCCACTACACAAAAGACCTACAACACTGTAATGGGAGAAAATCTAACACAGATGACAGATACAGCCTGTCCTTCACCCAATGGAAACAGAGTGCTCTGAGAAGCAGCAACTTGATGAGAGGCTGGTTTGTGAAAGTTTCCTTGGAGAAAGAGTCTTGAGTTTGAAATCGAAATGAAGACAGCAATATTTCCATTCTAAAGATCCAGAAAAGAGGGGATAAACCATGATAGAACTACTCCAGTGGAGGTTATAGTTCAAGGGATCAAAGAGAGAACACAGCAAGCAGGGCTCAGTGTGCTAGCCCCACGCCATGTGCATTCTACATTTTACCCTTTCCACCTAACTTGATAAGCCCTAGAAAGGATAAGGCAGGAAGCTGCTGTATAGATCCTTCTTTTAGTTTTCTGAAAATATGTACTTGGGGGTAATATAAAAGGAGTGCAAGTGGCCTGGTTCTTAAAATGCCTCTGGACTAGTCTTCAAACCCCTGTGCTTTTACACAAATACCTGTGGCAGGAGTCACAGTGATCCCATGACATTTGTCTTTGCAGTTAGTTCTAAGGGGTAGCACATGGTGGACCCTGAGAATTTGGGTACTGGGGAAGTTTTTAGAGGAGCACAAAGCAGGGCAAAACAAATATGCAGAGAGCTGATTGTTGTTCTAACTAACATAAATGTGGAAGAAATGAACTACTCCTAGTGTGAACATTGACTTCAATTAGTTATAAGACTAGAGAAAGGCCAACATCTAAAAGATAAGCAGCAGCCACACTAGAATCTGGAGAGAAGATGATAAGAGAATATTTTAAATAATAGGGATGTTTTGTGAGAAGGCTGTGGCTGGAGGAAGTATGGGGGAATCATAGAGACTGAAACTCCAAGTAGTTGAAACAGTTCAGATAGAGGAATATAGAGGGAAATGAAGTTGGAGAGGGCTACCTAGAGCATAGGAAACCTCAAATAACATTGGTAAGATCCGGGTTCTTTTAGCCTACTGATTCCGGGAAATTATGGCCATGAGGGGTAGGTGTAGTGTCCATACACTATTAAGTTTAGCATATGATGAAGAAATTGAAGAATGAAGATGTGGAATGAGTTGAGGGGTCATGTAGTTGGCCAGATGACAGATGCTGGTCATTTGGTGGTTTGGCATGTAAGACTGAAAGACTTAGTGAAATTTTTTTTAAAGCTAAATTGGCAAATTTTTTGGGGGGGAACCAATTGAAGATGGTCATAGAGAGGGTGTAATAAAAAAAAGAAAACAATTCCTGGGATTCTGTTTTACTTAGCCAGATGAATGTGGTACCATTGACTGGCATATAAAGCTAGGAGACCTGGCTTTGAGGTAAAGGCCGATTTGTTGGTTTGAGTGATACCTTTATCTTGAGAAGCTTTTGTGTAATCCAAATGAAATTATTGAGTAAGAAGGTGAATGTGTTATCTAAAATTGAAAGGGGAGAAGGAGAGAATAGAGGGGGAACAAATTTGTGAATCATCTCTTGTAGAATATTTGATTGCACTGTGAACCGTGAGATTGTGTTATTTACAAAACAAGAACAAACAAACAAACAAATAATAAACAAACAAACAAAAAAAACCCACTGTTTCTAGTTGTGGTTCAGCCCTTAGCACACACTTTAATCCCAAACAATGAAGGTAAAGTTAGTTTGTAGAAGGAAGCACACATGGTTGAAAGTGATGGCTAGTTGAGTGGCAAACAGAGTGATGAACCAGAGAAAGATTTAACAGAATAGGATATGCTCAACTCTCTCAGGAAAAGGCAGAAAATAGAGGCTATTTAAGAGAGCACTGAAGAAGAGGAGGAGGAGGAAGGAAGTGAGGAGGGGAGGAGGGAGAGGAGGGGGAGGAGGGGGAGGAATAAGAGAAAGATGAAGAAAGAGGAGGCAGAGGAGGAGGGGGAGGAGACAGTTGTTTTACTGGGACAGTAGTAAAGAAAACAGATTCTAGAAAGAAAACAAGCCAGACACAAATGAAGACAGAATGAACAAGACAACTATGATAAACAGCCAAAAGATTAGAACGTATTACCAGAGTTAGTCTGAGACCAAGCAGAGAAATTAAGGAGAAGCCGAGAGAAGCCAGACTGAATCAGGCATGGAGAGGAGTTTGAGCCAGATAGCTCTGTCAAACTAGCCAGCAGAGCTTAGTGAACTAGAAAGGCTGACCTTTTCCAGCAGTAAATCTCAGAGGCTAAAATCATTCTAGGCCTAGATTAGATTGTACAGAGGCTAGAAACTTTCAGATCTAGACCTAGGCTATCAGACTGAAGCAGTAAGCTTTGAAGATGACGATTATATCGGGTGAATAAAAATCATATTTGTAATCTTCTGCTGGTATTCACTGATAAAGTTTACAAAGAGAGAACCAGAACCAGCAGGAGAAGGTTTAACATCATTCTCCAGCTATCCAAGTAGCCTTAGATGTTCCTGGGGTGTCCTGAGGACAAAGAGTAAATAAAAGCACACATCCTGGGATACCATGTGTCCCCATCCATGCATCAGCTGCTTTACACCCAGATCCAAACATAAATTCAGATAACAGCACAGATTCTTATGGTCAGCTGCACATGAGGGGGAGTGGGCAAATTGTGTGAATGAGACATTTATGTCCTGTGATGGAAATGCCTTTGTTGGCATTCTGTTGCTATCTTTTTTCACGAATATAGGATACAGTGAATCTATTTTTCAGAACCCCAGACGAAAATCTCAAGTCCTTGTTTTTTCCAAAGGACTGCATCTAGCCCAAAGACCTCATACAGGAATAAGCACTGACAGCCCACATGCCAAACACTTGTTTTTATATTCCAAGGAACAGAGAGCAGAATCCAGCTACCTCTGCACCCAAGAGACACTCAACATGTCAAGGAATATATACATGGTCTGTAATAGGTTCATGTGAAAGTCTAGGAAATCAGCATTGTTTTGGACACTAACTATATGGCTGTAAAAACCCAACAAAAAAAATTTCAACAAAGTTGAAATTCATAGACTAAAGAAACTTAGACTTCGATGTACTTTCTTCCTCAAAACCAGGCAAACAAGCTTTGGGTTCTCATAGTTTACTCTGAATGCCTTTCTTTCAGAGAAAAACATTTCATAAACATTTAACTGTGGTTAATGGTTACAGCCGTGTGACAGAATGAGAGAACCCAATGTATTTTGCTTTACACTTTTATCATCAAAGGCCTTTTGTTTAAACAGCTTCTTCTCCAATTTTGGTTGTTAGTAAGTGAACGTGAGTTCACATCTCCATAATTATGTTCACATTTGACACATTTCCTCCTCAGACCTTTTGTTTTGCTGTCACATAATCAAATTATGCCTTACAAGTAAAAGTATAAATAGAAGAAAATTTCGACATGTTGCGTAGCCTCTTTGTAACACAATTCTCTCATCTCTCACACAATTATACCTTCAAAAGGGGTAAACAGTCTTCTCAAAACAACACATTTCTGCCTCATAATAGAAACTGCTCCTTCATAGGGTACAAAATAAACATCTCTCTTTGTCTTTCCCTTCCTCTGCCTCTGCTTGTGTCTCTGTTTCTGCCCCCTCCCCCCCGTGTGTGAGAGAGACTCCCTCTGCCTCTCTGTCTCCCTCTTCCTCTCTCTGTGTCTCCCTGCCTCTCTCCTTTCTCTGTCTCTTGGCCCCTCTCTGTCTCTGTCTGTCTGTTTGTCTGTCTGGACCTCTGCCCCCCATATGTGTGAAGATGTAGAACTGTCAGTTCCTCCTGCACCATGCCTGCCTGGATGCTGCCATGTGAGAAACTTGATGATAACTGACTGAACCTCTGAACCTGTAAGCCAGGATAAATGTTGTCCTTATAAGAGTTGCCTTGGTCATGGTATCTGTTCACAGCAGCAAAACCCTAACTAAGACAGTTGTCATCTAATTGCCCCTCTTTGTCCATTGGTGAATGGAATATAGTGGTAGAATTATTAAGATACTGGTATACTGCATCTCTGAAAAGCTCTGAGCAATGAACATGTCTTATTACTAACTAAAGAATGGCCTTGCTTCAGTGTCTCTCTGGCTGTTGTCTACAGTTTCTCAGTTGGGCTGAAATTAAAAGAAAATATGGGCATATTTATGACTCTCCTAGGACTCCAGTACTTTCTCTGTTCCTGGTTTATGCTGGAAATACGATAAAAGGGAAGTACCATAGTTTGCCTATTGTTATCCTCAGCTTGGAGCCTGATTTTGAGTTTATACTCTGTTCTGTCTGTAGTTATAGCACAGAGTGAACACTATTCTCATTGCTATTCTCTGGTTCCATGAAGATGTTTAGAAATCTGAATTTAATGTGCATTAATTGTTCATAGATGACTCTCTACTCGGTCTCTATGTCTTTCTAATGGATGTTCCGCGATGGCTACAGATTTCTCTTTGTCTCTTTTTACTTGACTGTGAACCTAGGACATTTTCGGTGCTTTGCTCACTCTGTTAAAAATCTCAGCATTCTCAACTTATTCCAGGGAAATCTGTTACTTTCCTGTTCCTTTCCAACTACTATTCTGATGTCCTGAATCACTTCTCCAAATATTTTTCAATTGGAATTAGATCCTCACTGTTCTGACCAGAGACACTCTTATGCTAATTTTCCAAGGAAAATTTAAGCACCTCATTTACTTAAATAATGGCCAACAAATACTATCTACCTCAGATGTGTGGTTTGTGAAGCCAAGCATGGAGAGGTCATCGAGCTTATTTACAAAAATGATTCCAGTTTCACAAAATAGCTAATCATTCATCATCTCGCTTAGCATCTGCAACCCTTAAGTAGCTTTATTTCTGGACAAGCAAAGATTGAGGTTGCGCAACTCCATCAAGGTCTTTGTGAGACCTGGGATGGTAATTCAGAAGCACTGGTTTGGGCAGAACAGTCTTTTCATGTAAACATGGGAAAATATTAAGGGGAAAGGACTTCAAGTCTGTGCTACTCTACTCTAATTTCCTTCTCTGCCCTCTATTTTTCTCAAATCTTAGGTGAGATGAATGATTTTGACATCTCCAAATCACTATGAGGCTGACTCTTTGTAAGAATCAAATTATTATATTAACAGAAACAAAAAAAAAAAAAAAATAGAACAGAAAAAGCAGTGGGTTAGGTCCTCAGAGAGAAAAGAGATATAATTAGGATGTGTATAAATAATTAGGAGATGCTATCTTGTGTGTTCTTTTTTGGTAGTTTTCCATGTCCCCTTCGATCTAGCTGAGAAACTAGACAGGCAGCTGTTCTCTTTGGTCTCTCAGCACTCGATTCAGGGGTTTGGGTATTCATAAGGTTCTGTGCCCCCATCATGATGCTAAGACTGGCAAATTGCAGAAGCTTGGAGGAGCTTGTCTGCAGCAGTCATTATTTGCCAAGTGTGCTCCATTTCATTTTAGTAAGCATGGCAGACACTTGAATGAGTTAGTTTTCATTACTATAATAAACAAGCCGGGGGAAATAGAGTTTGTGTGTGAGAGAGGGATAGGGAAAGAGAGGCTAAAACTGAGAAAAAGATTTAATAAAGCCTTTCCCACTTTTGGATGCCGAGTGTCCAAGAGCATGGTGCAGTCTCTGGTGGGGACTCCTCTTACTGCATCAGCTCCTGATGGATTGTCTTGTCAGAAGTGTATGGAAAAGAAAAGGATCATATGACTAGGAAGACAAGAAGACAGAGTCGGGATTCAAGCTTAGGTTTTTATAAAACCCTCCTCATCTCCATGTTTAAACCCCCAACCTTATCCCCAGCTCTGTAGCAGATTACCTGTTGTGGCCTTTCCCATTCCCAGGGGACTAAGGAGATCCTGGTTGAACATAATTCTTTCCTCCCTCCTATGGATTAGTTGTGCAGACCTTGCCCGTCCCATTTTGTGTCAGCTCCTAATACCAAGAAACACATTTTATATGGAACACCTAGTGGCCATACCTAACAGAATCCCAGAAGAAATTTCTATCAAGAAACACAACCATCATACCACGCTAAGTATCAAAGAGGGCAACGGAAACCAAGGAACAAAACATACATACAAAAAGGACAAGAACAGATATCAACGCCTAGAATTACAGTCTTCCCAAACCCAGATTTGTAAAAACACAATTAATAACAGTCAGGACAATTTATCTCCACTTGTGCTGAACAAACTTACCACAGTAAGCTGTGACTATTGCAAAATAGCTAAAACACCAGAGAAAGACCCTAAATAGCATTTTAAAATATGATGGAACTCCTTAGAGGGGGAATGAGTAAATCACCAAAGGAAATCTATAAAAACCCAAGCAAACAATGAAAGAAAGGAATCAAAAGTTAAAGACCTGAAAGTAGAAATAGAATCAGTAAAGAAAATCCAAATTGAAGAAAATAAAAACTTTAAGAACTCCATCAGGACCTTCAGATTCAAGTCTTACTTACACAAATACATGCACACACGTATACTCACACACACACCACCACCACTGCCAACAATAACTAACAGAAAAAAAAAAAAACTGGTAGAAAGAATCTCAGACATTGAAGACCAGATGAAAGAAAGGCTACATTAAAAAAAAAAAAGTTAAATATAAAAACTCGTGGCAGAAAACATTTATGAAATCGAGATCACTGTAAAAAGACCAAATCTAAGAATAGAAATGAAATAAGTGAAAAAAGTAGAAAAGACCCAGATTAAAGACACTGAAAACATTTTTATAAAAACCATAGAAAAAAAATTTCCCTAACCAAAAGAAGGAGATGCCTCTCAAGGTGCAAGAAGCATACTGAACACCGAATAGACAGAATCATAAAGGAAATTCCCCTCCACATGTAATAATCCAAACACTAATTGTACAGAAGAAAGAAAGAATATTAAGTGCTGTAAGAGAAAAAGATTATGTAATATATAATGTCAGATCTAGTAGAATTACACCTCACTTTTCTATGGAGACTAAAAGTCAGAAAGACATGAAGAGGTGATCTTCAGATTATAAAGATCACATATTGTAACCCACACTATAATACTCAGGAAAAACTCAATCATAATAAATGGAGAAAATAAGAGATCTCATGATAAAGTCACATTTAATAATTCTATTTAAAAATCCAGCCATATAGAAGGTGCTACAAGAAAAATTCTGACCTAAAGAAGTTGACCACTCTAACACACACACACACACACACACACACACACACACACACTACCACCAACACCATTACCAACAACAACTAGCAGAAATTAAAATAAAAACTGCTCATTGATATTTTTTAATATAATGGTCTTAATTTCTGAATGAAAAGGCACAATCTAACAGAATAGCTAATAATAAAATGATGATGATGGTGAGGATGATGGTGATGATGATGATGATAATACAGGCTCTACCTTTCTTCTACATTAAAGAGCTATACCTTAAATTCAAGAATATATATATCACCTAATATATGTTAGGGTAAAAGAATGGAAAAAGATATTCCAAGCAAAAGAATCCAAGAAGCAAACTGGTATGTCTATTTTTTTATAACATTTCAACCTTTGATAGAAACTATATACAGTAATTTCACTACATCTTACATAGAGGAGCCACCACAGAAATTTACTTAAGTTAAAAGCAAGAAAAATTAAGGAGAGCCCAGGCCTGTGAGCTGCTTTTCTCAGCCACAGCTCACTGGGAAAGGGTTTCTAGTGCCCAGTTATGTGGTGCAGAGGAGAGGCTTAAACACAGGCTTTAGACACAGCTAGCCAGACACTAAGAGCCAACACCTGAAGAACACCATTCTTGACCACAACCCCACCTCTCCATCCATGTGGATTTCTGCCTATATCTTAGGAAGTCCCACTTTAGCAATGTCTCTTTCCCAGGCATCTATGTACTGCATCTCAAAGGCAGGGACCACCTCACCTAAAATAGAAATGAATACACAACAAACCCGAACTTATAGAATGAAACTTGTTCTGAGGCAAATTAATATGTGTGTATATATGTGTATGTGTGTGCATACATGCACACATTTATAATACTCATAGTACCTTAACAACACACCTGAATGCTTTAGAACGAGAAGTCATCCAAAAAAGAGTAGATGGCAAAAAATAATCAGGCTTAGGACTAAAATCAAGAAAACAGAAACAAAACTAGTATAGAGAATCAATGGACAACGAGTTAGTTCTTTGAGAACTTCATTATGATAGAGAAACTTTTATCGAAGTTAACAATATTAGAAATGAAAAGGAATGCTGAGAAAATGAAAGCAGAAACTGAAGAGATACAGAGAATCATTAGAACATACTTTAAAAACCTATACTACCCCATATTGGAAAATCTAAAAGAAATGGATTAATTGGATACATACCACTTACCCTATAAAACAACTGAAAAACAAAAATCACATGATCATATTATTAGATATAGAAACCTTTGACAAAATCCAACATGTCTTCAAAATAAAAATTCTGGAGGGATAACATCTAACAAGGACACATGCTCCACCATGTTCATAGCAGCCTTATTTATAATAGCCAGAAGCTGGAAAGAAACCAGGTGTTCTTCAACAGAGGAATAGATACAGAAACTGTAGTACATATACACAATGTAGTACTACTCAGCTATTAAAAATAAAGAGTTTATGAAATTCCTAGGCAAATGGATGGAACTTGAAGCTATCCTAAGTGAGGTAACCCAGTCACTCATGGTATGTACTCACTTATAAGCGGATACTAGCCCAAAAAACTAGGAAAACCCATGAAACCATCCACAGAACTTAGGAAGCTCAAAGAGAAGAAAGGCCAGAAGGCAGATGCCTCAGTTCTTCTTAAAAGATATAACAAGATGTTAATGGGAGGAAATAAAGGGACAAATAGAAGAGCAGGGATTTGAGAAAAGATAATCCAGAGACTGCCTCACCAGGGATCCACCCCATATGTAGCCACTAAACCCAAGTACTATTGCTGATACCAAGTAGTACTTACTGGCAGGAACCTGATATGGATGCCTCCTCAGAGGCTCTGCCAGATCCATACTGATACAGAGGAGGATGCTTGCAGCTAACCATCAGACTGAACATGAGGACCCCAATTGGGAGCTAGAGAAAGGGTTGAAGGAGCTGAAAAGATTTGCAAATCCAAACTACGTTGAGATTTATCTTACATCCATCAGAATGGCGAAGATCAGTAGAAGACGTGATGGCATATGCTGTTTAAGATATGGAGTAAGGGGGATAGAGAGATGTCTCAGTAGTTAAGAACACTGACTGCTCTTCCAGAGGTCCTGAGTTCAATTCCCAGAAACCACAAGGTGGCTCACAACCTGCAATGGGATTCGATGCTCTCTTCTCATATGTCTGAAGACAGCTACAGTGTACTCGTATAAATAAAATAAAATAAGATGCTTAGGGGAGTGAAAACTCATACATTTATGGTGTTTCCTCAACATTACAGTTCCTCAAGAAGGTGGGAACTTAAGATTTATCTATCTTAAGATCTAGCTTATACCATGCTTAAGAATATATCCAAAATATGCATCATCCTACATTTCCTAAATTATGTTTACTGCTACTCTATTCATAATAATTAAAAACTGGAAATAACATATATGTCCTCTACAAAACAATGGATAAAGAAAATGTGGTACATTCATGCATGACCTATTACTTAGCTGTTTTAAAAAATGATATCATAAAATTCTCTGGTTAAGTGTATGGCACTAGGAAAAAACTTGTAGTGAGACAAAATGGACCTGAAAAGACAAATGTAGTATATGTTCACTTACATGTGGATGTTATCTCTTAAGCTTATGATAACTATGATAAATAAACTAAAATCTGTAAAGCCAGAGGTTAGATATAGATTAAGAGACTAGGAGTATAGACAGCTCAACTGGAAAAAGGAATGAAATAGATATTGCGGAAGGATGGGGAGGGGGAGCTAGAATGGGAAGATCGAGTTGGGAAAGAAGAGTGGGACAAGGGACAGAATGCATGGACAAACAAATGATACTAAATACCCTATGAGAGCAATCAAAATTAAATAATGGGAGATTCAGAGTGCTAGCTGAATATTTCATTGCATGAAATAGAGCTTCCAGTACCAGATTGGGTTACATCTAATTGGGTTATTGGTCAAAGGAATTCCTAAGCAACCCAGGGTGTTGTAAAGACTATTGTCCTCCAAAAACTGACATTAAATCCCATAACTGAAAAACATCTACACAACACTTTGAATATGAAAACTTAAGTTGGTGTCTACATCAAGCCTTTACCCCCAAGTGTTAGTGTTTTTCTGTACATGAAGCTACACTTCACAGTACAAGAAGAAACATAAATACCAACTCACCCACAAACCCTCTAATCTACAGTGGTGTTGTGCTTGCATAATATCCTAGTGCAAAGGTGGCACATAATGATTATGGGAGTAACCAACCAATATCTAATTTGATTTAAGGCACACTCCAAGAGATGCAACCCATAATTAATACTACTGGGCTAACCAAGAACCTGAGACTCAATAGGTGGTGACCTCAGATAACATAAAATACTACTGTTCTAAACAGAAGGAAACCACATGATCATCTTATCAAATGCTGAGAAAGTCTTTGACAAAATTCAACCAACCTTCATGATAAAAGTCTTGGAAAGATCAGGAATTAAAAGCCCATATTAAACACAGTAAAAGCAATATACAAGAAACCAGCAGTCAACATCAAAACAAATGGAGAGAAACTTGAAGCAATCCCACTGAAATCAGGGACTAGACAAGGCTGTCCACTCTCTTCCTACCTACTCAATATAGCACTCTAAGTCCTAGCCAGGGCAGTTGCACAATAAGAAGATGTCAAAGGGATGAATTGGAAAGGAAGAAGTCAAAATATCACTATTTGCAAATGATATGATAGTATACTTAGGTGACCCCAAAAATTCCACCGGAGAACTAAGCTTGATAAACAACTTTAGCAAAGTGGCTAGATAGAAAGTTAACTCATATAAATTAGTATCCTTCCTCTACTCAAGGAGTAAACCGGCTTAGAAAGAAATTAGGGAAATGATATCCTTCACATTAGTGATAATTAATATAAATTACCTTGGTTTGACTCTAACCAAGCAACCAAAAGATCCGTATGACAGGAACCTCAAGAATCTGAAGAAATAAATTGAAGATCTCAGATGATGGAATGATCTTCCATGCTCAAGGATTGGCAGGATTAATGTAGTAAAAATGGCCATCTTGCCAAAAGCAATCTACAGATTTAATGCCATCACCATTAAAATTCCAACTCCATTCTTCACAGATTTATAAAAAGTGATTTGCAAATGCATTTGGAATAATAAAAAAAAAAAAAAACTAGGATAGTGAAAACTATTCTCAACAATAAAAGAACTTCTAGAAGAATCACCATCCCTGACCTCAAGCTGTATTACCGAGCAATAGTGATTAAAAACTGTATGGTATTGTACAGAGACAGGCAGGTAGATCAATGGAGTAGAATTGAAGACCTAGAAATGAACTCACATACCTATGGTCACTTCATCTTTGACAAAAGAGCTAAAAATATCCATTTTTAAAAAAGACAGCATTTTCAATAAATGGTGTTGGTTCAACTGACAGTCAGCATGCCGAAGAATGCAAATCAAGATTCATCCTTATCACCTTGTACAAAGTTTAAGTCCAAGTGAATCAAGGACTTCCACATAAAACCAGATACACTCAAACTAATAGAAGAGAAAATGGGGAAGAGCCTTGAACACATGGGCCTGGGGGAAATTTTCCTGAAAAGAACACCAAGGGCTCTAAGATCAACAATAGACAAATAGGATCTCATAAAATTGAAAAACTTTTGTAAGGTAAAGGACACTGTCAATAGGTCAAAATGGCAGCCAATAGATCGGGAAAAGATCTTTACCAACTCTACATCGAATAGTGGGCTAACATCCAAAATATACAAAAAAAAAACTCGAGAAATTAGACTCAAGAAAACCAAACAGCCCTTTTTAAAATGGGGTACAGAGATAAACAGAATTCTCAACCCAAGAATCTCAAATGTCTGAGAAGCATTACATTCTGTTCTACAAGTACTTCATGCTTATGGTAACTAGTGGGACTTCAATGCATGCTATCAAACCTCTAAAAGAATTACGTACTGACAAAAATATTCATATAGTGTTATGTCAAAATGCCTTTAAAAATCTGTATATGTGTCCCTCTTTTTTTAAAAAAAAAATAAAGCGATAAGAAAAAAAAAGAAAAGAAATTTTCACCATCCTGAGTCATCAGGGAAATGCAAATCAAAACTACCCTGAGAGTCTACCTCACACCAGTCAGAATGGCTAAGATCAAAATCTCACTTGACAGCAGATGCTGGCAAGGATGTGGAGAAAGAAGAACAATCCTCCACTGTTGGTGGGATTATAAACTGGTACAACCACTCTGGAAATCAGTCTGGAGGTTCCTCAGAAAAGTGGACATAGTACTTACTACCTGAGGACCCAGCTATACCCCTCCTGGGCATATACCCAAAAGATGCTCCAACATATAACAAGGACAAATGCCCCACTATGTTCATAGCAGCCTTATTTATAATGTTCAGAAGCTGGAAAACAACTCAGATGTTCCTCAGTAGAGGAATGGATACAAAAAATGTACATTTACACAATGGAAAACTACTCAGCTATTAAAAACTTTTCAATGACTTTATGAAATTCACAGGCATATAGATAGAACTAGAAAATATCCTGAGTTAAGTAATCCAGGGAGGACATTAGCTGAAATACCCAACATAGGGGAGATCGAACCTGTAGAGACTATATCCAGTGGATAAGCATTGACCCCCTTTGAAGAATGGGGCCACCCACCCACCTCAAAAATTTTAATCCAGAGTTCCTCTCATCTAAAGGAAATGCAGGGGCAAAGAGTGGAGCAGAGACTGAAGGAAAGGCATCCAGAGACTGCCCCAACTAGGGATTCATCCCATTTTCAAACTCCAAACCCAGACACTATTGCTGATGCCAAGAAGTGCTTGCTGACAGGGGCTTGGTACAACTGTCCCCTGAGAGGCTCTGCCAGAACGTGGCAAATACAGATGTGGATGCTCACAGCCAATCATTGGACTAAGCAGGGGCAACCCAATGAAGGAGCTAGGGGAAGGACTGAAGGAGGTGAAGGGATTTGCAACCTCATAGGAAGAACAACAATATCAACCAACCAGACCCTACAAAGCTCCCAGGGACTAAATCACCAACCAAAGAGTACACATAGAGAGACCCATGGCTCCAGTGAATACTCCAGTGAATATGTAGCAGATGATGGCCTTATCATGTGTCACTGGTAGGGGACCCCCTTGGTCCTGTGAAGGCTGGATGACCCAGGGTAGGGGAATGCTAGGGAGGTGAGGCAGGAGTGGGTGAACTGGTGGGAAAGTGCCCTCACAGAGGCAGGAGGAGAGGGCAAAGGGGTTGTAGAGGGGAAACTGGAAAGAGGGATACTATTTGAAATATCAATAGATAAAATAACCAATTAAAAAATGAAAAGATAAAGTTAAAAAAAGAAAGGAGAGAAAGAAAGAGAGAACAATTTCACAATGAAATGACTTCTAATGACATTGTGCTATACTTGTAGTTTAGTACCTTGTTCAGCCATCATCAGAGATACTTCCTCCTGGGTTGATGGGAACAAAGAGACCCACAACCGAACAGTATGCAGAGAATGAGACCTTGGAACACTCAGCCTGATAATGGATGTCTCATTAAATCCCTCCCTCAGGGCTCAGGGAGCCTTAAGACAAAAGAGGTGAAGAGAGTGTGAGAGCCAGAGAAGAGAGAAGACACCAAGAAAATAAGGACCCTTAAACCAACAGAACCTATGTATATATAAAGACAGATACTGTGGCCGCATGCACGGGGGCTGCATCGGTCTGCATCCAATGAGGTCCTAGAGCTAAAAGGAGAAGTGGACATGAGCCTCCAGTAAGTAACCCAGGAGCAATCTTCAATTGATAGCCCCTTGCAAGTGAAAATTTACCTTCTTCCAAGGAAGTCTCGCTGGGGAAATAAAGTACTCTTAAGTGTTGGCTGCAAGCCCAGCTGTAGATGGCCAACAGAAAATGAATGTAATCACGTCATCAGCGCTGCCCAGTCTCTCAATATCAGGCCAGCGCTTTTCTTTTTCTTTGTAAATTTTATTTTATTACTTTTATTTTATTTATACATAATATATTTGTGATATCTATTTAATCTATCATCTATCAATTATTATATATCAACTATCTATTATTTATCAACTATCTATCTAGTCATCTATATATATGTGTGTATATATCTATATATTTATATAGATATATATGTATATATCCCTCTATTTACCCCACATGCATTTTGTATATATGTTATGGCTTCCAATTTAGTGTTTTTATGGAACCTGTGTGTGTGAACTAGCAGGTCTGTTTCTTAGACTTTCTTTTGGGCTCTTTCCTAAATTTTTGTTTGTTTTACAGAATTCCTATGAGTTAATTCTTTGTTTTATCTTGTTATATTATTATTATTATTATTATTATTATTATTATTATTATTATTATTATTCCTTAGAAATGTTTTCTAATGAGAAGTGAAAAGGGTGTGGATTCAGATGGGAGTGAAGGTTGCTGTGAGAAACTGGGTAGAGCAGAGGTAGGAAGAAGCTTAATCAGAATATATCATGTGAGAAAAAAATAGTCTATTTTTAATAAAAATCAATGGGACAGGGCATTCCAAGGTATATAATAATAAATCTCCATTAACCTTGTTGCTGTGGACTGAATATTTTGCTACTAATCCATATTAAAGTCATGTTGACAGCATTGAGAAATAGAGCTTTTATAAACAATAATTAGGAAAAATATTTATGCCTTGAGAATGGAGCCTTATGAATGGGATTGTGCTCTTATAAAAAAGAAAGACACGATGAGTGAATCAGATGACACTGACTCTGTCGGAACGGTCAGCCTGGACTTCCTAGTATGTAGAACTGTAAGAGAGACACTTCTGTTTATTTATGAACTGCTTATGTTATAACAGCATCTGTTAATGTCCTTGAAGAATATCATTGTACCTATTTGAGTAGTGACCACTTGTTGAAACATCATTGATCAAGTGCCTTTTTTTTGTATGATTCCCAGTTTAAGCTGCACTACCTGTGGTGTATTACCGCAGGGGTCATGCTTGTCACCTCCCTTGTATGTCCCTTAAGCATCAAGTTGGTAGTATTTCTTATTTACTTTTATATACGACGTTACCTGATAGAAGCGACTTAAGGGAAGGTTGGGGTTCTTCTGGCATATGTAGGGGTACAGATCACCATGACAGGGAGGGCATGATGGCAGGAATAAGAAGCAGTTGGTCATATTGCATCATAGGAAACAGCATGATGAATTCTAGTGCTAAGCTTGCTTTTTCATTTTTATTCATTCTGAGGTTCCAGCCCATGGTTAGGGGAGCATCCATATGAGGGGCAGGTCTTCCCCCCTTGGGTAATCCATTCTGTGTGCCTTCTCACACCATTCCCAGAGATTTGCTTCTCGTATTGATTCTAAATCTCACCACGCTAATGACTGAGACTGATGATCACATACCCAGCGACAGTATTCAATACCGTTTTCTGAGCATGGAGTAGACTAAATAGTTGAATTGATTTGACATCACACAATACCTCTGAGATGTTCATTGCAGATATTTTCCTATACACTGTGTTAAGGTTGATAT
>NC_137957.1:28765574-28783074 GCF_963924665.1 Micromys minutus
TTCATGGAAGATTGTTTTTATG
Source organism: Micromys minutus (assembly GCF_963924665.1). Classification (NCBI taxonomy): domain Eukaryota; kingdom Metazoa; phylum Chordata; class Mammalia; order Rodentia; family Muridae; genus Micromys; species Micromys minutus. Next base: position 28,765,597 of record NC_137957.1, read on the forward strand.
AGGTAATAAAAGGCTTTGTTCCTAATTACATATTAATATTTCTTTTAACTCTAACCCTGTTGTGGTAAATATTTAGGAAAAAAATCTGTGTCCATTTTCATCATTGCACCAAACCACACTGTCCCCAGGTATTCTCTGACCTGGGGGGTCCCTCCCATGGTAATTCCAGCCATGGTAGTTCCATAGAGCCATATAGAGCTGACATTAATTCATCTCAACGCTGGCCTCTACCACATTGGTTCTAGCACTGGCAGGTCATACAGAGTACTTATCTCAGCTGTGGCCTCCTCTGGACAGGTCTATTCAATTGTTTGCTCATTTATTTATTATTTATTGTCTTAAAATTGTATTTCAGATTCCAATCCTTAATCATCTCATAACTAATGTAGGAAGTTGTGATTTCCATGCTGGTCGCATTCTATTTCTCAGGCCACGATTTTATTCTGCTTCCTTCTGGTAACTGAGTTTGTATCAACTGCCCCTTTTCTTAATTACAATCCTCTCTTTTTGTGATATCAGAATTTCCATGTTTCTTTCTCTGTCTCTCTCACATTCTATGTTTCTCTTTCTCTCTATCCTCCTCCTCTCTTTTCATGATTACTGCTCTCTCTTAGTCTCTGACAGAGGTTACATGAAGCTATATTTATTATTAAATATTTATTGTTCAGTGGATATTATACTGACCGTTTTTAAGAAGCAGAATGTAATATTAGACAGTAATACCACAGGAATTAAAACTGAAGTATATTATGTAATAATAAAATAAAACATTATTTCAAGATATTGTATTATGAAAGTGATAAGTTTTAATCAACATTTCCTAGGCATTACAGAATTAATTAAATTTAACAAATAGTATTTAATCTAAAATTAGTAAGCTCCCTTTATTTAAATCTCAGAATCAATTTATAATAATTAAATATCATATTTTAACAAAGTAAAAATGTTATAATTATTTTTAACAAAAATCCAGAGATACCACTCAAATTTCTCTTCAGATACTTTACTTAATAAAACACAACAATAAACAAAATTTTAGTTGGCCAGACATTTATAAATATCTTTCTACTTCAGTGGTGAATCATCCATAGGAAGCTGAATTCTTAAATATAATAATTTTATAAAATCTCTGCCAAATGCTACTGTCAGATGGTTTATATAAATAACTATGTACAACTGTGAGAATCAGTAGACATTTAATGTACAAAAACATGTTTTCAATTCTACCCAATGTCTGTTTTTGTTCTTTCTATACCGAAGAAGCCATGTCAAATGAGTAGTCATGTTTTATATCCCAATTCAAAGACTTACCTATAATAATATTAATGAATATTTGCTAAAATAGAGGCTTCTAAATGTAAACCGTATCATTTTGCACAAAATATTTTCTGTCTACAGTAATTTTTTTTGTCTGTAAATATAGTACTCATTTATTTTATCCTGATTGTTGTAGTGCTGAAGTGTGTTTACTGAGCAATTTGGGGGATACATTGTTTAAACTTCCTTTACAATTATCTACAACTAAACTCTTCATTCTATCTCAGAATCTTCCTTTGCTAAAACAATTTCAAGACTTTTATTTAAAATAGGTGTGAACTTGATTTTAGTTTTATACATGTGGATGGTTACATACACGAAGTGTTACTGATTTCAGGTCACCTGGGCCTCAACATTATCTTGGCATCTAAAGGCATAGAATCACCCCAGAATGGCAAGCATATAAAATCTCAAGAAACTCCATTCTAATGACATTCTTCAATAAGGGACCCAGGTTTCTCAGAGGAATGCATGAGAAAGGAAAGATAGTACAGACCACCTGACAATACTACAGAGAAAGAAGGGCTGCCTAAAACCTTAATTTTTTTTAAAAAAAAATCTATCAGTATTCTACTACCAAATAAAATAGATGAAATAAAATCACATCTAGAAAGTTGGGCATATAAAAGAGACTGTTCACAGCTGTATTACAGGGATTGATATAGAAAATCACAACTTAACAAAAGGCAGGGTTTTATGGCCCAGTCACATTGGATACATCTACAAAACCTTTATACTTAAGGCTCAGGAAAGTCCACAGAAGTGAGTAGAAAACTGTAAAGATCAGAGAATCAGGCAGTTTGCTTTGAGATTGTGTCTCTTAATACTGTCAGAAGCTACAAGCATAAAGTATCACCAATGCTGCCGACCAAATGTGAGCTGAAGAAGAACCACACCAATGAACCGACTAAATTGGATAGGAAAAAGTCAAAGAACAACAGGCAACTGAGGAAAATTGAAAATGGAAGAGTTTGCTTCCCGTGATGAAGTACACATCATTTTGTCATTTAGTGCCAAGTCATCAAACCTGAAAACATACACAGAGATAGTATTTCATAATTTGATTAGGTTATATTAAAAATGTGTGTGTGTATGTGTGTGTGTAAATGTTGTTTTAGTTAATGTTCTATTGCTGTGAAGAGTCACCATGACCATAATAACTCTTATTTTTTTTAATTTGTTTTAAAATTTGTTTTATTTTCGTTTTATAACTTTATTTTTTTAAATAAACAGAGATACATGTACAGATGTTTAAAAGCATTTTTGCATAAACCTATGTAAATATATTTTTGTCAGTACTTAATTTTCTAAAGGTTTGATATTGAAATCTTACTAGTTACAATCAGAATAAAGTACATGTAAAACAAAATGTAACATGGAAATAGTCAATGTGTTCTCGGTGTGTAAAGATTAAGCATAATGATTTTTAAAGGACAAATCTTACAAAGGAATGCATTTCATTGGGACTTCCATACAGTTTCTGAGTTTCATACAGTTCCTTGTAAGCAGGGCTGCAAACATGGCAGCACACACAGGAAGACCAGATGTTACTGAAGGAGCTGAGAGTACCACACCAAGATCTGCAGTCAGGGGAAAGAAAAAGACACTGGTCCAGCTTGAGATTCAGAGACCCTGAAGGCCACCCCAATAACACACACCCTAGAACAAAGTCATACCACCTACTAATGATCCATTAGGGCCATACCACCTAAAATGTTCAAAGTTTCAATCCCTAACATAAATACATGGATATAAAATATACCTACGCATACGTATGTGAAATATAAGACCATTTGATGGCCATTCTTAGTCAAACCACCACATATAAACAAATGTGTATGCAATAACAATTCATTTAAAAAATAAGTTATGAGTTTATAGCAGAACAGGGAGGATGATATAGGAGGGTTTTGAGGGAAAAGGTGTTGGGAGAAATGGCAAAATAAAATTATAATCTCAGATAAGAGAAGTAGGGTTTAGTTCCCCCTCCATTCAGCTTTGAAGGAAGTAATTACTAAAACTAATTACTGTGTTGTAAGAAATTGGGCATGGGATTTCTAATTTATTAATTTTCAGTGAGAAAGTCTGGTAAGGGCAAAACACTTAAGCTAACATTATCAGACAATATTTATGTGATTCACTTTGAAGGAAAGCTTTGCTTCTATGCAATTATTTTTCGGGAAATTCCAAATCCAAGATTTTCATGAAAGTACACAGTCAACAGTGGACATATTTAAAGTTCAGATACTGCAATATAATAATGACATTATTCAAAAATGTTAAAATGCAAATAGAGTTCATTCCTGTGTGAATACTATTTCACTGACATGGATTTCTCAGTGTTTGCATATGTACCAGAATTACTTAAGTTATGGACAAAAGGCAGAAACAGGATGAAGGTCATGTAACAACTCTATGCTTACTTAACAACTTACAATCTGAAAGTTATTCTTTAAATATAATAACAGAATTCAAAAATAAATAATAAGAAAATATAATTAGGCAAACATTCAATCAAGAAAATGCAATCAATTACTATAATATAGAATAACCTGACATGGTAAATATTTACATATTTACATATATAAATAATTACAACCCAGTAAATATTGAAAGAGATTGAGCTTCTTGGGGAAATTGCCTGGCTTTAACAATCTGAGAAGAGTTGTATCAATAATCTATCATTTCTACCTGCAGGTAAAATGCTTAATTAAAATTTCACTAGCAAGTAACAGAAAAAGCAAAATAGAAAAAAAAGAAACCTGCTGGTAGTCTTACTGCTAATAACAATCCCAAGAAATAAAATCTACACTGATAATAGGAGAGAAAAATGTAATTTGGCCATACAACAAATTAACAAGCACACAATTAAATCTGTTCCAACCACATATGAATTTGTCATCAGAGTTTGACGTTGTGTGAAAATTAAACACTAAATGTCATATTTTGGAGTGATCATATTGACCACAAAGAATCTTATTTTTGTATAAACCAGACATGTAGTTTGTAAAACTGTCAATAAAACTAAGAAATAATATAATGGAAAAGGTGAAATATACAGTATGAATAGGATGATGCAGATATACATATTGGAGGGTACAATTATACTAAAATTGTAAGGCTATTTAGCACTAAATATGTCCACTAGCTATTTCTTAATGAGGAAAATGAAATCGGACAGGATTACAACATAGACATCTAGACAGACTGCGATTTCTTTCTAAATTTGAATGGTTTGAAAACAGAGAGATTGTTTTCTCTTAATAGACATGCTATTATATGTGTATGTAATATTCATATATGTTTCCTAGTATCTTCAAGAATATATTTATTTTACTGACCAACCCCAAGAGACAAAGATATTACGGCAAATTCTATAAACTGTGAAAGCAAATGTGCAAATATTGTATGCAAAACAATTGAATTAAGTCACATTTATCAGAGTGCTTTTTAAAAGTATCACTTGACTTTCAATTTGAAAACTGGGCATGGAATAGTTTTATTAATGCAGATCACATTTTTTTTCTTATATTCGGTAATGTAAAATCTTGAATTTAAGTAATACTAGGAATAGTGGCTTGTTTCAATATCTAGTCTAAATATTTGACATTACTGCCAACCTTAGAAGTTTAATATAATACACCCAGACTAAACTAATACCCTAAACAGTTAAAATCAATTATCAAGACACAATAAATTCATAGGGGACACAGAAAAGAAGTAAAACAATATTACTTGTTTCACTTTTTTGTCTTTTCCAGCATTTTCTTGTTCAGACAAATCATAATTGGTGAAAGATTATACCCTCTCTGTAGCTAATTTCAACAATACAAATAAAATATTTGACTCCTTCATGGAATAGGTTATATATCTCATTTTGAGGGCTAGTCGCTCAATAGATTTCTCCAACCTCCTTAACGATCACAATTCATACACTTGCACATTGTGGAGCTTATATTGTGGTTATTGGTTCCTCTTCCTTCTGCTGCCATGTCTTCCTGTTCTAGTGTTTACTGATAAGAGGATAAGGACACCCAAACCAAGAGAAGCTATTTTTATCTTTCTTCTGATTTTGTTGTTATTGGATTTTACTCACAGTCTCTTTTGCTAAAATAACTTCCATTTCATTGAATTACTCTTTCCATATATATATTTACTCCCAAAACCATTACCCCATTTTTAGATTTTCTAGTCATCGCAGTCAGAGAAATAAGGACACACACTTTTCTAACAACTCTTTCTACACTATGAAATCTAAAAAAAAAAAAAAAAGGATGCATATATCACAGTCATAATTTTAATCATATTAGTAATTTTTTTCTTCATTTGAATGGACTTATGCCAAACACCTTTGTAGCAGACAATTTCTCTACTCTAAAGGTTGAATAAGGGAAACATAGTTACTCCCATTTTACACACACACATACACACACACACACACACACACACACACACAAAACACTTCTCATAAATTTAAGTGAAAAATATAGTACTTTGACTGCATTCTATAGAATAATTTTTATGCACACAGGATATATAGATGCATACAGAATCAAAGTGCATATGGAAATTACCTGAGACCACTTAGTACCTCTTCATGTTTTGTATTATAGTAGCTATTAACTTTTCCTCATACCTTAGAAATCTCATCCCAGACTATTTTTTTATAAAACACATATTTTAGCTACTTAATCACCTCTATAAAATCACATTGTCATTAAGAGAACTTTAGATATGTAAGTGAAATAACAACTCACACATTTCTTTTGGTGTTGAGGAAGAATAGAAAATTCACAACAAAGAGTTATTTCCAATTTTAAAACTTAAAGTTTCAACACTTTTCTACATGTCTCTACTATAGAAAGCATAAATCTCTACATTTAAAATGTAAACTTTATATAATTTTATTCTATCTTGGCTGGGAATTGCTAGATTATAGTTTTTATGTAAATAGTTCTTATTAGTAGAAACTAAATTAAATTTGTAAAAAAATTAAAGTTTAATGAAGTATATGGCTTTCCTAATAATTGAGAGTCTTAGGAGAGAATACAAATTTTTGATTTTCAGTTTTTCATTACTCCAAATTGAAATTTGCATCTGTAGCCAAAATTTTGCCAAAAAGTTTATATGTGCAACTTTCATAAAATTATTTATTTGTAGACTTTAAAAATTTCTATTTCAGGTTTCCAGTTGATATTTTAAAATGAAATAAATAAAAGATCCAATAATGGGTGCTAATCTTGGATTCTGTAGGAGATTAATATTTTCTGTCATTGGAAACCTCGGTGAAGCCAAATTTCAAATGACTGTCATCAGAAGCCCTGCTATTGACCTGGAAAATTACTGTTTGCATAAAAAGAAAAATGCATGTTTTAGGACACTGTTATTTTCTTGCCTCAAATTAATGTTCATACCCTCTTATTCTAATGCTGGTAGCTGATGCTTTGAATGTCCATAGGCATGTTGATGTTAAGTTACCACAAGCAGCACAATTAGCTGTGCTAGAAAATCTCCAGAGAGGTCATGGTTCTCAGTCCAGGTTGAAGACAGAATAGACATACTCAACTGTCATCTAGTGTCTGCACAAAGCTGTTACTTTCATATGAATATCCATAAATATTTCACTTTATTTAGAATTATGTTGCTTGTATGCTCACTAAATAAATTTATAAAGTAGTGAAAATATAAAAATTAATGTCATTGAAGAGGTTCTTTGGACACCATGTTGAATGCACTTACACCTCAAATTCTCAGGCTGTCACTGAAGGAGTCCCTTGAATACTATGTTGAATGTACAGCTAAGTAAAGTTTCTCAGGATATCATATGAAACTTGACTAAAATTCATAAAGACACATCTTCTTTTGACAGGCTATCTGGCTACACTTGGTATAGTTTTTTGCAATTTTTTAAAGAAAACAAAACACATTTTGTCCAGGTAATATATTTTAAATTTTCAAAGGTTTAAAAAAAAATAAGTGTTATTATGATTACATCATCATGTGAGAATATGATTCAAGGCTTATTATTTGGTTTTTAAACACTCTAATGTATGAAGTTTCTCTTCTATAGATTAGAAAGTTATTCTTATGCTCTGGTATGCATAGCTACTGCAAAGCTGACACTACTACCTTGCTAGAAATGTCTTATGAGTTTAGTTCTTTAACAACTATCTGCCCCACCAAATATGTGAAATTCCTTAATTTTTTTACCATATATCCCAATTCCCTGAGTGACAGTTCATTGTATTTGTCAATTTGGAAGAGCCTTAGAGTCTTCATAAACTGAAGAAAGTGTAGAGTGTTGGAGCAGGGAGCTATGGGATAGGTTGGAGGAAAGGGGCAGGCCAGGAGAACAGTGGAGTACAGTTGTGTCCACACCCCAGAATTTTTGTCCTGATATCAGCAGGAGTAGGACTGCTTCCTGATGATGGCCTGCTTGTCTTATGCACATAACCCTGTGCCCCCACCTTTTCCCCACCAGAAGAGGTTACTTAGCCAGTAGTCAGTTTAACTCTCCTTCCTTTTTATAAGACCATGGCCAACAGTACCATAAATTCTTTCTTAGGCAAATGAGGCATCCTCAGCACCCTGGCCAGAGCTATTGATGTACACTCATCCCGCAAATGTTTAAAAAGCCTTTCTTCTTTTAAATTAAAGAGCTTTCTCACTGAAGCCTGAATACCAAAAGTCTTTTCTTCTAATGCTCAATCTCTGTCTGAGGTCTCCTATCCCTTGGTGTTTCTGCCTTGAATGATTGCTCAGGATTCAGTCATACCATCAGGATCCAATTAGGAAGCAGAGCCTGAAGGACAGGGTGTGAATAAAGCTAACTGTTCACCTCTTGATAGTGGGTGGTTGATCTAGTCTAATCACCAGAGGGCATAACTAGATCAGAAAGACTCAGTACTTGCAGAAGAGGAGATCTGAAGAACATACCTTTTCAAACTCACCTAGAGCAACTGCTTAGTATTATGTAGCATCCGGTCTTTAGATATCACCTGCACCAAACCCCTTCCCTCCTGAATCCCACAGTACTCTATGTGCACATTTCTTTCAACATTTGTCATTCTGAATCCTAAATGTGCTGTGAGCACATTTTCTCCAACATCTACCTTCCTGAATGATGCACAAAGCTACTTTGGGACATACCCTTCATTCAGCCTTATATCTCTTCTCTTGATTCTGTTGCGTGCTACCCTAAAGTGTTTGGATCCCTGGGCCCTATAACTCTGTGGCCATCATGTTCTGCATAAATAAATGCAAGTCTCTATGCACCACAAAATATATTGGGTGTTTCTAAAATAATTTTTGCTGAATTTCATTGATTTTTATTTAATTTTTCTGGGGACCTGTAGTCGAAGAGAAGTTTTACCTCTGCAATTTTTACAAGTCATGTAGTTCAGGATGGATCAGACCTCATGGAATCTTCCTGCTTTGGTTTTCAAATGCTGGTATTATTTATTCCTTGTGATCTTATTCTAACTTTCTACAAACTTTCCCCTCTGCTCCTTGGTAATTTCGGAGAATCTTTTCAGAATAAAAGTAATTCAGAAGCTGAGGAGAAAAGTGACCATGTGAAGGACCAGTAGGCTCAATTAACATGGAACCCCGAGATCTCTCAGACACTGGACCACCAACCAGGTAGCATACACCAGCTGATATGAGGCACCCAACACAACACAAAATGGGTTTGAATTCAGTCACAGAAGATACATCTAACTTTCTGTAGGGAGCCGTTTGTGCCACACCCAAACATGGCGCTGGCTCCCCGCCGAGAACTCAGCAAACAGAGCTGTTGCCCAGCCAAGAGACTTAATGCGCATGCGCCACATACGTCATAGCCTGCTCTCTGGCATACTATTGAGTTACTGGAGGGCGCACCAATCAGGTAGCAACACGAGTCTCCTAGGCATATATAGCAGTGCATTTCTCCCCCACGTGGAGAGGAAGACAGTGGAGAGATTGCGGGAGACCCCACGTGGAGGGATGGCGGAGAGGTACCACGTGGAGAGAGACCCGATAGGAGAGATTGCGGGAGATCCCACGTGGAGAGAGACTCGGTAAAAGAGATTGCAGGAGATCCCACATGGACAGAGACTGGACAGAGAGATCGCACGTGGGAGACGGCGCGTGAGAGGTCGCCTATACAGTAGAACCTGGTAGGGAGTCCCCGGCTCAGAGAGAAGTTTCCTGCTCAAGAAGTCCCCTGCTCAAAGTTCTGTACAATAAAGGTTATCTGCAGAAGAATCTGTTTGTTTGTTGCACGCCTGTTCCTATCGGTGGGAAGCGTGGGCGCATGACAACTTTCAAGAGATGGGGAGTGGCAAGCTCTGGAATGTGTGGTGTGGAGGGATGGGGACATCCTTGTGGATACAGTAGGGAAGGTATGGGATTTAGAACTGTCAGGGTGTGGACCAGGAGGGGGATAAAATCTGGAGTGTAAAAAATAAGATTAATTAAAATAAAAAAAAATACAAAAAGCCAAATCCAAAAAAAAAAAAGAAAAAAAACAAAAATAACTTAGTAGAAAAGTGTAATTACTCTTACTATCCAGCTTGAATGGATACATCATTATATTTACAAAATTCAAAACAACCAAGCAAACAAGTCCAGTCACCATTTTTTTTTTTTTTTTTTTTTTTTTTTGATTTCTGAGAGAACCAATCTTTTCAAAACAAACAAGTTACATTTTCATGTGAACAATTCTTAATACTGAATACTTCTGTGGCAAAAAGCAAATTAAATGTTCTTCAAAAGTGTTTTCCCCATTGGTACAGAAAGTTGACTGGAAATGTCTGGAGGGAAAGCTCTTTCCACAGACAACCATAGGTATGTTTAGATTAGAGTCCATTCTTTCCCCTTCCACCCATTTGAAATTCACAAGCTTTTTTCAATTAATCTCCCTACAACACGTTCAGGACACCTGTATATTATACATAAAAAATTGGATCAGCATGATGTTTTTCTATGTCCTACATGCAAGGATCTGTACCATGTAGGTGTGTACCATATGCATATGTACCACATGATGTTCATTTTTGGTGTGTGAATATCCTTTGCCCAGTGTTTAAACCTTCACACACTTCACAACTGTGGGGAAGGGATCACTGGATCCCCTTGCCCTCTTTTAATTGTTTCTACATTGAATCAATCTCCTTTTTTTTTTTTTTTTTTTTTTTTTTTTTTGCCTTTATTTTAGTTTGTCCCTTTTATTTGGCTTATTGCATGGAAGGGGTAAAAAGTTTGGGTGTAAAAGTTGTGACCACAACCTAGTAACATATTTTCTCTAGAATATGCTAATACAGCCTTCCCAGTAGCAAAAGAAAATATTTGAAATTGCAGTTCTTAATTCATAATCTTTTTCTTTATTCTTCTCTGTAAAATACATCTGTCTCTTCCCTCCCTCCATCTCTCCCTCCCTCCCTTTCTCCATCTCTCCCAGTCTTTCACTTGCCTGATTTATTTTCCTTCAGAAAATAACAAGGCAAAAAGTAACTGACACCCATTCCACTATTCTGTGTTCAACAACAACAACTAGCTAAACAACCACAGCACGTATGCAGACCTACTAATGCAGGTCCACGGGGATCTATTGTTGCCACTGAAGTCTCTGCGAGCCCCTCTAAACCTTCCTTAGCTGAGCTGAATTTGCAGTCTTTCCTTGGTTAGTTTAGACATGAATCTCACTCTCAGACTATGAAGAAGTCCTGCTAATGTCACCATACAAGAACAAAAGAAGCAAACAATTATTTTATAATTTGTTTCAAAACTTTTACTAGCTCCTCTGTTTGCAAAGATTTACTAGTTCTATCCCAGGAACTAGAGACAGATATAAAATATACAGACATGCACACAAACAGACCTACACACAGATAGAAGTTATGTAGGTAGATTGATAATAGATAGATAGATAGATAGATAGATAGATAGATAGATAGATAGATGATAGATAGAATACAGAAGCACAGTGGGAAATTGGACTCATAGTAGAAAGAATTTGGATCTTAACCAGAAGACTGGCAAACTGTCAGAACCTAGTTAAAGACAGGGGTTTTTATGTTGTATAAGGTTATTACAACAAATCTATTATGTATGAGTAATGGTGGAGGTAATTCTGAAACATAAGCACATTGTACGTACTCAGCCAGGAGTCTCACTGTATGAGGAAGTATCACAAATAAAACAAAGGGTGAAGACAAGTAAGCATTGTAGATCTGGAATGACATTGGGAACAATGTCCGATTATAAGTTTCCATATAAACGTAAATATCTAGAGAAACAAGTATAGTTTGGTACATCTATGCTCAATCCTTATCCACAGTAGATGAGGATTGATGATCATACTACATAATGCAGCTCTATATAAGAATCGCTGTGAATATGAGCTAGGCTTCCAGGGAAGAAAATGTTGATTACTGCCCTGGAATTGAATACAAAAGGAATGGGTATTGAGCGCCCTTTTTGACAGAATGTTAACTGTTACTTAGATTTTATTTATTTATTTTTTTTCTTTTTAAAGATTTTTTTTTTTTTTTTTTTTTTTTTTTTTGGTCTTCAAAACAAGATTTATTTTTTTTTAACATGAAAATACATGGAAAATACATTGGTCTCTTATCTGTTACAAATAAGACTCAAATTATTAATCATAACAAGAAGTGTTTCTTGAGATATTTCCATCTACACAAAAGACTAACAGCTTATTATTTTTTTTAAAGATTTTAAACATTTTTTGCTTAAAATTATACATTTTTGTCAGTACTGTTTTTTCAGACATTAAAATAAATTTTACATAAAACCATGTGAATATGTTTTTTAGTCAGTACTTGATTTTTTTCAAGGGCTTGACAGTATGCATTGAAAACGTACTAGTTGCAATAAGCGTAAAGTACATGCAAAACAAAACACAACATGGAAATAGTCAAAGTCTTCTTGTTTTGTGAATATATGTATATTTTTTGTTTTCTTTATTTCTTGGACTTTATACAGTCTGTGAGTTGTTTCTGGGGGAGTGCAAGCCTCTGGGGTTAGCATCCCACTATCAGTGACTGCATATTATGTCTGTTCTTTTGTGACTGAGTTATCTCACTCAGGATGATCTTCTCTAGATGCAGCCATTTTCTTAAGAATTTGGTTAAGTCATTGTTTCTGGTGGCTGAGTAGTATTCCATTGTGTATATGTACCACAATTTTTGTATCCATTCGTCTTCTGAAGGACATCTGGGTTCCTTCCAGCTTCTGGCTATTATAAATAGAGCCGCTATGAACATTGTGGTGCATATATCTTTGTTGTGTATTAAAGTGTCTCTGGGGTATATGCCCAGAAGTGGAATAGCTGGGTCTTCAGGTAGTACTATATCCAATTTTCTGAGGTATCGCCAGACAGATTTCCAGAGTGGTTGTATTAGCTTGCAACCCCACCAACAGTGAAGAAGTGTTCCTATTTCTCCGCAGCCTCGCCAGCATCTGCTGTCATCTGAGTTTTGGATCTTGGCCAATCTGACTGGTGTGAGGTGGAATCTTAGGGTTGTTTTGATTTGCATTTCCCTGATGGCTAAGGATGTCGAGCACTTCCTCAGATGTTTCTCGGCCATTCGGTGTTCCTCAACTGAAAATGATTTGTTTAGCTCTGTACCCCATTTTTTAATAGGGTTATTTGATTCTCTGGTGTCTAGCTTTTTGAGTTCCTTGTACACCTTGGATATTAGGCCTCTATCTGATGTGGTGTTGGTAAAGATCTTTTCCCATTCTGTTGGTTGCCGTTTTGTTTTCTTGACGATGTCTTTAGCCTTATAGAAACTTTGCAATCTCATTAAGTCCCATTTGTTAAACTTTGACCTTAGAGCTTGAGCCATTGGTGTTTTGTTCAGGAAATTTTCTCCTGTGCCTATGTGTTCTAAGGTTTTCCCTACTTTCTCATCTAATAGTTCCAGTGTATCTGGTTTAATGTGGAGATCTTTAATCCACTTACACTTGAGCTTTGTACAAAAAGATAAGAACGGGTCTATTTTCATTCTTTTGCATGTTGAGTGCCAGTTGGACCAGCACCATTTGTTGAATAGGCTGTCCTTTTTCCATTGAATGTTTACTGCTCCTTTGTCAAAAATCAGGTGACCATATACATGAGGGCTCATTTCTGGATCTTCTATTCTATTCCATTGATCCACTTGCCTATTTCTGTACCAGTACCATGCAGTTTTCAGCACAATTGCCTTGTAATATAGCTTGAGGTCAGGGATAGTGATTCCCGCAGATGTTTTTTTGTTGTTGAGGATGGATTTCGCTATTCTAGGTCTTTTGTTATTCCATATGAAATTGCACATTGATCTTTCCAATTCCATGAAGAACTGGGTTGGAATTTTGATGGGGATTGCATTGAATCTGTAGATTGCTTTTGGTAGGATGGCCATTTTTAAGATGTTGACGTTTCCAATCCATGAGCATGGGAGATCTTTCCATTTTCTGAGATCCTCCTCAATTTCTTTCTTTAGAGGTTTGAAGTTCTTGTCATACAGGTCCTTTACTTCCTTAGTTTGAGTCACACCAAGGTATTTCATAGTTTTTGTAACTATTGTGAAGGGTACCTTTTCCGTTATTTCTTTCTCCACATGTTTGTCCTTTGAGTATAGGAAGGCTACTGATTTGTTTGAGTTAATTTTGTATCCGGCCACTTTGCTGAACTTGTTTATCAGCTGTAGGAGTTCTCTGGTGGAATTTTTGGGGTCACTCAAGTACACTATCATGTCATCGGCAAAGAGTGATGTTTTTATCTCTTCCTTTCCGATTCGTATCCCCTTGATCACCTTTTGCTGTCTAATTGCTCCAGCCAGGACTTCCAGTACTATGTTGAATAGGTAGGGAGAGAGTGGGAAGCCTTGTCGAGTCCCTGATTTTAGTGGAATTGCTTCAAGTTTCTCGCCAATAAGTTTGATGTTGGCTGTTAGTTTGCTGTATATTGCATTTATTATGTTTAAATATGGGCCTTGGATTCCTGTTCTTTCCAGGACTTTTAACATGAAGGGGTGTTGGATTTTGTTGAATGCTTTCTCAGCATCTAGTGAGATGACCATGTGATTTTGGTCTTTAAGTTTGTTTATATGGTGGATTACATTGATGGATTTCCTTATGTTAAACCATCCCTGCATTCCAGGGATGAAGCCTACTTGGTCATGATGAATGATGGTTTTGATGTGTTCTTGGATTCGGTTTGCAAGGATTTTGTTGAGTATTTTTGCATCAATGTTCATAAGTGAGATTGGTCTGAAGTTCTCTTTCCTTGTAGGGTCTTTGTGTGGCTTAGGTACGAGGGTTATTGTAGCCTCAAAAAATGAGTTGGGTAATATTCCATCTGATTCTATCTTTTGGAATAGCTTGGCGAATATTGGTGTTATATCCCCAATAAATGTCTGATAAAATTCTGCACTGAACCCGTCTGGACCTGGGCTTTTTATGGTTGGGAGGCTTTTGATGACTTCTTCTATTTCTTTAGGTGTTATAGGGTTATTTAGATGGTTTACTTGGTCCTGGTTCAACTTTGGGACCTTGTATCTGTCTAGGAATTCATCCATTTCCTCCAGATTTTCCAATTTTGTGGAGTATAAGTTTTTGTAGTAGGATCTGATGATTTCTTGAATTTCCTTAGTTTCAGTTGTTATGTCACCACTTTCCTTTCTGATTTTGTTAATTTGGATACTCTCTCTTTGCCCTTTAGTTAGTCTGGCTAGGGGTTTATCAATCTTGTTGATTTTCTCAAAGAACCAACTCTTTGTTTTGTTGATTTTTGCAATGGTTTTTTTTGTTTCTATTTGGTCTATTTCTGCCCTAATTTTGATTATTTCTTGCCGTCTACTCTTTTTGGGTATATCTGCTTCCTTTTGTTCTAGTGCTTTTAGCTGTGCTGTCAGGTTGCTGATGTGAGCTCTCTCCAGTTTCTTCTTGGAAGCACTTAGGGCAATGAGTTTTCCTCTCAATACTGCTTTCATTGCATCCCATAGGTTTGGGTATGTTGTGTTTTCGTTTTCGTTGAATTCTAGAAAATCCTTAATTTCTTTCTATATTTCTTCTTTGACCCGGCTATCCTTTAACAGAGTGTTGTTTAGTTTCCATGTGTATGTGGGCATTTTGTTGTCTTTGTTGTTATTAAAGACCAGCCGTAGACCATGGTGACCTGAGAGGATGCATGGGAGTATTTCAATCTTCTTATATCGATGAAGGCTCGTTCTGTGTCCAATTATGTGGTCAATTTTCGAGAAGGTGCCATGGGGTGGTGAGAAGAAGGTGTATTCTTTTACTTTAGGATAGTATGTTCTGTATATATCTATTAATTCTAGTTGGTTCAAAGTCTCTGCTAGTTTTGCAGTGTCCTTGTTCAGTTTTGTTTCCCTGATCTGTCCATTGGTGAGAGTGGGGTGTTAAAGTCTCCCACTATTATTGTGTGGGGTGAAATGTATTTTTTGAGCTTTAGTAGAGTTTCTTTTATGAATGTGGGTGATTTTTTATTTGGAGCATATATGTTAAGGATTGAGAGTTCCTCCTGACAGATTTCCCCGGTAATGAGTAAAAAGTGTCCTTCTTTATCTTTTTGATAACTTTTGGTTGGAAATTTACTTTATTCGATATTAGAATAGCCACTCCAGCTTGCTTCTTGGAGCTGTTTGCTTGGAAGTTTTTTTCCCACCCTTTTACTCTGAGATAGTGTCTGTCTCTGTCTCTGAGATGAGTTTCCTGTATGCAGCAAAAGGCTGGATTTTGTTTATGTATCCAGTCTGATAGTCTATGTCTCTTTATTGGGGAGTTGAGACCATTTATGTTAATAGATATCAAGGAATAATTGTTTCTGTTTCCTGCCATTTTTGCTTTTTTGGGTTGAGTTGTGTCTGTGTTTTTTTCTTTAGTTTTCTTGTTTAGGAGTTTTCTTGTTTTTTCTAGGCTGTATTTTCCCTCCTTGTATTGGGTTTTCCACCTATAATTCGTTGTAGTGCTGGGTTTGTGGTCAGATATTGTGTGAATTTTGATTTGTCTTGAAATATCTTTCTCTCTCCATCGATGGTGATTGATAGTTTTGCTGGGTATAGCAGCTTGGGCTGGCACTTGTGCTCTCTTAAGGAGTGCATGATGTCTGTCCTGGCTCTTCTAGCTTTCATAGTCTCTGTTGAGAAATCGGGTGTGAGTCTGATTGGTCTGCCTTTATATGTTACCTGACCTTTTTCCCTTACTGCTTTTAGTATTCTTTCTTTACTTTGGGCACTTGATGTTTTTACTATTATGTGTCGGGAGGTATTTCTTTTCTGGTCCAACCTATTTGGAGTTCTGAAGGCTTCTTTTATGCTCGTGGTCATCTCATTCTTGAGGGTAGGGAAGTTTTCTTCTATGATTTTGTTGAAGATATTTACTGTGCCTCTTAGTTGATACTCTTCTCCCTCTTCTATTCCTATTATCCTTAAGTTCGGTCTTCTCATTGTGTCTTGTATTTCCTGGACATTTTGGGTTAGGAGCTTTTTGTTTTTTGCATCTTCTATGGCTGTTTTGTCTATGTTTGCAATGTTGTCTTCTGCCCCCGAGATTCTCTCCTCGATCTCTTGTAATCTGTTGGAAATGCTTGCTTCTGTGACTCCTGATTTCTTTTTTTGGTGTTCTGACTCTAGGGTTATCTCTTTTATCGCTTTCTTTATTGTGTCAATTTCTGTTTTAATTTCCCTCTTCCATTCCTTTATTTCTTTGGTTCTGTTTTCGTCTCGTTCTTTGAGTTCTTTGAGTGTTTTTCTTGTTTCTTCTTTCAAAGCTTCTGAATCTTTTTGCTTTTCCTCCCTTTCTTGTTTAAGTAACTCTATCAGCTTCTTGAGGCATGTTTACAGGTCTGTGTCTTCTTTCTCTGGAGTGTTTGGAATTCCTATGTTTGCTACTATCGGAGAGCTGGGTTCAGGTGTTGCTAGATTGTCTTGGTTTCCTTGGGATATACTCTTTCTCTTTCCTCTTGCCATTTTGTTGTCAGTGATATGTTCTTGCCTTTCCCTTGTATCTGGTCTGTGTCCCTGGTACACTTTCCGTGTGCACTCCTCAGAGATCTCTCTACTCCCCAGCAGTCCAGGTTCCGGGTGGCAGCTGGGACAGGCTCTGCTCTGTGTCCTGAAGTCGCCCCCGGGTGGGAACAGACGTTCCTAAGAT
>NC_137957.1:28788074-28897125 GCF_963924665.1 Micromys minutus
AGTCTTACTATACTCATATATTCACATACATTAATTTTTATTCATTTCAATACTTCAACTGTATTGAAATGTAATAAGCCTAATCAATAAAGTGAATGAAAATGCAAGAGTAGCTTTAAATATTTAATATTTTAACACCATACTGAGCAGCCATAAACTGAAGATATTAAAAGGGACATTACCTTCAAAGTAAATAAGCTCCTCGGTTTTTCTTTTTGTTTTTTTTTTCTTTTTCTTACAACTTTATTTAAAGAACAGGGATACACTGAAAAGCAAAGGGCAATAATGAATTTTTCAGACAAATATAGCACTTTGTCGCTGTAAGTGTGTTTTATTAAAGTCATACATGAGTCTTTCTATACCAAAATATTGAGTCAGAAAACATTAGAGGCATAAGCTTTATTTTCCAAGGACTTTAAACTAAAAGATGAACATTCTAACTGCTGCTTATCTGAAAATGTTGACTGAATCCTTTTGTACAACTAGGAATATTGAGCAAACTATTTTCTACAAGAGCATCAGCTAGCTGACTCTTCAGCATGTAGAGTTTTGACTATCAATCAATACAGTATTACTTTTCCTTGTGTTTTGGGCTATTTTGTGTGTATATAGGATGGCTATTAATAATATTCCTCTGAATTTTCATGAACACTGGGTTCAATCTCCGTTTTAGTACCACACAACATTGCATTATAACTTTTAAAATAACTTATGACATCTTGTTTTTTTTAAATGTAATGGTAGGTGTTATTTTTTAATAGGATATTTTATATATTTACATTTCAACTGCTACCCCAGTTCCTGGTTTCTCATCTGGAAACCCTCTATCAAATCTCTCCTCACCCTGCCTCTCTGAGGGTGATCCTGTGCTCACCCACCCACTCCCACCTCACTGCCCTGAAACTTCCCTACACTGGGAAATCAACCATTCACAGGACCAAGGGTTTCTCTTCTCACTGATGACCTAGAAGGCCATCCTCTGCTATATATGCATGTGGATCCATGAGTACTCTGGTTGGTGGTTTTGTCCCTGGGAACTCTCTGGAGTCTGGCTGGTTGATATTGTTGTTCTTGCAATGTGGTGGCATATCTCTTCAGCTCCTTCAGTCCTTTCTACAACTCCTCCATTGGGGTTCCCATGCTCTGTCCAGTGGTATCCTGAGAGTATCTGCCTATTTATTTTTCAGACTCTGGCAAAGACTCTCAGGAGATAGCTATATCAGACTCTTGTAAGCGAGCACAACATAGCATCTGCTATAGTGTCTGGGATTGAGAATGTATATGGGATGAATCTCCAGGTGGGGCAGTCTCTGGGTTTCCTTTCCTTCAGTCTCTACTCCAAGTATTCTCTCCATACTTCCTTTAGACGAGGGCAATTCTAGGTTAAAAAATTGGAGATGGGTGGTAGCCTAATCACACAACCAGGGGCTTTGTCTAATTTCTATATATGGTCTCTATAGGTTCTCCATCCCTTTTCTTGATCATTTTAGCTAATCTCACCATTGTTGGTTCCTGGGAGCCTCTTACTTTCCTGACATCTGAGACTTTCCCAATCTCCTTTCTCTCATTCTCCCAAACCTCTCCTACCCTCTACCTCACTGGAGCATTTTGTTTCCCCTTCTAAGAAGGACTGAAGCATACATACTTTGTTCTTCCTTCTTTTTGGGCTTCATGTGGTCTGTGTATCTTGAGTTTTCAGAAATTTTGGGCTAATATCCACTTATCAGTGAGTGGAAATTTTGCATTTGCACTTCTGAAGATTTTTTTTTTTTCCTTTTTCTAAGAAGAACTAAAGAAAGTCTTTTGGTCTTTCTTCTTCTTGAGGTTCATGTGGTCTGTGAATTGTATCTTCAGTACTTCCAGTTTTGGGGCTAATATCCACTTATTTCTGTAAACTGGATACTTTAATAGTGCTACAGTGAACAGAAAAATGCCAGTATTTCTTGAAGATTTTGATCTTGTATCTTGGCTAAATGTCCAAAATGAGCATGCTGGATTCTATGGTTGCCACTGCTAACCTTTCCAGGAGTCTTCATACTTTTGTAGGAATCTTTACAGCCTCTTTGACACTATCTACATCATTTTATGTTCCCCAAAAGGATATGGAGGTATTCCAGTTTTTCTATGTTCTTCTGACATCTGGCACCTTTTGTTTGGATCTGTCATAGCTTGTGCAATGTAGTTTTTATTTTGACTGTGCTTGCTTTTCCCTGATGACCAGAAATATTGTATGTCTTCATATAACTGCTAGATATTTAAAATGCCTTTTCTGTTGCTTGATCTTTTTATTTTTATTTTTATTTTTTTTTTTACATTAGGATTTTAGCTTCCCTGGTATTGAGCTTTTGTAGTTTTTTTTTTCTTTTTTTACTAAAACATGTTATACATAGAAAAGTTCTGTTTATAACATCAACAATGTTAATACTTGTAAAATCCTACTCAAATGCTTGTTTATGCCAATATAATCACAAATGTGAGGGATCCATTCTCATAATGCTACATTTTCTGTAAGGTTAATTTTTCTCTATTAGCCAACAGTATTGCCTATGATGCTCCCTTTAAAGTACTTTAAACATTACTGCAAATAAAAAATTACAATGAAAATACATGTATAGTCATATTATGACCTAAAATTCTTTGTAATTGAATTATATAAATTGTGAATGTCATTTAGGTATAACTTACGTTCCTTATTCAAAATGCATACTATAAAAATAAAAATGATTTCAGATAATGTAATGTTAACCTTAATATTAACTATCAGCATAGGAAAATCATAATTAAATATGATGCTTAAATTCTTAAAAGGAGCTATTAGTTGAAACTATATTGTTGGCAATTATCATGTACAACATGTCTTGAATTATAGATTTATTCCTAGTTCCTCAATAAATCACCAACACTCAATATATCTTATAACCACCATTATTTTATTTCAATAACCTGATTATTATTAAGTAAATAATTAAACCTTATTTGGAACAAATGATCTAAGAAACCAGTTTGTAAGAAACCAATTAGCTGCTATCTAATGGTAGAAGAATATTTATATTTAGCTCATAAACTAACTGATAGCATCTATGGATTTCTATATTTTTCTTTTCGTTTTCACTTTCCACTGTGTAGATTCTGTCAATGTTATTGGTGTGGAAGTACTGATTCCTCATTGTAATCAGTCCTGCTGTAAATCGCAGCTGCCTAACAAATGTACACTGGAATGAGGCCTTTTAGCATCTGTTTAATCTCAGCTCAGTTTGTAACAATTCTTTCTAGAGTGCATCAATCACAGAAGAGTGAGGCAGTATTAAAGCACTGAGTCTTCCTTGTCTCCCTTTGTATCCAACTTAGACATGTATGACCCATTGCTTTCATTGTTGTGCTTGCAACAGCTGTTCCATATTATTAAGAAAAGCAGCTTTGCCTGCAGAACATAAAACAATAAATGCTAGTCATGTGGATAGAGTACATTTGCTTCTAAAGGTTATAAATATACACTTAATAAAAAGCAAGGTGATGCTAACCATATTTCACAGAGAACAAACTGTACATCTGCCAACAATAAAATCTAACAGCTGCCAATCAAAAATATAACAAAATATTCAGCCCCGAATTTCTCATCTGTAAAATTAGTGTCATAATGAAATAAATTAATAAAATGGTTAGGAAGGTAAGAATGTGTTGGACACTTAACAATTGTGCTTATATATGTGGTGTCTTTTGTGTCTTTCTTAGAATAGCACATAATTACCTCAGTGGATACTAAGTAGTATAGAAATGTTACACAAATACTAAAGTTCTTATATTTCATGTATATATGTCATAGAAAAAAAATTCTTGATATAGATCCATCCTTCCACTGCGGGTTCCGTGATGCAAGCTTAAATTTTGAGGCTTGCCCAGCCTACATCTTTTTTTTTCTTTTAATTGTGGAACTAAGACATCCAGTTCTTTCTCAACATTCATGGAAACCCTTATTGGTGACATATTTAAGAAAAAAATTCACTCTCTAGTAAAAATTATGGCAGTTACAAAAATGTAGTAAACTATTTATATCATTTTATGCAATTTCTACTAATATTTTTTGATCCTTAGAAAATGATTCATCTTTAATATATCCCAGTAAAGTAATATCTTGCATCATTGTGTATGCATGATATCTCCCATTATGAAGGAACAATTAAGGCCTTTTCAAAACCCCCAAATCACTAGTAAGTAAGGATGGGCCCCAAATCACTATTAAGTGAGGATGGGCGCCAAATAATTTGTTAGCTATTTGATAGTGAAAGGAATCCAGTGTCAAAAAATGATTTGTAAGAATAGATGAAGTGAGTTGGTTTCAAATAAAACAAAAGCAAGCAAGTAAAAGACCAACCAAGGGAAAAAAAAAAAGCAAAGCCCAAAACCTAACTACTATCCAAAATCTTCCTACACTTTAAGTACAACTGGACTTTTCCTACTTAATGTCATTGGAAGATATCCTGACCTCCTATTATTCCTTTTATGACAAGGTGACTTGGTTTTATGCATCCTTAGGTTGTTCCCAGGTGCATCAAGGGGTTGCATAATCCACAATATATTTTAATAATATTTAGGTTTGTAATGTATTGAGTAGAATTTATAATAAAACACATAGTTCTACTTTTTTTGTTGGAGAAAACTGAGCTATAGAAAGTAGTAGTGACCACACTTTTAAAGAAAACTATAGTGCTACTGTCCAGAAACTTTTCTCTTACCTTTTCTGAAACTTGTCTACATAACAATCTCTCTGTATATGAAACAGTAAATATTGCACATGTATTTTCTTGAAGTCCTTATGAATTAAATAATACTGTGTTATTCCTGTGATTAGGCTAAAAGTTTACTCTGAGGTTACTTTATTTCTGCATTGCTAGTATCTCATTTCATTGATAACTGAAAAGCATGAGTAATCACTTTATCCCTTTCCTTTTTATTACTTTAAAAACTGTAAATATTGTATAGAAAACTACTGTAATCATTTTCAATGTCTCAGTTAAAGTGCTGATTTTATTTCTCATTGAAAATTTCTTAGGAGATTAACAATAAAAATCTGGAAAGATTATGAAATATTTATCAGTTTTAAAATATTTTATATGCCACTCAAATAACTATGAGAATTATAATGGATCACATACTCATTAATATTTATGTCAGATTTTTTAAACTTCAGTCTTCTCATAAAGAATACAGTTCATTATGGTTTAAAACCACATTTCAGTGATGAGGAATGATGCTTAATAGTATCTCTTAGATTAATTGACCTTTGGCTTTCTATTTTGTCTGTAAATGACCAGCTCAAAATGGTACCTATATTTGAATTGTATTTTTTTATTATTGAACTGTAATGATCCTGCTTTATATATAATGCTTGTATTATATGTGTTCTATAGCATATAAAAGACACATATACCTCAAAAAAAATCATTTTGCTCATGACTTCTTTCTCTATGATTAAATAATATAGCTTGGTTTATGAAATATTTGCTGAAGAGCACAGGTAATTATTATTTTCTACATTTAAGAAACTTGTGCCTTATCTAAAGAATTTTTCTATAATATTTAAAAGTATTTGACAACATAATTCTACATAGTAGCTTTTTGAAATTTTATAACTTTTATATAGACATTATCTCTATCTCCTATAAATTGTTAATATTGACAATCTTAAGAACCAACATTCCTTTTTATACATATATGCTTTACCAAATACTTTTACATTTTTTTTTACTTTTAGATATTATGATATGATTACAGCTTTTGTCATTCCATTTTTTTTTCTTCTACACACTCACATATACCTGTCCTTGATCTCTTTAAAGTTCATGTCCTCTTTTTTATTAATTGGTGCTACTTACATATACATATTTTTTTCTGATACCTAAATAAAAACTTTCTCAATCTCTAAAATGTTGCTGAATTTCAACAATAATAGACCTGGTAGCCTAATAGCAGAAAGGCTAGGAGGCCTCAATACAACATAAAGAACTACTCGAAGCTAAGAAATAGTGAGAGTGGAAGAGTCTTCACCAACACTGACAACATTTTTCTTTAAAAGCATTTTTCTTCCTAACCAAAGTTCTCAAGATCATTAAGAGAAAAGTTAAATTTGACCTTAAAATTATGATTCTCCCATCTTTGTCTTTTCAGCATGTCTTACTCAGTATATTGGCACACCAAACATTAAAGATTATTGACATCGCTCTTAGTTACTAACCAGAACTTGGTGGTAAGTTGCTATTGTAAAAGATGCCAAAGACTTCAACCAAAGAACATTGAAAAATCAAGCTAGTAGTCTGAGGAAAATTCATCCATATTGGCTACCTTTCCCACAATTGGGTTGGAAAATGCTGAGCATACTACCTAAGAAGAAAAGGGATCATCATTTTTTATTCAGCATTAAATCCTGTAAACTTTAATGTCCTAATCAAACATTCACACTATTGTAAAAATGACATGAATGTTACCGGAGCAATGAAAAACTTTATTGTTGCTTTTAAGACCTATTCCACAAGGTCAAACTATATTGGACAAGATTATTTGCACCAAGAAATTGCATCTAGAGGGGTCATCTATTCATAAGGAATAATATAACAGGAGTATTCTGCTTAATGGGGTTAGTATTATAAGGACTCCTAATGACTTGTAGAGATATGCCCAGATTACTGTACCTTCAGTATTCATATAAAATGCTTCTTTTTGAATTTAGCATAGAGAACGACATGTACTATGCAATTAGTAAAGAGAACATACAAAGAAGAGACGGTAGACTTTTCAATCCCAAATGGTACATCTATACCAGACCCATCACTGTAATATGTAAATGGGGTAGAGAAACAGTGAACTAATGATAAACAGAGAAGCATTATTTAAAAAGTAGCTTCTCCGGGGTGCCTAGGTAAAAGAAGTCAAGGTATGGAAAGTGTCTAAAAGGAATAACATGTCAATACAGTAATAGTTTGTGTTGGACACAATGTATGAAGAGTGGATAAAAAACTTTAAAAACTCCTAGGGGATTCTGAAGATGGCCCAGTTACACCTAAGATAAAAATTACTGTATTGGTAAACCTAAGAATATTAAGAAGTGGAAAATGTGTTAATTATGAGTTCCTTTTTGCCATAAAATAAAGGTATGAAACATTGTGAACTTCAGGGCTGATGAGATGCTGTGTGTCACCAGTCGAATTAAAATTTATGTTCCCATTTTTATTCATCTTTATTCACTTCTGAAATGTGCATCTATGTTCTGTACTAATGACACACGATTAAAATGTCCAAGAAATAAAGAAAACAAAACAAAAAAAATATTTTCAAAACAAGAAGACTTTGACTATTTCCATGTTGCATTTTGTTTTGCATGTACTTTATGCTCATTGTAACTATTAGGTTCTCAATGCATACTGTCAAGCCTTTGAAAAAATCAAGTACTGACTAAAAAACATATTCACATGGTTTTATGTAAAAAATATTTTAATATCTGAAAAAACAGTACTGACAAAAATGTATAATTTTAAGCAAAAAATGTTTAAAATCTGTACATTTATCTTTGTTTTGTAAAATAAAGTTGTTTTAAAAAATAAAAAAATAAAAAATAAAACATATGTGACCCCCTCTACAGAATTTCCAGAAAATAAATTGTAGAATAATCTGAGGAAAAAAAAAAAAAACAGGTAAAAGTAAGAATCCACTTCTCTTCTTTTGTAATACAATTTTGGGGATAAGCTGAGACTCTTTGAAGCATGTTGCTGTAGTTTCAGTGTCTTTTTTTTTTAAAGGACTGAATTAATAGGACCTCTGATCATTTTATTAACAATAGTTAATGTTTATTGAGTGTTCATGGTCATATCTACAAATCAATATATATTTTATATTTTCTTTATAAAACATGGAACTGAATGTCAATCAGATATGAACTGTTCAATTTTTAATAAAAGTGTGTGCTCATTATTATTATTAAAAAAAACAATGCCTCATTCTTACCATTATATTTCATTCATCTAAATAATAAATTATATAGTTAGCAGCTTGAAATTATTATTATTTTCATTTTAATCATTATACATAACTGGTAAAGGACAGAGATGTTTACAAGAAGTATAAAAGAACTCATCTTGAACCTCAGGGATAAACAGAGATACCTTTTACAAAGGGAGGGAGCTTAAATTAAATTACACTAAGACTCCAAAGTCCTGAGCCAAGTCTTGGAGAAGTAAATGCAGCTTCAAAACTAATGTAAGAGCAAAAGAGCACACCCAGGTTGACTCTCAAAACTATCCGCAGATATCTGAAAGTATTCCTGTTCCCCTTGAATCACTGTGTACAAAATTCAGCAGAGAAATGAAAAACAGAACCCAAATAACAGATGCAGCTGTAAACCAAAGTAGATGTTAATAATCTAGACTTGAAAAATATCAGGAGACATTAACCAACACACTAAAAATACCAGCAATTCTGAAATTAGGTTATTGGAACAATCTTTCTTTTGGTTTTGTTCAGAACAGGTGGCGTACATGCAGTGAACTACTTGACTATAGGGCAGCAAAAAGGGGTTGTGTGCAAAAGGCAGTCAGTGACACTTTGTGTCTCAACTGAGTGAGCAAAAGGAACTGAATTTGGATTTCTTTCCCCTTTAATTTTAAATAGGCTCTGCTGATTCATGTATCTTTTATTCATGTGCAGACTGTACTGATAGAAGGTATTTTGTAGATTAATTCACTGTGATTAGCATTAAGCAAGAATTGTTTGTTATGCAAATGATTTTTCTTTTTGAGTGGTCTTAGCTGAGAAAGTTAGCTTGTGCTTTCTGTTTCTTCTTCCACCCCTTTTTTTCTTGCCTTAAACCTATCTCTCAAATTTATTCCTCCTTCTCTGTCTCTTTTTCTTTCTTTTTTGCTTTCTTCTGTGGTAGATAATGTAATATGTACAGGATAATAAATACTCCTGTGAAAAATGAATAACATGAAACACTTTTAACTCCCTCATTACAAGATGGAGTTGAAAAAATATGTGCAAGTTAATTTCTATGAAAACATGCATTTGGAAGAAATCGTACATAAGAGAAAAAAATACAATTACATAAAAACTGGAAATAAGTTTTTTCTTAAAAATGTAGCTTAATACTCTTCTGAAAGGACAGCACAGTGTATGTCTGTTGCAAATATGTCACTCCACCTAATCTTCTGGAAAGCCTCTGTTATTGTTCTCATGTTTCTAATGACACTTAGATAGCATTTTCTTCATAGTTTCTGAAGGTGAAACAGAAGAATTCAGGGGATGTTTTTACACTGAAAATAAATTCTCAAGACAGGGAAACACCTTTGGAGAGAACATTATTGCTCATTTCAGAAGCTGTATGTCAGAAGGAAAAAAATTCATGACTAAAGGCAGCAAAAATGCATTTGTCATTATTGTGACTATGACTGTCAGCCACTGGGGCATGGTTGAATTCACAAAAGATTCCAAGCAAGACAAAAACAGAATACTAATGAGTTCATGTTACCGGGTTTCATTGGCTTAAGAAAGACTGGATAATTGATGAGATATCTCAGCAGTGAGTGGTTCTTGTTTTGTAAGTCAGGTGGCTTGATTTTGATTCCTAGAATTTACGCACAGGAAGGAGAAAATTGTCACATAGAGTTAATTGCCCTCTGGTTTCCATAAATGTCCCATGACAACTACACATATAATATGTGTATAAACACACTCAGAAAAGAGAACATGGAAGAAAAGAAGGGAGGGATGAAGAAGAAAAAGTAGGGGGAACTAGAAGATTAAAAATAAAGGAGGAAAAAGGTGATGGTGGTGGGGATGGAAGAAGCGATACAGGAGGAACAGCAGGAGAGGAAAAGAGAAAGGACAGTAGAGAGAGAAGGAAGGAAGAAGAGATGGAGGAGAGGCGATTTATAAAAGAAGAACATAACAGGTTTGGTATGATGCTGTAGTGTAAGGGTAAATACAGGCTCTGCTTGCCCCTAAGGACTGGAAGATCCTCACATACTTCAAGTGATGTGATGAACTCTTGCTCCTTAATTTAAATCAATGGGTTGAAGAAAATGCCTACAGCCTATAGCTGGGCAGAAGAAAGGTATGCTAAGTCTCATTTCCCGAGCATGGGTTCTGAGGCAGGAACAAGAGAAGAGAAGATGAAGAGAAGACTCCATGGAATAAATGAATAATGAAAACATGAACATGAGGACTGAGTAGTGTGTGTAAGACCTAGTGTGTGTAAGACCAGCCCAGAAGAAACATGATAAGGCATATTGTCAGGGAAGTAGACATTGACAGCATAGCATGTAGATATCTACCCAGGTCTGCTCTGGATTAAAGCTTGTTATAAAAATAAAAGTTCTGTGTCTTTTATCTGGGAACTTAATGATAAAACCAGGGTAGAAACACCTGATTGAGATTATATATTTTCTACAATAAGAAATAGAATTTTATGGAGGGTTTAGAAGAAGGAAAAGAAAAGAATAATTTATGAAACTATCTTATAATCTCAAAAATTTGAAGTAAAATACTATATTTAAGAATGTAGCTCAGCTTTAAAATTTTGGGTTTTTGTGGCTTTTATAATAGTCTTGGCTAAGGCTATAATCTGTTCTGAAGGCTTTATGGTTATGAGTGGATCTATACTAAAGTCTATTACTGATGAAAATGAGTTCCAATTTTGCAGTTTGATTTGATCCCATATTATCTTTATTTAATATATATATATATATATATATATATATATATATATATGGATGCATATATTCTGTTATTTCTGTAATAATTCTGTTGACTTTGTATATTTATTTTTATTTTGTGTATTTAACTTTGTGTAATAATAGATTTCATGTTTTTCATCTCAGTGTGTATATTTACTTGGTCGTATTTTCATGTAGGTAAGGATAGAATCCTTCTGGTAGTTGGTTCGTCAAGTAGTATAAGATGTGGTCAAACAGTGCCATGTCCAGTGAATCTATTGTAGCAAATACAATTCCTTTCCTTTCCCTCTGTCATAGTTATGTATTTAAAGATACGACCCTTAACTATATAATCCTGAATGGACACAGAAATCCATATTTGCACTAATTCCTACTCATTGGTAGACCTCCATGATTAAATCTTAAGCCTTTCAGTATATAATGCCCAATCACCAAATGCTTGCTATTTCAATTCACATTCCCTACTTGGAACTGGATTCTCTGAAAATTTGTAAAATATGTAGTTACTCCAGAATAAGTGTGGAAAAGTTTCAGTTTTCAAAGGTTACATCAGGAATGAGGGAAGAGATACACTTCAATATGTATGGGGAGTATAGACTGACTTTAATGTATGGACTAATGGTATTATGTTCTTCAAGCTCCACAACCCTGCTTTTGTGTACAGTTGGAAAAGTCAAGCTATAGATTATATTTTTTATACTTTATTTATTTATTTGTTCATTTATTTATTTATTTATTTATATTTATTACACTCCAGGTTTTATTCCCCTCCCAGTCTACGCTCTGACTTCCACATCCCAGACCTCCTCTCTGCCCCCATCCTGTCTCCAACATGATGTCCCCACCTCACTCTACCCCTCCCCACAAGACCTCTAAGCTCCCTGGGGGAGTCCTCCAGTCTCTTAAGGGTTAGGTGCAGAATATATTTTTTAAAGTTCAAGCCATGTGAATTGATAATTATTCAAGTCATAGCACTGGGTTTCATGTGGAATTTAGAAATACTTGCCGTAGTTTTTATGTGTTTCCTTGTTTTGCTTTGGAATTCATTTTATAAGAAAAATAGAGAAATGCTGCCATGCTAATTAAGAATGCACATTTTAAATACACACAGTGTAAATTTTAACTGAGTTTATATTCATTGTCTCCTAAAGAGTCTATTTAATTGTTCACACTATCACATGCTTCCCTTACTCCTCTGTGTAGCTTACCTACAAATGAACACAGTTCACAACCTCAAAAAGTAGCAGGAAACACAGAGGTAGACAGAAAATTGCTTCTGTGAACATGTAGAAAGCACATAATCTTGTTTGGTGTTCACTGTTTTTGAACGCTGGTTAAATATTCGCTATTTGTAGGCAGAATACTGCCACAGATAGTCAAAAAATGGTTGTGAATCACTTATAAAGCCTCACAGTAAAATATACCCACATTGGCAAACACTTATTTCATTTCATTTGTGATCACAAACACTTTTTGTTGTTGTTGGTACAAGACTGATGCCAGATAAGTTTTTATTAGATTAAAAAAACAAAACAAAACAGTGGAACAGGAAGTAAGGGTAAGTCCTTTGAGGTGGATGCCAGTTGAAAGGCTTATTCCTCAGTTGTATGATCTGGACCCACAGATTAGGTGAGACCTAATCCAGCTCAGGTACTGGAAGGCAGAACACTCAGTTGTACCCATCAAGGCATAGAGACCAAAAGATCCTACAGGTCCTTGACACTGTTTGCTAGGGTCTCCAGTGTAGTAGCCAACTCTACCAATAATCCAGGCCAGGCCGAGGACAAAAGCTATGCCTAGGTGGTAAATACCTCCCATGGTTAGGAAAAAACGGAAGGGAGGGGTGATAAACATCTTCAACAGTTAGGAAAAATAGAAAGGGAGGGTACAGCTCCAGCATTTTTTTTTTTTTTTTTTTTTTTTTTGGTGCCCTGAATGCAGTTAACATATGCCCATTCTCAGAATCTGTGCTGTACATGACAGGGTACTCTACCTTGTACTTCTTTCCGACTTTGCCCATATTGATGGCCAGGTGGAGCACCATCTCAAAGCTGGTAGCACCAGTGGGAAGCACAAATCCATACTCCTTAGAGAGCACAGCCATCTTGACTCTGACTCACCTTGCACACCTGGTGCAGACCTGAGATTCAGATTCCAAAATATTTCAAAATATCTGAACATCAAATAAAATGTGATTTATGTTCTTCTGTAAATATGACCACAATGTATTTATACTTTGGAATAAAATAAATGCTTCATGACAGTAAGACAGAAAAGCTATGAAAAGATGTGTCATAATATGAGATATCATTTTAATGTACATTGCTAGTAGAATATTATCTTTTAAAAAAATCCAATTCCGATGATGTAGAAAAACCTAATTAAAAACTGAAAACACTTAGCTTTACTACTGAAGGTTTACTGCTGTCATAAAATACATTTTAAAAAAGTACATATCCCCTGATGGCTTCTGGAACGATCAGGATGAAATGAAGTGTGTTATAAGCACAGTATGAGTTTAGGGAGAGTGAGCAATTTACATCCCTAATAGAACTAGTGTTTGAGAAGCAAGAAGTAAACATTGATTCAAAATGGGCCATGATTAGTCAAAAAAGGTTTTATTACAAACATTTTACAATATTGACATTTTATTGGATTTTCAGGATTTGTTTAACTTTTTTTTTAATTGAATGACTTTAGTTTAAAAAAGATAAATGTACAGATTTTAAGCATTATGCATAAAAGTATATGAATACATTTTTGTCAGTACTTGCTTTTTTTAAGTTTTATAGTGTGCATTAAGATCTTACTAGTTACAGTGAGCATAAAGTACATGTAAAACAAGATGTAACCTGGAATTAGTCAAAGTTTTCTTGGTGTATAAAGATTAAGCATAATGGTTTCTCATTTTCTTTTGTTTTCTTGAACTTAATATAGTCTGTGAGTTGTTTCTGGGGTGTTCAGAGGTTTCTGGGATTAGTATCCAGTTATCAGTGACTGCATATTATTTCTGTTCTTTTGTGACTGGGTTATCTCACTCAGGATGATATTCTCTAGATGCATCCATTTTCTTAAGAATTTGGTTAAGTCATTGTTTCTGATAGCTGAGTAGTACTTCATTGTGTAAATGTACCACAATTTTTGTATCCATTCATCTACTGAAGAACATCTGGGCTCTTTCCAGCTTCTGGCTATTATAAATAGGGCTGCTATGAACTTTGAACATTGTGGTACCTGTGTCTTTGTTGTATGTTGGAGCTTCTCTGGGGTGTTTAACTTTTTAAAATGTTAATATGTAATTTTTTTTACATATTCACTTTACATCCAGTCTACTGCCCCCACTAGATTACCCTGTAACAGTCCTTCCCAAATTACCTCTTCTCCTTTGAACTGGTAAGGCCCCTTCTTTTTATCAGACCACCTAAGCACTTCAAGTCTCTGAGAGTCTAGTCTTTTCTTCTTTCACAGAGGCTGGACAAGGAAGCCCAGCTAGAAGAACATACCCTGCATACAGGCAACAGCTTTTGGAATAGCCTCTGTTCAAGTTGTTCAGGACTCATGTGAAGAGCAAGCTGCTCATCTACTATATATGTTGGTGAGGCCCAGGTCCAGTCCATCTATTTTCTTTGGTTGGTACTTCAGACTCTGAGAATCCCAAGGGTCCAGATTGGTTGACTGCATTTTCTTCCTTTGGAGTTCCTATCATCTTTGGGGCTACAATCCTTCCTCCTATTCTTCAATAAGTTCCTCCCAGGTCTATCCACAGTTTGACTGTGTATGTCTATATTTGGCTGAGACAGCTTCTGGGTAGAGGCTCTCAGAGGACCATCTGCTCCTGTCTATAAGCCTAACAAGTTGTTATCAATAGAATTAGATATGGGTACTTACCCATGGGAAGAGTCTCAAGTTGGGCCAGTTATTAGTTGTCCATTCCTTCAGTCTCTTCTTCATCCTGCAGGCCTGTGTTTCTTGTAGACTAAATAAATGTTGGGTTGAAAGCTTTGTGGGTAGGTTGTTGTCTCAATGGCTCTACTGGAGTTCCTGCCTGGCTACCAGAGGTGGCCACTTCAGGTTCCATATCCTCAGTGTACTCAGTTACAGTTAATGTCATCCCCATTGATTTTGGGGTGCCTTTCCTACACCAAGTTTCTGTTACATCCTGGAGATTCCTGCCACCTCCCCACCTCTGTCAGTTGCAGTTTTCTTCATTCTTATGTTCATCTAGATGTCTCTACTGTCCTTTCCCACATCTGATTCTGAATTTTCCAATCCCCTTCACCTCTGGCTCCCTCCCTCCCAGTTCCCTCCATATTCTTTTTTATGACTATTTTATTCTCATGTTTAAGTTAGATTCAAGCTTCCTCTCCAGGGTTTTTAGCTTGTTTGAGTGTGTGGAGTGTAACACACATTGCATTTTATAGCTAATGAATACTGATAAGTGCATATCCTTTTGGGACCGGGTTACTTCACTCTGGATGATAGTCTAAAGCTCCATCCATTTGTCTGCAAAATACATGCTATCTTTCATTTTAACAGCTAAACAATTTTCTATTATGTAGATTTACCACATTTTCTTTACCCATTCATCAGTTGAGAGACATCTAGGTGGTTTCCAGTTTGTAACTATCACAAATGAAGCTGCTATGAAGATAATTGAGTGTGTGCCTTTGTGGAATATTGGGGAATCTTTTGGATATATGTGCAGGAGTGATATAGCTTAATTTTTAGGTAGAATTATTTAGTTTTCTGAGAAAATACTAAATTGATTTTCTAAGTAGGTTTACAAGCTTGCAATATATCTGTGATGGAGAAGTGTTCCCTTACTCCAAAGTTTTGTCTGCATGTACTATCTCTTAGACATTCCAAGATATTTAAACCAGTTGTTTCTCCTAATTCCTTTCCCGGCTCATTTATCATTTCCATAAAAGAGAGTTACTAATGTTTTTAACCTAATTTTATATTCAGATACATTGCTCTAGGTGATTACCAGCTATGGGAGTTCTTTGGTAGAATTTTTTGGGTCACCTATGTATACTACTATAACATCTGCAAATATTGATACTTTGATTTTTTTTCATTTCCAATTCGCATCCCCTTAATCTCCTTTAGTTGTGTTATTCCTCAAGCTAGAACTTCAAGCACTATATTAAATAGATGGGGGGGGGGCAGCCTTGTCTTGTTCCATATTTTAATGGAAATACTTTATGTTTCTCTATATTTACTTTGATATTGGCTATTGGTTTGCTGTTTATTGCTTTGATTATGTTTAGGTATGTATTTCTGATTTATGTAATAAACCAGGTATGTATTTCTGATTTATGCAATAAATCAGGTATGTATTCCTGATTTATGTAATACCTTTAATATGAAGGGGTGTTGGATTTTATCAAAGATGTCGATGTGTTTGGGGCATAAATGTTCAGAATTGAGATATCATTCTGGTAGATTTTACCTTTGATGAATATATAATGTGTTCTTACTTGTATCTTCTGAATAATTTTGATTGAAAGTCTAGACATAAGAATAGGGTCCATTTGCTGGGAAAACTGCTTTTCAGCCCTTTATGCTGATGTAATGTTGATCTTTATATCTGAGGTTTGTTTACTGTATACACCAGAAGATTGGATCATATTTTACCACACATTCATCTAGCCTATGTCTTTTTATTTGCGAATTGAATCTACTGATGCTGAAAGACATTTAAGAACAGTGATTGTTATTTCCTGATATTTTGGTGTTGGTAGTATTAGGGTGTTAAGGTGTGTGTGTGTGTGTGTGTGTGTGTGTGTGTGTTCCCTTGATTTTTTTCTTGTATGGAATTACTTATTTTCTGAATTTATTTGGAAGTAGTTATCCCTTTTCTGTGAAATATTTTTGTTTTGTTGTTGTTTTGAATTGTGGATAGATATTGCTTGAATTTGAATTTATCTTGAAATATTTTGTTTTCACCCTTTTGTTAGATATAGTAGTCTGAGTGAACACCTGTGTTTTTCTTTTTTCTTTCCTTTTCTTTTTTTTCTTTTTCTTTTCATTCTTTCTTTCTTCCTGTCTGTCTTTTTTTTTTTTTTTTTTTTTTTTTTGAGTTTTCAAGATATCTAATCAAGCCCTTGTAGCTTTTAGAGTCTTTGTTGTGAAGTTGGGTTGCAAATGTTCTTTTACTTCATTAAACATTAGAATCATGCAACATTATTTTACCTTATATAAAGTAATTGTGCATAAAGGACTAAAATCATTAGAACAAAATTCATTAGGACGTACTTAAAATTATATTGTTTATCTAATTAGGTTT
This sequence comes from Micromys minutus, assembly GCF_963924665.1. Taxonomy (NCBI): domain Eukaryota; kingdom Metazoa; phylum Chordata; class Mammalia; order Rodentia; family Muridae; genus Micromys; species Micromys minutus. The sequence continues at coordinate 28,805,085 of NC_137957.1, forward strand.
ATTTTTTCAAATAAATAAATAAATAAATAAATAAATAAATAAATAAATAAATAATAACTCAGAATAGCCCTCTAAAAATAACCATAAATGTCACAATAGAAACTATTTTTTTTAAAAAAAAACTTTTGCACCAGTGGTAACCATTGAAAAAATAAGTGGATATGTTAGCATTATCAAAATGATTATGGTAAAAAAAAAAAAAAAAACTTTCAATGCTTGCCACATGGTGTGAATCAGATTTACCACAATCAGATCCAATAAAATCTAAAAAGTATAACCTGTGATTATATGAAAAAAATGCTTATATATAAACTTAATATAGATATAAGCATTTTGATATATCAAGAATGCAATCAGAATTCTGAGATAATTCTAGATAACAATAAACAGATCAAACAAACAACAACAAGAACATCAACTACAAAAACCACACCTCTATGTGATGATTGCCCCTCCCCACCCCAGAATTGTTAGAACCAATATTATCCTTTGAAATTCTTGTGAATAGTTATACCAAGCTGTTTTTAACATGTACATTAAGAAGAAACTGCCTGTTTGGTGCTGATAAAGTATTAGAAGTCTCAGTAAAATGGATGAGGATCCTGATGCTGGGAGTAGAAACAAAGTGGCAGCCTTCATAAGAGTGAAGGTGATTGCAGAGGAGTCCTTGACAGAAATGGGTAACTAGGGAAGTATTTTTCTGTTTTCTAATTTTCCCTAGGTTCTCTATCCAAGCAAGCGTTAGCTGATAATTCAAGAATAAAAAATAGTCTGACTATTACTAAATTGAGTGTAGGGTGACTTTTAAATGACATAAAATAACATGTTATTAATCACAAAACCAATTCTGGAGGGAAGCACAGGACATGGAAGCTTAGCATATTGCATGTCTACCCAGGATAACTATGTGGGAAGTAACAAAACCAGAATTAAATAAGGGGCTACTAAGTAACAAATGATTGTGCTACTTTAAAGGGATAAATAATATGAGTCTATATGCATGTATACTTTTATAGAGAGCCCACTTTCAGTGATATCGGGGCTTATTTATTTTGCAAGCTACAATATCAAAAAATGTAAAATAGAGCAATCAGATTGCATTTGTCATATTTTTGGTGAATGACATAGATAGAACCCAGAGCTTCACAAATGTAGGCAGGCACTCTATCTCTGAGCTACGTGTCCAGACCATTAAACTTATTATATAAAGTATTCACGTTTATTAATATTTTGCAATCATAATTAACATAACAATTTCAGAGATGATGGTTAAAAACAATGTACACAAACAAACAAAAAAGATAACCCACTTATTTTATGGCAATATTTCACACTTATGAAGTGTCTATTGGTTGAGAGAATCATTGTGAAATATTAGTCGCTAACCAAGGGTTTTAAAATAATAAATTATTTACCTATATAAACTATTCATATGGAATCATCAAATTTTAATTTGACCAACTTACACTGCACTCCAGTTATTATAAAATGAACCTGTGACATGAATTATATTCTCACACTGTTTATGAAGTACAAAATACTTTATATGTTTATAGCAATTTAAATGTAGTTATTTTAATTATATGTTATTCAAAGTGTATCTTTTTCAAAGTATTTCTGTTCAGAGTATCTATAGGACATTTATATTCCCATAAATTTCATCCAATTGTTAGACACTATCATGCTATTTCAGAAATTATTCATATGTAAAATTGTATTTATAAACTTCAGTCAAACATTTCAAATTCCCCTTTACTCTAAATAAAGGATGATTTACGATCTTTGAATTAGATCCCCCTTTGCATATTAAAATTCAAAAATGCAGTGTTCAACATTCATAATTTACTATGCAATAAAATTTCTTTAAAACCTTTACATTTGGCAACAATATGTTTATAAGTCATACATTTTTTCCCTATTCACGTACTTATCTTCTCTGTGTTGTGCATGTGAACATATACTCATGCTGATGATGATGGGTAGCATCCAGAAGACTAATTACTGAGTTTAGTTCTATCCTTTTCTTACATGGGTCAGGAAGATGGAACTCATATGGTCAGGAATGGCAGCAAGTACATCTGAGTGATCTGCCACCATTATTTTATTGCCTCAAAATTTACATTAGAAGAATCGACTTTTCTCTAGTCTTTTATGTACAGTATTCAGAAATGCATGCAGTATATTATTAAATAACTTTAGATGTGTTACACACTGAAATCTAGGTCAATTTAATGATAATGTATACATAATGATGCCACTGAAATTAAATACAATAATAGAAAATGTAACAGATAAATTGACCACAAAATATTTTCCTATAAAAATATTAAATATTTTAACTTGTAGCTTCATAGGATAGATTGCTTAATGAAGTAGGCGAAATATGCTAAACAGAACTCCAATGGATCAGTCTCTAAGATCAAGAATTGATAAATGGAATCCCATATAACTGGAAAATTTCTGTAAGACAAAGGACTTAGTCAATATGACAAATTGGTAACCTACAGATTGGAGAAAAAAATGTCATTAATCCCACATCCATTAGAGGATTAATATGCAAAATATATAAGGAAGGCAAGAAGCTAACCACCAAAAACCCAACCACAGCACAATCAAAAAAATGAGTATAGTCTAAACAGAATTCATAGCAGAGGAATCTCAAATGGCTGAAAAGCACTTAAAGAAATGCTCAAAGTCTTTAGTCATCAGGGTAATGTAAATTGAAACAAGCTTGAGATTCAATCTTACACAAATCATAGTGGATAATAATAATAATAATAATAATAATAATAATAACAATAATAATAATAATAGTAATAATAATAATAATAACAGGTGACAGCACATGTTAATTAGGATGTGGAGAAAGAGATAGACTCAATTGTTTGTTGAATTGCAAAATGGTATAAATATTCTGAAAATCAATCTGGAGGTTCTTCAGAAATTAAATCTCTTGAAGACCCAGCTATACCACTCATGGGCATATACCCAAAATATGCTACACCATGCTATAGGGGCAGAAGTTCCACTCAGTTCATATCAGCGTTATTTGTGATAACCAGAGGCTGGAAACAACCCAAATATCCCACAGCAAAAGGATGAATACAAAAAAAATGTGGTTCATTTATAGTATGAAATTCTACTCAGCTAATAAGAATGAGGACATCATGATTTTTGTCAGCAAATGGATGGAAATAGAAAATATCATTCTGAGTGAGTTAACTGAGACCCAAAAGGACATGCATTGTGTGCACTCATTAGTAAGTGAATAATAGACAAAAAGTACAGAATACCCAGGATACTATCCACACAAATAAAGAAGGCTAATAAGTGGAAGGTCCAAAGTGAGGATGCCTCAATCCCACTTGAGAGAGAGAAGAAAAAAATCACAGAAATGGAGAGGGAGGCAGAGACCTGCAGGGACAAAATGGAAAAAAACCTGAAGAACAGAAGTTCCAGTGACATAAACTGAATTTGGATACAACTCAGGGGCGACTCCAAAGCTTGATACTACAACTGATGCTATGGTGTGCTTACAAACAGGAGCCTATCAGGATTGCCCCCCAAAAGGCACAACAAGCACCTGAAAGATGTCAGATGAAGATTTTTTACAAACAACCAATAGACAAAATTTCCTGACCCTTGTGGTTGAATTAGGGAAAAGCTGGAAGAAGCTGAGGAAGAGGGTGACCCTAAAAAAGATTATCTGTCTCAAGTAGCCTGGACCCCTAAGATGACTTAGACACTGAACCACCAACCAGGCAGAATATACCAGTTGATGAGGCCCCCAACACATATACAGTAGAGGTCTACCAGATATATGTTCAGTCATATAATATGCACTTAATCCTTGACAGACTTAGAGCTCCAGGGTGTGGAGGGTCTGGTGGGGGAGAAGATGTGGGATGCAGAACAGTTAGAGTGTGGACCAGATGGGGCATAAAATTTGTAAAAAAATGACTAAAGAATAAACTTTAAAAAGAAAAGTAAGCAAAAAAGGAGTTTAATATATTCAAAACTGAACTTAAAGCATGTAGTTTTTTAAAAGTTTATCAAATATATATATATATATATATTATCAAATATATATATATATATATATATATATATATATATATATATATATATATAATATATATATATATATATATATATCCTAAAATATAGCAATGTCTCACAAAATCTGAAATATTTAAATATTTTCTTCCAAGTTACATTTTACACTGGTATGTAATAAATTTGCACATATACTATCTTTCATTTTTTGCTCTCCATGTCCCAAGAGAACTAACCTTGTGGTCCATGAAAATGTGACATAATTTGGGAGTAGGCTTGACATAATTGGTTCAATCAAATGATGTTAAGTGAGGGTAACCTAAACTCTCAGTGAAATACTAAATTCCTGTCAGAAGAAGAACATTTGGACGAGAGACAAATATTGAAATGTGGGGAAAAAATGTACAGACTGACATGAGGCATCATTTAGCCAAGAAGTTGAAGAGTTAACAGGTCCTATCTGAAAGAAAGCAAGAGTCCCAGTGGTGGCTACAGTGATTTAAGGTTTGGTCTGCATTAGTGACAGAGAACCATGTTATGTGCTCAACATTCAAACTGTGGCATTTAATTTAGATCATCCCAGGGAACAAATACAATATTGACCAAACCGGAGTACATTTGTATTACATGGATACATTTCACATAGTGAACATTTTACATTCAATTTCTCTTATGGTATTATTTTTATCCAACACTAATTAAATTCTCTCACCTTTTAAAAATTCTATATATGAGTTCTTTCCAAAGAGCACAATGTTTTGCTCTGTGTATTTTTATGTGCTGTCTCAATATCCTCTCCATCGTCAAGATCAATTTAAATATGAGGGAAACTACTTGTCTGCATGAGTTCACTCATATCCTCTAATCCATGGCTTTAATCCATGAAGATCTCATAAGACACAAAGCATTATTTCAAATTTTTGCATCTGCTGAGGTTTAAATTGTGACCAATTATGTGGTCAGTTTTTGAGAAGGATCTGTTAGGTACCCATGAGAAGGTATATTCTTTTGTGTTTAGGTGAATTATTTTATAGCTATATGTTAGGTCCATTTGTTTCATAATGTCTGTTAGTTTCATTATTTCTCTCTTTAGCTTTGTCTGGATGACCTGTCAATTAATGAGAGTGATCTGGTGAAGTCTCCTATTATTAATTTGTGGGGCTCAATGTGCACTTTAAGTTTAGCAATGTTGTTTTACACACCAGTGCACTGTGTTTGGAGCATAGATTTTCAGAATTGAGATATCATCTTGGAAGATATTTCCTTTGATGAGTATGAAGTTTCTTTCCCTGTATTTTTTTTGTTAATTTTGGTGGAAAGTCTATTTTATTTGATATTAGAATGGTACTCTAGCTTGCTTCTTGGATCTGTTTGCTTGGAAAACGTTGCCAGCATTTACTCTGAGGTAATGACTATATTGCTGAGATGTGTTGCTTGTATACAGCAGAAGGACAGATTATATTTTTCTGTTCACTTTTGTTAGCCTGTATCTTTGTATTAGGGAATTGAGTCCAAAGATGGCAAAAAATATTAATGACCAGTGATGATGATTTTTCTCTGGTATTTTCTTTTTTTTTAAGTTCTGATAATTTTTAATGGAACAACACTTTATTTTTGGGTATTAGAGTTTACATTGAATACTTGCTTTTGTTGCTTTTCTTTTTTTAACAACTTTATTTTAAAAAACAAAGATAAATGTACAAATTTTAAGCATTTTTGCATAAAAGTATACTAAGACATTTTTGCCAGTGCTTTTTTTTTTTAAGGTTTGATAGTGTGCATTAAGATCTTACTAGTTACAATGACCATAAAGTACATGTAAAACAAAATGGAATCTGGAATTAGTCAAAGTTTTCTTGGTGTGTAAGGATTAAACAATAATTTTTGCTTTGTTTATTTCTTTTCTTGAACTTCATATAGTCTGTGAGTTGTTTCTGGGGTGCTCAGAACTTTCTGGGGTCAGTATCCAATTATCAGTGATTGCATATTATGTCCATTCTTTTGTGACTAGGTTATCTCACTCAGGATGATATTCTCTAGATGCATCCATTTTGTTAAGAATTTTGTTAAGTCATCATTTCTGATAGCTGAGTAGTACTCCATTGTGTAGATGTACCACAGTTTTTGTATCCATTCATCTACTGAAGGACATCTGGGTTCTTTGCAGCTTCTGGCTATTATAAATAGAGCTGCTATGAACATTTTGCTGCATGTGTCTTTGTTGCATGTTGGGCCTTCTCTGGCTATATGCCAAGAAGTGGAATAACTGGGTCTTCAGGTAGTACTATGTCCAATTTTATGAGGAATCACCAGACTGATTTCCAGAGTGGTTGTACCAGTTTACATCTTCATCATAGTGGAGAAGTGTTACTCTTTTTCGTCATCCTTACCAGCATCTGCTGTCATCTGAATTTTTGATATTAGCCAATCTGACTGGTGTGAGGTGGAATCTCAGGGTTGTTTTGATTTGCATTTCCCTGATGGCTAATGATGTCGAGCACTTCCTTAGAACTGCTTCTCAGCCAGTTCTCTCTTATTTTCATATTGGTCACGTTAGCTTGTATATGTGTTTGCATGCTTCCCTGATTTTTGCTGGTATGGAATTACTTATCTCTTTTCTTTTCTGACGTTGAAGTTTTTCTTTTAGTATTTTATGTAGGGATAAATTTCTGAATATATATTCTTTGAATATGGATTTGTCATGAAATATCTTTTCTCCATCTATGGTGATTGAGAATTTTGCTCGGTATAGTGGTCTAAGTCGGCATATGGGGTCTCTTACCTGTTGTTAAGTATCTGTCCAGGCATTTCTAGCTTTAAGAGTCTTTGTCCAGTTTGTCTGATATGATTCTGATAGTTCTGCCTTCCCCTAACTAGGTTTAATATTCTCCTTTTTTCTATAGATATTCTGTTTTGATTTCTATGTGGCAGTATGAATTTCTTTCTTGGTCCAGTCTAATTGGTGTTTTATAAGCTGCTTGTATGTCTATATGTATCTCTTTTATTAGTTTGTGTAAGTTTGCTTTCATAATTTTACTGAAAATACTTTAGGATCTTAGAGCTTGGACTCTTGATCTTCTATTCCTATTATTAGGTTATGTCTTTTTGATTTTTTATTTGATATTTATTGCATTAGCATTTCAGATGTTATCCCTTTTCTACTATCCCTCTCCCCCTCCCATTGAACCCATGAATGTGCTCCCTCTCCCAACAAAACCCTCTCAACTCAGTTCCCCTACACTGGAAAAATGAGCCTTCACTGGACGAAAGGCCTCTCCTCCCATTGATGTCAGAAAATACTATCCTCTGCTACCTATGCACTTGGTGCCATGTGTCTTTCCATACAAACACATTGGTTGGTGATTTAGTCCCTAGGAGCTGTGATGGGTTTAGATAGTTGATAATTTTGTTCTTCCCATGCAGTTACCAACCCTTTCTGCTCCTTCAGTCCTTTCTCTAGGTCCTTCAATTGGGTCCTCATGTACAGTCTGACAGTTAGATGCAAGCATCCTCCTCTGTATCAGTATGACTCTGGCAGAGCCTCTGAGGAGGCATCCATATCAGGTTCTTGCCAGTAAGCACTACTAGGCATCAGCAATAGTGCTTCGGTTTACTGGGCACATGGGGTATATCCCTATGTGAGGCAGTCTCTGGATGATTTTTTCTCCTATTGCTGCTCCTCTATTTTCCCCTTTATTTCCTCCAATGAATGTTTTGTTCTTCCTTCTAAGAAAGACTACTTTCTGGCCTTCCTTCTCTTTGAGCTTCATAAGTTCCGTGGCTGGTTCCTTGGGTATTCCAAGCTTTGTGGGCTAATATCTACTTATAAGTGAGCACATGCTATAATTGTTCTTTTGTAACTGGATTACTTCACTCAGGATGATACCTTCCAGTTCAATCTATTTGCCTAGGAATTTGATGAAGTCATTGTTTTTGATAGCCAAGTAGTATTCCATTGTGTAAATGTACCATAATTTCTGTATCCATTTCTCTGATGAAGGATATCCGGGTTCTTTCCAGCTTATGGATATTATAAATAAGGCTGTTATAAACATGGTTGTGTACATGTCCTTGTTAGATGTTGGAGCTTCTTTTGGGCATATACCCAATAGTGGTATATCTGAGGCCTCAGATAGTACTATGTCCAACTTTCTGAGAAACTGCCAGACTGATTTTCTGAGTGGTTACCAGTTTACATTTGCACTGGCAGTACAGGAGTTTTCATCTTTCTCCACATCCAAGCCAGCATCTGCTGTCACCTGAGTTTTGAACTTAACCATTCTGACTGGTGTAGTGTGAAATCTCAGGATTATTTTGATTTGCATTTCCCTGATGACTACAGATGTTGAGCATTGCTTTAGGGGTTTCTCGGTCATTTGATATTCCTCGGTTGATTATTCTTCGTTTAGGTCTGCACTCCATTTTTAATACAATTATTTGATTCTCTAGAGTCTAAATTTCTGATTTTTTTTTGTATATATTAGATATTAGCCCTCTATCAGATGTAGGATTTGTAGAGATCTTTTCTCAATATATTGGTTGCCCTTTTGTACCATTGACAGAGTCTTTTGCATTACAAAGGTTCCATTTATTGATTCTTGATCTTAGAGCATAAACCATTGGTGTTAAATTTACCTCTGTGCCTATGTGTTCTAATCTCCTCCACATCTTCTTTAGTCTCAATTTACTTGGTTTTATGTGGAGGCTGGTTTTTCTATCATAGGTGAATGCAAAAGGGATTAACACTTGAAATGTAAATACATAGAATATCCAAAGGATGGATAGAAAAAGAAAAAAAAAGAAAAAAGAAGGGGAAAGAGAAGAAAGAGGAGAAAAAGAAGAAGAAGAAGAAGAAAAAGCTGGCTTTATATAATAGAATTAGTAATACAGGGTGAAATAACCTTTTCGAACAACTTTATTGTTATATTAGCAAACAAGTGTTTAGATCCTGCCTGTCAAAAACATCATTTGGAGACTGGATTCCTCTTTACTTTTGACTTGTAAAAATCACATTTTGTTGTTAAATATAGGACTATGTATAATAGGAAAAAACTGTTATTGGACATTATTTTTCATTGAGTATTTTTAATTATTTCTTTAATCTCTGATAGAATAAAATATCTGTTTTAATATATATCATAATTTTATTTTGCTCAATTAAAATTATTATATAATTAATTATTCAGTTACAAATTTTAACAAGAATTGTTTACCAGAGTGAGTTGGTTTTAAAAATATCAGTAATGCAGACAGTCAATTTTCCTAAGTGCAATTCACTGTGAACTTATTTTTCATACTGTTATGGCAATTTAAAGTCAGAATAAGGACACTGCACATTCTTTCTTCATTTGGGGGAGGGTGTCTGAAGACAGAAGCCAAATCTAAAGTTCATGAACACTTGCTGAATCACTCAAATAAAAACAAAACATTTAATATAAAAAATCAATAAAAATATTGCTAGAAGTCTAAGAATGTAACTTTGTTGTTAGAATGGTTACCTAACAAGAACACATTTGACACAACAACAACAACAACAACAAAAAGTTAGCCTTAAATCTTTAGGCAAATCTGTTCAATTTGAAATGTATATAGAAGGAAATCGCAATGTTGTAGGAGAATATTTAAAAAGGAAATAGTGCAATTGGAGGTATCAAAGGTGTTGAGAATGGGAGGGCCAAGTACAGGAAGGGAAATGGAGAGCAGTAATTAACACTAAAGTTTTATTGAAAGGAGTAAAAGGGAAATATATTGCTCTAGATTAGCAGTTCTCAACCCATAGGTTGAATTACTATCTCCAAAATATTTATATTATGATTCATAAAACTACAGTTATGAAATGACACTAAACATAATATTTTGGCTGTGGGCCACCAGAACATAAGGAACTATATTAAAGCGTCACAGCATTAGATGGAGCAACATAGCTATAGACAGATATTTCTCAAACATTGGGACATAATAAATAATTCAAACTTTACAGATTTAAATCAGATATTTTATTATAGTGACTTAAGTGTCTAATGCAAACTATTGCTAGTAAGAAAAGATTTTTTTTCCCTACTTTGAATAGGATAATTTAATTCTCTGGAGTTTAACTTCTTGAGTTCTTTAGATACTAGCCCTCTACTGGATTAGGATTGATAAAGGGTATTATCGAATGGCCAAGAAACACCTAAAGAGATGTTCAACTTCCTTAGTCATCATGGAAATGAGTAACAAAACAACCATGAGATTCTACCTCACACCAGTCTGAATGACTAAGATCAAAACTCAGGTGACAGCAGATGCTGGTGAGGATTTGAAGAAAGAGAAACACTCCTCCATTGATGGTGGGATTGCAAGCTGGTACAACCACTCTGGAAATCAGTCTGGAAGTTCCTAAGAAGGAAGGAAGGAAGGAAGGAAGGAAGGAAGGAAGAGAGGAAGGAAGAGAGGAAGGAAGAGAAGAAGGAAAGAAGGGAGGAAGAAAAGAATTAGAGATGCTAAGCAGGCAACTCATTAGGGATCTCAGAAAGCTGGCATACCAAAAACAGTGCAGAAAGGAAAGCCAGTGCCCCTGAGGTTTGGAAATAAACACTCTGTTGGAGATTCCACAGTGGGATCCTCAGGTTTGGTTTGAACTAAGGGTTTCTATAAACATTTCTATTCTACAACTTTGTAGGAAGTAAAATTCAAAAGTGACTAACTTTTTAGTCTTGTAGAAGAAATTTAAAAACTATTATGTATAATCTTTACACACCAAGAAAACTTTGACGATTTCCATGTTACATTTTGTTTTACTTGTACTTTACAGTCCTTGTAACTAGTAAGATTTCAATACATACTATGAAACCTTTAAGCAAAATTAAGTACTGATAGAGTTTTATGCAAAAATAAAACTCATATAGTTTTATGCAAAAATGCTTTTAAAATTTGTACATTTATCTCTGTTTTTTAATATAAAATTGGTTAATAAAAAAGAAAGAAAGTATGAAATCTGTGATACCAGTGTTCCTTCCAATTTCAGATTATAGAAATGATGCATACTCAGAATTAAGCACAAGGAAGTATTATAGACCTAAAGACAAAAATATCATGAACCCCACAAAAAGCAAAGTTTTATATTTAAACAAAATAGATGCCTTTAGGACATTTTCAGAATCAGCTCAGGGATATAAAGTCACTAAGGCATTTGAAAGGATTTGTACTGTGGTGTCCAGCTTAGCCATAGTCTACATAAAGGGCTTTTTTGCACAACCGTTTTGGCATATACAAAGGCAAATCCAGGGGATACATTGTGTCTCATGCAAGACTTTAAACTTGGTATTTTGCAAAGTGCTATAATTTTTGAAATTCTATCATACATGGAGTTGACCTAAATGTATTTTACATTAAAAATGGGCATGACTGTATAGGGATCAGAGCATGATGCTAAACACTGAATTTAAAAAAAATGTTCCGCAAATGATTATGAGTTGAAGGCATGGTTGACAGTTTAGAAGATTTTCGTAGCTCATTGAATCACACAGAATGTGTATTCCATAACAGATCACTAACTGAAGTAGTTCATAGTGAATTGGATAATAAGAGATATTCTATCAAAGTATATTGGTAACTTGCAGGGTACCTTAAAGGTATATCTTGTCTATTCTATTTTCTGTTTTCATGAGTAATTCAGGATTGCACTATAAGTAATTCCTGGAATAATATTCAGGGAGTCATTCTAACTGTTGCTTCAGGTCCTTGTCCTATGCTTTATCTTAAGACATTTCTTTACATTTGGTATTCAGTAATTTACAGCATCGCCAATATGAGTTTTGAGCATTTGAGTCAGATACAATATTATTTAACTAGTGAGTCTTTTCTTCAATGATTTCTTCAAATTTATACTTTTGTCTACCAAGTCTAAAAATTGAATTTATTGAATCTGCAATTTTATATGTGGACAAGTATTTAATTTTATAATTCTCTTGGGTTGTTTTAAGAGTTTACTTTTATGCAAAAATGCTTAAAATTTGTATACTTACCTTTGTTTTTTAAAATAAAGTTGTTAAAAAATAAGTAAAAAAAAGAGTAACTTAACTTCTTAAATTGATAACCTTAGCATTTTAAAGAAAAGGATCCCAAGACTGTCTCAGCTCACAGGTTGAGGAACTTTGGGAGGGAAGACTCACTTAGGGTAATGCCTAGAATGTAAATAAATAAAATAAATTTTAAAAATGTCACAAAAATAAATAAAATAATTTAAATTAAAATGTTATAAAATAAGAATAATGAGTATGTTAAGAAGATTTGTCCAATTTTAAATTTTTAATTCTTTGCTTAACCTCAAAGTATTTTTATGTACTTATTACAAAACCTATTTGAGATCCATGTCACTGATGGGAAGACTCATTTATTAGTTTTCTGTACTTTAAATTCTTTCTAATTGGTGGCCCAGGATAAGAAGCAGATTGGAGCTAATATATATGTTAATTTTTCATGCACTGGGTTATTAGACCATGGTGAGTATGTGCATAAATGCAAGCTTTTAATTTTCTCTGAAAAATTGAGCTTCAACTGAACTCACAGAAAAAGGATGCTTAGTATTGCTAGTGATTTTCCTGGATGTGTAAATGGATTTCATCAGGGTCCAAGTTTATATTAATTCTGTTGATTCTAATTTTATCATTAGGACTAAAATATCAAATCCTTGGATTTTCTGTACTATACCTTGCCTGATACTCAAATTATAGTGATATAATTGTTATGTTCCCTGCACCATCTATTTTTGATATTTTAATTGTAAGCTTTATGTTTCTGTTTCTATTAGAATTTATGCTTTTAAGCTATTATATTTTGTGATCAATTTGAAGAAAATGACTCTGCAAAGCAATGTCCTACTTAATTGTAAAAGAATAGTTAACAATGTTTATCCTTAAAACTTTATGTCAATTTTATTAATACCAAGATAAAAAATTTATTTGTATGTTGTAATAGAAAAATGTGGCATTTCAAAACATTTGCCATTTCCCTTAATCTGGCTCTTATTTTTTTGGTCTTTCAATTGTTTTATTTATAGGATACTTCACAATCAGTATAGTGTATAATTTGTTCAAATACATCATAGCAAACTTTGTTGATTTAGCACCTTATTTCTTATAAAGGTGAATTTTGTGTGACTGTATGTGTATTTATATTTTAACAAAGACTTCTGAGTGGTATCTGCATGAACTTGGATAAAAGTATTTCAATGTGCATCTTTCAGTTCATGGCCTAAGTATATGTTTAATAGAAATTTAAAGTTTTTCAGTTTTGGTTTTTAATAGATATAAAACTCTAAGGCTTTATTTTCACAACTGCATAACACCAAGCTTATTTTTTTTTTATTTTAAATCTACATTTTTTATTCTCAGGAAGAAAAACAATGGTTAAAGAAGTACCGAATTTTCCTATTGTTAAGTCAACCACTTTTAAAAAACTATTCCAGAAGCCCTACTTATATATTTCTACATGTATCTTGGTGCCCATAACTTTGTCTAAAATGAGAGGAGTATGTACTAAATTTCACTTTCTGATGACTTGGCTGACAAATTTTCTCTATCACACCGATTTCAATCTATCAAAGTGGAAATGACATTGATGAGAAGAGTAGATCACCAAAATCATGGTGTCACACAAGCCAGGAAAACAGAATCCATGGATGCAGAGGAGTATCTCAACAAGATAAAGATGTAAAAGATATTGTAAAGCCATTGTAAAGTTACAAAGAACCTATACTCAGTGTCATTTTAAACAGAAAATAACTGCACGATTTGTAGTAAAATCAGGAGAGAATTTAGCATTCATTGAAACTATATTTCTAATTCTAAACCTTGTTATGAATCAGTTATCTAATATTAACATTGATTATTTTTGACAGTATTAAGAGTGACCCTCAAGAGAAATCTTGTTGTTTTTTTGTTTTTGTTTTTGGGATTTCTTTGTTTGTTTGTTTTTTAGATTGAATTTAGGTCTTCCAAACTCATAGAATGAACTTAAAAGTACAGTAAAACCAGTATCATCATTGTCCTGGCAAGATAAACTAAAATAAAAATAAATAACAGCAGTTTCAGTGTTTAAATAAAATATTAATTTTCAGTGCTCATTCAAAATAGGCGAAGAGTATGGGAGGCTATACAAGGGAACTCTCTTCTGTACTTGGACACAGTAATTTAGACACAAGGGCACTACAGAGTTGTTTTTTTCCCTGCAGTAACATGTTGTGTTCCAGTGAAAGACAAATCACTGAAGAATCTCACAATAGATTGTAGTGGGTTGGCCTGGTTATATTTTTATTCTAATGCTAATATTGCTTCTTCAAGGCCTAGTTGTCCCAGAGACAAGAGGGGCCACATCTACACCCATGTGAGTTATGTAATCTTGCCATCAAGTTGTTCTGTCTCTCTTTCTTCCCTTTTTTATTGGATATTCATTATATTTAAATTTCAAATGTTATTTTCTTTCCCCCCACTTCCATTCCCCCTTCTCCTCCCAATGCCTTCATGAAGGTGTTCACTCTCCCATCCTCTCTTTCAATCTCAATGTCTTGGCATTCATGTATTGTGACAACGCACCATCAATGGACAAAAAGCCTCTTTTCCCATTGATGTCAGACAATTCTGTCCTCTGATACTTCTGCAACTAAAGCCATAGTTCTCTCCATATGTGTTCTTTGGTTGGTGTTTTAATCCCTGGAAGTTCTGAAGGGTTTTATTGGGAAGAACAACATTATAAACCTCAAGTTATTTCTTCTTTTCTGTTTCAATTTTATTGGATGTTCTTGGTATTTACATTTCAAATGTTATACCCTCTTCTCCACTCTTTTCCCTCCTCACCCTCAACTTGCTTCTATAAAGGTGCTCCCTCCGCCAATCATGCTCTCCACCTCAGTTCCTTGGTTAGTTGATAATACTGTTCTTCCCATGACATTTCAAACCTTTCAGCTCCATCAGTCCTTTCTCTAGCCCTTTCATTGGGGTCCCTGTTTAGCTGCAAGCATCCTCATCAGTACCTACATGACTCTGGCAGAGCCTCTTAGGAGACATTCATATCTGGTATCTGCCAACAAACATTTCTTGGCATCAGCAATAGTGCTTGGGTTTGGTGGCTGCATATGGATGTGGTGGTTCTCCAGGTGCTGCACTGTCTGTAGATCTCTTATTTTTTTCAACCCCTGCTCCTCTATTTGAAATTGTATTTTTCTCCCATGAGTTTTTCTGTTCTCCCTTCTAAGAAGGACTGAGCATCCACATTCTGGCCTTCCTTTTTTTTTTTTTTTTTTTTTTTTTTTGAGCTTTATAAGTTCTGTGGATGGTTTTTTGGGTATTCTAAGCTTTTTGAGCTAGTATCTGCTTATAAATGAGAACATGCAATGAATGTTCTTTTGTGACTGGATTACCTCACTCAGGATGATAGCTTCAAGTTCCATCTATTTGCCTATGAATTTCATGAACTTGTTTTTAATAGGTGAGCAGTACTCCATTTTGAAATATGTACCACAATTTCTGTAGATAAACTAGAAAATCTAGAGGAAAAGGATAATTTTCTAGACAGATATCAGGTACCAAAGTTAAATTGGGATCGGATAAAACTCAAAACGGTCCCTTAACCCCTAAAAAAAAAGAAGCAGTCATCAAAAATCTCCCAACTCAAAAAGGCCAGTACCTGATGGGTTTAGTGCAGAATTCTATCAGACCTTCATAGAAGACCTCATATCAATACTTCATACAGTTAGAAAAATCAATTTGCAAATTCATTTGGGATCATAAAAAACCCGGGATAGCAAGGTTTTTCTAATTTGTGAAAAAAGAAGCCTATAGCTAATAGCTGAGTGGAAGAGACATTCACAGATTTAGTTCCCAGGGCTGGGCAATCTGAGATCAACAAGACAGAAGAAGCTGAGGAAGACCATGGGTTAGGAGTCAAGAAAACATGGTCCTGGTCAACTGGAGTTAAGAGCAGCCCAGATAAACCTAGTAAGTAATAAATCAGGGTTATCCATATGACATAGATGTTAATAGCATAAAAGGTAACTGCATATGTAGTAGAGAACTGCCTTATCTGACATCAATGGACACAAGGCTCTTTATCCTGTGGAGGCTACAGCACAGGGGAATGCTAGAAGAGTATGGTGATAGTGGGTAGTTGGGTGGATGGAGGAGTACTTTCTTAGAGACTAAGGGAACGGGTTATAGGATTTTTTTTTTGTTTTTGTTTTTTTTTTTTGTTTGTTTGTTTTTTTTGAAGGGTAGGTTGGGAAGGAAGACAACATTTGAAATGTAAATAAATATAACAACAAAACATAAATAAGAAATTGACCAGTATCAGTTGGTAAATCTAAGCCTGTCTGGCTGGGGTTACTCTGCAACATTGCTTCTAGGTGCTTTACAGCTAGGGCAGAGCTAAGAGATCAGGCCAATGACCATAGATTTCAATCATGAAGGGAAAATACTGGGAAGGAGACTTCACAGGTAAGAAAAATGACATACCTTTGGCAACCATCAGTAATAGCAGCAGAATTATTTAACACACCACGGGTCTAAACTTTCAGTGTTTAGGATGAATTCCAGCATAAAACTCAGAGCAATAGTTTTCCATTTATCACCGAGAAATTTTCATATGCTTAACCAGATGTTAAAAATACAGGAAGGATCTTTATTGTAAAGTTTCCACATAAATAATTTATATTGTCTTCTGAACTTTTTCATTTAGGTTTTTTTTTTTTTTTTGAATTTTTTCCTTGCCTAAATGTGTGTTTATGTAAGAGGTCAAGATCCAGAACTATACATAAAATTCTACTACTTCCTTTTCATCTTGCTTTAAATTTGAAGCAAGGAAAGTAATGAATTGCTTCATATGTTATTTCAGTGAGTTGTTGAGTCTTCAGGAGAACTGATAATAAGAGTGCATGAACTCAATTCAGGTGCTCTGAAATGGTGAAATATGGGTCTATTTTCTACCATTTCACAAAATGTTCTGCTCTAACTTCTGTTTGTAATTAGTTACTTTGGAAAGATCTAGCTCAATGTGCTACACTTTCTTTGAATTATCAGCATATATGTAAGACAAACTGCATCTTCTGAAGAAATCGTGCCCTCAAAGGAATTATTTGTCTTGAGCTAACAGTCCTTTATTTGATTTGTAGAGTATGGGTTTAGGTTTCAGTTATGGCCTGAAATTAGTGTGGCCCAGACCTTTGAACATATGTGATCATAACACTAGATTTCTTCGTTCCTAAAGGAAAAATGTATTCCAGAATTAAATAGCTAGAAACAACATCCATATAAATGTTATAGGAGAAGAATGAATGCAAAGAAGTAAAGAGCTAAAGGGAGTTCAAGAAGCTTACAAAGTTGATAACAAAAAACTGTGGTATATTTGTATTGTAATGTTTAATTATTAAGTTGGCAAGGTGTTATATATAAATGTGACCAAGACTTCCATAAAATTAAATATATGTATTCTTTTATTTATATATTTTCTAATATATTTAATACAACATCAATAGTAAAATGACTACTTGAAGTCACTAATCCAAATTTCAATAAATTTAATACTAATAAAATTACTAACTTAAGAAAAGTATATTTTAAAAAAATTAATTCACAAAGAAATAGTACTTAATTAGAGTCCATAAATCCAGGCTGCATGTAAAATGTCCATTATAAATACCATTTAATAAAAATACAAAATTTACTTAAAATGGTGTCAGAAAATTAAAATGAAAAATTTCTATCAGAAAAAGCAGTATGTGTTCTGTGTGTCTGTGAAATTCTGGGATATCTAGAAGCTGCCTAAAACTACTGATAGGATGTACTATATATTTTCCTTACATATACTCATATCTATGTAAATTTTGATCTCTATATTATAGACATTAAGAAAAAGACCTTTGGTCCAGTAAAGACATATTTTTTTTCAGTGTAGGTGAATGCCAAAGCACTGAGGTAGAGAAGCTGATTGGGAGAGGGTGTACCTTCCTGGAGAAAAGAGGGGAAGGAGGAAAATGAGAGCGGGGGAGAAAGCAGATGTCATTTGAAATATAAATACAAAGAATATCTAATAAAAAAAGTGTAATATGCTCAGGAGTCATAAGAAACAAATATACAAAACAGAAAAACAAACAAAATAAACAGAATAGAAAATAAGTCAATATAGATCCATGAAAAACTCACAAAATTATCAGTTATCAGAATTAATATATGTCTTTTGATAGCAATTCAGTTCTAGTGATTTCAATTTTCTAATAAAAAGATACAAACTGACACATTTGTTCATAGAGTTGATCCATACTTTTATCTAAATCCAAGAAACATGTTTCACCACCAATGATAGATACAGACTAAGGCTGTATAACATTTGAAAATGTTATTCCATTTTGTTTATTTCTTGGACTTCATACAGTCTGTGAGTTGTTTCTGGGGCAATGCGAGCCTCTGGGGTTAGCATCCCACTATCAGTGACTGCATATTATGTCTGTGATTCCTGGGTTTCGGCACCACTTGTGGCGCGCCCCACTTCCCTCCGGCAGGAAAAAGCGTGCAACAACAGGATTCTTCTGCGAACAACCTTTATTGTATATTGAAGAGGAAGACAATGAGTAGGAGAAGGCGCCCTAATTTATACCCCCCAAGGGTGTTGTGTCGCTGTGTGATTGGCTGCCCGCCAGTGGTCTGATCGTGACGCCCCGGGATGGGTGGTGACTTGGCTCACACCACTCTTTGCACATGTGCCCAGTGGTTATTTACCACACTTTAGCTGATTCGTGGCACCTGAAACCAGGTGATTTATTTTAGTAGATCAGGAAATTTATGAAAATAAATAATGTTTGGAAACCTTTTGGTGATGTGCATGTTCTGGTAACTACAACTGAACTTAATAATTATTTTCTTTAATTTATACAAGTATTATTTAAAGACCTCAGTTATATTGTACATGTTACAGTAAATGGATGTTTCCTATTTTTGATGGAATGTATATACATAAATATATGATATGTACTACACTGCATTTTTAACGTTCAGCAAATTATTTTTTCCTAATACTTAAGAGTCTTCACTCACCTTCTACATTATTTGAGTTCTGTGCTTGTTGACCTGTGTTATCCTTTAACTTAATTAAATTAAGCACATAAAAATACCTTAATAGGTCAAGTTTATAATGAAAAAATGCAAAACTCTGTTACACTTCTGTGTTGCAGTAATCTCTTCAACCTGAATAAATCTGATTAATGAAAACACAACTCAGCAATTACAAATACAAGCTGTGCACATAGATAGGGCAGATTTGCCACTACACTATTCTATTCCCCAACTATGAGATCCCTTATAACTTGCGTTTTTACCAGGCCATGAGGTTCCAGCTTCATCTTCTTCTCCTTCCACCTTCCTCCAACCCTTGGCATGATGGATTTCCTTATTGATGCCTGTTCATCTTTCTCATTCTCTCCCAATCTAAATTTCTCAATGTTTATATATTACTCTTCAAGAAGCTATAAAGAGTCATTTCTGAAATCCCTGGAATTTTGGGGTGAAAGTGATTATTGTAAGGTTGTTTTTATGAAGAATTTAGAAGTGGTCATAAGCATACAAGGAAGAATTAGCAAGATTTTCTTATACAGCCATAATCTTCTTTTTATCTTTTTTTATTAGATACTCCCTATATACATTTGAGATGTTATCTCTTTACCTGCCTTACTCCCATCTCCTCTCCCCCTCCATTTGCTTTCACAAAGGTGCACTATCTTCTAATCCCCCTCTCCACCCCATTGCCTTGTCATTCCCTTGCATTGAGATCTTATTTTTGTAACTAAAATAAATTTATATCTCCACTGGTAGGAATCTTTCTAATTAATGCAAATTTAAAGTTATAATATTTACAGTGCTATAACATTTATTTGATACAGATTTAAGGTTTATATACTGCTTTTAGTTGATTAAACAATACCAGTTAAGGGATACATAACACACTCATGGTCCTGAGACATTTTCATTGTGTTTATGACAATTTCAATTAAAGATGGCCAAGAGTATTCAAGGCTTAACAGTTTAGAGATGCTTTGTGTAGATAGATAATCTTCAAAAGTGTCAGAAGTCCACAGAATATGACAGTTATGGACATTTTTAAATTAAATATCATTTGAGTAGAGAACTGTCTTCTCCTCACAGTACCCCTTCCTAGATTCTAAGAAGAAATTGAGCATCAATAGAGTTGCTCTAGTTGTAGAGACAGCCACTAGGCAAGAATTGCTTCATTTATGTACAGGCAATGCTGTCCAGAAAAGGACACATTATGTGGAACAGTCAACTGATAATATTTCCAAAGCCAGAATTATTAGCCCTTCAAATTTTTGCATTATATAGGTCTTTCATATACGATTCTGGGTCAGAAGACTGATGGCCCAATGTTTTGAGGAATGAGGGACTGGCCCAGTGATCAGAAGTCTTTATAAATTGGCTAGTTTGGGGAGCTGTGTTTTATAATTCTTATCTACCAGTTAATATTAGTCATTCTGGGGTTTCTGACATGGGTGAACACTGGTAGTCTCATAGCCAAATCAGCTGTGTGGCATTAAGAAAGATAATATAGATCTAAAAGGGTGGATTTTAGATTACATACAATCTAAAACCAAGATATAAGTCAGGTTTAGAATTATAGCCTTTTAAGATAGAAGGCAAAATGCTTTATGTAATAGACAAAATGTATAGACTGGGTGTTAAGGTTGTCTTATACTTCATAAATTGTAGAATAATAATAGTTGTACTCATTTTATAGTTGAGGGAAAAGAACCTTTTAACTGGACAAAAAGAGGAAAATGTAGATTATTCTACAGCCATTTGTATTTTGATGTCAATTCCACTTCCCCAAGAAGGGCTGCCTAGTCACATACTCAAGTGACTTCAATAGAAGCTTCTTCCCATTTTAATCAGTAAAATAAATGAGATAGCTGGTGATTGGGCAAGGGAGGTAAAGGTGGAGAGAGAGGGTCAGAAAAGGGAGAAAGAGAAGGGGATAGAAATAACAGCAAGATGGAGATCGAGAAGGATGAGCTGGTTCCAGGTAGACTTAATTGGTGATAGGTAGCTGTGAATATTTTAAGTATTTTGTAGGTCTTTTATCTTGTATGTAATGGCAGTGTGTCCATTGGATGTAATATTATTATTGTATAGAGATTTTTGGGTTGAAAATTGAATATATAACCATGTATGAAAAGCTATCAGGCCATAGAGTCATGTTTGTGCTGGTCAGGGTAGTAATTCCACCTGGACAACCTTTCTGGAAATCAATCCGGCAGTTTCTCAAAAAATTGGTCATCTGAGGACCCAGCTATACCACCCCTGGGAATATATCCAAAAGAAGCTCCAACATCTAACAAGGTCACATGTTCTACCATGTTCATAGCAGCCTTATTTATAATAGCCAGAAGCTGGAAAGAACCCAGGTGTCCTTCAATAAAGGAATGAATACAGAAATTGTGGTACATTTATACAATAGAGTACTACTCAGTAATTAAGAACAATGACTCCATGAAATTCCTAGGCAAATGGATATAACTTGTAACTATCATCATGAGTGAGATAACCTAGTCACAAAAGAATATTCATGATATGTACTCACTGATAAGTGGATACTAGCCCAAAAGTCTTTGAATATGTAAAAAACAATTTACAGAAATTATGAAGCTCAAATAGAAGGAAGGGCTGAAGTGAGATGCCTCAGACCTTAGAAGGAAGAACAAAATATGCTTGCAGATAACCATCACACTAAACACGGGGACCCCAATGAAGAAGCGGGACAAGAGACAGAAGGAGCTGAATGGGTCTGCAACCCCATGGGAAGAACAAAATTATCAACTAACCAAAACTACCACAGCTCATAAGGACTAACACACCAGCCAATGTGTTCTTATGAAGAGACCCATGGCTTTAAGTGCATATGCAGCAGAGGATATCATTCTCTGGAATTAATTAGAGGATAGGACTTTGATTCAGCGAAGGCTGACTTTCCCAGGGTAGGGGAATGCCAAGGTGCTAAAGTGGGAATCGGAGGTTGGGAGAGGGGACACTTTCATGGAGGCAATGGGAGGAGGAGAGAGGATGAGATTGGCTATTGGGGAATAACACTTGAAATGTAAATACAGAGAATATTTAATAAAAATATCTGTTAAAATAAATAGAATTATCTCTCAAAACTAAATGAATGTATAGGAAGATGAGGACACATTATTTAAAGATTTAATTTTATAAAAATAATATAATTTTTTAATTCCTAAGAATTAAAATATACTTATTAATAATATTTAGAGGAATGACTGCTATGACAAGGGATCACATCCAAAAATCTTTGAGGTTGATGTGATCCAGTCATAATTTATTCATACCTTGAAGTACAGTATGATCTGGCTAAAATGTAGAGACACACTATAAGTCTTTAATCCTCAACAATAATGGTAAGAGTTTGTAAATCTAAGCAGATAGGTTTGAGCAGACAAAGTGATAAATCAAAGAATGATTTGACAGAATGAGTCAAGGATAGGCTATGATTAACTCTCAGGAGAATAGCCCAAGAAATAGAGGCTACTTAAGAACAGAGGGAAAGAGAAGAGAAGAGTATATAGGTGTATGGTAGTTTTACTGGGATAGTTTTACAGAGAGAGGTGTCAGAATGAACAAGCTAGACACAGGTAAAGACAGAAAGAGCCAGAGAATGAAAAGGAGTCAGAAGATTAGAACATATTGACAAAAATAGCATGAAACCTGCTAGAGCAGTTCTGTCAGAAGAAAGAGAAGCTAAGCAGATTGAATCAGTCACCTTGGATGATGAATTTGAAAGGTGGTTGGAAGCTTCTAAGCCTAGCTTGAGGAAGAATTAGAAGAGTAAAGAAATGATATGGTCTCAGCCCGAGCTGTGCAAATGTGTATTGCTCTCATCTCCCCATTTCATCTAAAGAGATAGAAGCAACATTTACACCTTATAAGTTGGTGAGAGCTTTAATTTTCAAGAGAATTCAAAATGCAAGAATTTTAAGCTAATGTTGTGCTTACTGACAGGAGCCTAGCATGGGTGCCCTCAGAGAGGAGAGGCCCAACCAGTAGCTGAAAGTATCAATTGCAAATATTTGACCCAACCAGTGGTTGAATTTGAGACAACTTGGAAGAAGCTGAGAAGAGCTACACCATAGAAAGACCAGCAGTCTCAACTATCCTGGACGCCTGAGAGCTCTCAGACACTGGGCCACCAACTAGGAAACATACATGAGATGAAATAAGGCCCCTGACACATATACAGCACTAGACTGCATGGCCTGGCATCAGGAAAGATGCTGCACCTAACCCATGAGAGACTTGAGGCAACAGAGAGTGGGGAGGTCCAATGAAGTGGAGGTGAAGGATAGTGGGCATCCTCTTGGAGATGGAGCAGGAGGCAGAGAATGATGAACAGAAAGCATACCTTGACGGGGATAATGATTGGGCTGTAAAAAAGATTGAATATTAATAAAATAAATAACTAAATAACTAACAAACTAAATAAATAATCCCATCTCTCCCCTGTACCTGGCCTGTGTACCTGGCCTGTGTCGTTGTGTTATATGGCAAATGGCTTGAGTGCTTGGTCTGCATGTGACAAAATTCAACACCCCTTCATGGTAAAATTCGTGGCAAGAACAAGAATCCAAGGCCCATATTTAAACATAATAAAAGCAATACACAGCAAACCAATAGCCGACATCAAACTTAATGGTAAGAAACTTGAAGCAATCCCACTAAAATCAGGGACTACCAAGGCTGCCCACTCTCCCCCTACCTATTCAGCATAGTACTGGAAGTCCTGGCCAGAACAATTAGACAGCAAAAGGAGATTAAAGGAGTACAAATTGAAAAGTAAGAAGTAAAAATATCACTGTTTGCAGATGACATGATAGTGTATATAAGTAACCCCAAAAATTCCATTTTCTACAACTGATAAGCAAGTTCAGGAAAGTTGATGGATATAAAATTAACTCAAACAGAGCAGTAGCCTTTCACTATTAAAAGTACAAATATGCGGGGAAAGAAAATAGGGAAAAGATACCTTTCACAATAGACACAAACAATATGAAATACATTTGTGTGACTGTAACTAAGCCTGTGAAGGACATGTATGACAAGAACTTCAAACCTCTAAAGAAAGAAATTTAGGAAGATCTCAGAAAATTGAAAGATCTCCCATGCTCATGAAATGGAATATTCAACATTGTAAAAATGGCCATCTTACCCAAAGCAATCTACAGATTCAATGCAATCCCGATCAAAATTCCAACCCAATTCTTCATAGAGTTGGAAAGAGGAATGTGCAATTTCTTCTGGAATAACAAAAGACCTAGAATAGTGAAATCCATCCTCAACAACAAGAAAACATCTGCAGGAATCACCATCTCTGACCTCAATCAATATACAAGGCAATTGTGTTAAAAACTACATGGAACTGGTACAGAGCTAGGAATGTGGATCAATGGAATAAAATAGAAGATCCAGAAATGAGCCCTCACATACATGCTCACTTTTTTTTTTTTTGACAAAGGGGCTGTAACCATTCAATGGAAAACGGACAACCTGTTCAATAAATGGTGTTGGTCCAACTGGCACTCCACATGCAGAATGAAAATAGACACTTTCTATTCTCTTTGTACAAAGCTCAAATTCAAGTGAATCAAAGATCTACACATTAAACCAGGTACACTGAAACTATTGGAAGAGAAAGTAGAGAAAACCTTAGGACACATAAGCATAGGAGAAAATTTCCTGAACAGAACACCAATGGCTTGTGCTCTAAGACCAAAAATCAAGAAATAAGACTTAATGAGATTGCAATTTTATATAAGGCTAAAGACACTGTCAAGAAAATTAAATGGCAGCCAACAGAATGGAAAAAGATCTTTACCAACCCTACATCTGATAGACGTCTAATATCTAATATATACAAAGAACTCAAAAAGTTAGACACCAGAGAATCAAACAATCCTATTAAACAGTGGGGTACAGAGCTAAACAACGAATTCTCAATTAAGGAATATCGAATGGCTGAGAAGCATCTAAGGATGTCCTCCACATCCATAGTCGTCAGGGAAATGCAAATCAAAACAACCCTGAGACTCAACCTTACATCAGTCAGAATGGCTAAGATTAAAAATTTAGATGACAGCAGATGCTGGGGAGGATGCGGAGAAAGAGGAACCCTTCTCCACTGTTTGTGGGTTTGTAAACAGGTACAACCAGTCTGGAAATCAGTTGGGAGGTTATTCAGAAAATTGGACATAGTACTACCTGAAGACCCAGTTATTCTACTTCTGTGCATATACACCAGAGAAGCTCCAATGTAGAACCAAGAACCATGTACCACAATGTTCATGGCAGCCTTATTTATAATAGCCAGAAGCTGCAAAGAACCCAGATGTCCTTCAGTAGATGAATGGATACAAAAATTGTGGTATATTTACACAACGGAGTACTACTCAGCTATCAGAAACAATGACTTTATGAAATTCTTAAGAAAATGGATGCATCTAAAGAATATCATCCTGAGTGAGATAACCCAGTCACAGAAGAACAGACATAATATGCAGTCACTGATAATTGGATACTAACCACAGAAAGTTCTGAACACCTTAGAAACAACTCACAGATTGTGTGAAGTTCAAGAAAATAAAAGCCAAAAAAGAAAAAAAAAAAAAAAAAAAAAAAAAAAAAGGCATGCTTAATCTTTACACACCAAGAAAACTTTGACTATTTGCAAGTTACATCTTGTTGTACATATGCTTTATGCTAATTATAACTAGTAAGATTTTATTGCATACTATCAATCCTTTTTTAAAAAAGACTGACAAAAATGTGTTTATATATTTTATGCAAAAATGCTTTGAAAATCTGTATATTTATCCCTGTTTTCAAAATAAAGTTGTTCAATTAAATTAAATAAATAAATAAATAAATAAATAAATAATAAATATTATTTAAAGCTATTTTACACATTATTGATGTGTAATTGCTATACCAATAACCACATATTCCATGTGTAAATTTTCATGTGTTTAGGCATATATACTTACTTATCATTACTTTTTTTTTAAAAAAAACTGCATAAATTTTATTTGGGCTCATATTAGTGGGCCACTAATTTTATGCTTATAACACATTTGAATTTTGTATTTTACTTACCTTTTATAATACGGACTCTAATATCTCTGATGGTATACATTTCATTATTTTCCATTAATGATGAAACTCAAACTCAGGGCCTTTAGGCATGCATGGCAGGCTCTGTACTACTAAGCCACATATCCAGCCCTTTTAGCATATGTAACACAGTAAAGAACAAGCAATGATAAACAAAAGCATCTCAAATTCAAAGAAGTTATATATAATAGCTATTTTTTTTTCTTTTTTTTAAACAACTTTATTTTACAAAACAAAGATAACTGCACAGATTTTAAACATTTTTTGCTTAAAATTATACATTTTTGTCAGTACTTTTTACAGATTTTAACATAATTTTTATATAAAACTATATGAATATATTTTTTAGTCAGTACTTGATTTTTTTCAAGGTTTGGTTGTATTCCTTGAAAACTTAATAGTTACAAGGAGCTAAAGTACATGTAAAACCAAATGTAACATGGAAATAGTTAAGGTTTTCTTGTTTTGTAAATATTTTTTTTGTTTTGTTTTGTTTTCTTTATTTCTTGGACTTCATACAGTCTGTGAGTTGTTTCTGGGGGAGTGCAAGCCTCTGGGGTTAGCATCCCACTATCAGTGACTGCATATTATGTCTGTTCTTTTGTGACTGGGTTATCTCACTCAGGATGATATTCTCTAGATGCAGCCATTTTCTTAAGAATTTGGTTAAGTCATTGTTTCTGATGGCTGAGTAGTATTCCATTGTGTATATGTACCACAATTTTGTATCCATTCATCTTCTGAAGGACATCTGGTTTCCTTCCAGCTTCTGACTATTATAAATAGAGCCGCTATGAACATTGTGTTGCATATATCTTTGTTGTCTATTAAAGTGTCTCTGGGGTATATGCCCAGAAGTGGAATAGCTGGGTCTTCAGGTAGTACTATATCCAATTTTGTGAGGTATCGCCAGACTGATTTCCAGAGTGGTTGTATTAGCTTGCAACCCCATCAACAGTGGAGAAGTGTTCCTCTTTCTCCGCAGCCTCGCCAGCATCTGCTGTCATCTGAGTTTTGGATCTTGGCCAATCTGACTGGTGTGAGGTGGAATCTCAGGGTTGTTTTGATTTGCATTTCCCTGATGGCTAAGGATGTGGAGCACTTCCTCAGATGTTTCTTGGCCATTCGGTGTTTCTCAACTGAAAACGTTTTGTTTAGCTCTGTACCCCATTTTTTAATAGGGTTATTTGATTCTCTGGTGTCTAGCTTTTTGCGTTTCTTGTACACCTTGGATATTAGGCCTCTATCTGATGTGGTGTTGGTAAAGATATTTTCCCATTCTGTTGGTTGCCGTTTTCTTTTCTTGACGATGTCCTTAGCCTTACAGAAACTTTGCAATCTCATTAAGTCCCATTTGTTAATCTTTGACCTTAGAGCTTGAGCCATTGGTGTTTTGTTCAGGACATTTTCTCCTGTGCCTATGTGTTCTAAGGTTTTCCCTACTTTCTCATCTAATAGTTTCAGTGTATCTGGTTTAATGTGGAGATCTTTGATCCACTTACACTTGAGCTTTGTACAAGGAGATAAGAAAGTGTCTATTTTTATTCTTCTGCATGCTGAGTGCCTGTTGGACCAGCACCATTTGTTGAATAGGCTGTCCTTTTTCCATTGAATGTTTACTGCTCCTTTGTCAAAAATCAGGTGACCATATACATGAGGGCTCATTTCTGGATCTTCTATTCTATTCCATTGATCCACATGCCTATTTCTGTACCAGTACCATGCAGTTTTCAGCACAATTGCCTTGTAATTTAACTTGAGGTCAGGGATAGTGATTCCCGCAGATGTTTTTTTGTTGTTGAGGATGGATTTCACTATTCTAGGTCTTTTGTTATTCCATATGAAATTGCACATTGATCTTTCCAATTCCATGAAGAACTGGGTTGGAATTTTGATGGGGATTGCATTGAATGTGTAGATTGCTTTTGGTAGGATGGCCATTTTTAAGATGTTGATTTTTCCAATCCATGAGCATGGGAGATCTTTCCATTTTCTGAGATCCTCCTCAATTTCTTTCTTTAGAGGTTTGAAGTTCTTGTCATACAGGTCCTTCACTTCCTTAGTTAGAGTCACACCAAGGTATTTCATAGTTTTTGTAACTATTGTGAAGGGTACCTTTTCCCTAATTTCTTTCTCCACATGTTTGTCCTTTGAGTATAGGAAGGCTACTGATTTGTTTGAGTTAATTTTGTATCCGGCCACTTTGCTGAACTTGTTTATCAGCTGTAGGAGTTCTCTGGTGGAATTTTTGGGGTCACTCAAGTACACTATCATGTCATCGGCAATGAGTAATGTTTTTATCTCTTCCTTTCCGATTTGTATCCCCTTGATCTCCTTTTGCTGTCTAATTGCTCCAGCCAGGACTTCCAGTACTATGTTGAATAGGTAGGGGGAGAGTGGGCAGCCTTGTCACCACTTATCATTACTTAAGGCAGGATAACATACAAATTCATTGAAGTTCAAGTGTTACCTTGCATAGGTTTTCGATTTTTATTTTGATTACTTCTTATCAAATTATAAGATATGTTACACTTGTCGGTCTAGTCACTACAATGCTTTTATCTTCCGGCAAGTCAGATTATTTAAACACACTGAACATTAATTGAGAGCAAAAAATCATTAGTAGTATAAGCAATAGCAACTATTACTATTTTAAAATCAAACACTATTAGCCAGAGACAATGTTCTGTTGAAATATTTTATGGTAATGCAGATGGGTCTCCAGGTTTATACACATTAAAGACAAAAACAACAACATTCTGATTCTTATTCTTATGTGATGTCTGTACCGTTGGAGTATCTATTCTTCAGTGAGTCTGGATAATTCTTCAATGATTCATTCATGACAAATGAATAAAAGTTTGTAGCATACATGAAGACTGACCCATGTTCATTGCCCCCAATCCATATATGACAGATTTGCTTCTTTCTTTCTTTTGTTTTTTATCACTTCCCTTGTGTTTGAACAAGGCCTGTGTTGGCTGGCTAGTTTATGACACGACTGTTTGTAAACTGGGAAGAGGAAACCTCTATTTAGAAGTCAACATCATCATATTGTCATATAGGCAATGTCTATGAATGCATTTGTTGGGTTGGTGAGAAAAGGCCTGATTTGTTGTGGGCAGGTTGTACAGGTTATATCACAAATAAAGCTGGGCAAGTCATAAAGAGCAAGGTAGGAGGAAGTTCTCTCAATTTTTTCTACTTCTGCTTAAGTTCCTGTCTGAATTTGTCTCTATAATTTCTCGTGACCTACACATAAAAGTCAAATAATCTCTTCCCTTGCTATCCCCCCATAAAACACTGTATAGAAACAATGAATCAGATTAGGCAAAAAAATAAAATCACTACCTTTGACATCTGTGATGAATAACAAAAGTCTCATGTTACCATGAAAAAAAAAATGCTTTCTTGAAATGCCTACATAAGTAAATCTTGCTTCACTTTTAGGTGTGGTAGGTTTTAAATACATATTCATTACTGTCTGCTTCAGCTTGGAATTAAAACACCAAAATGAAAAATATTTTGAAAGGCTAAGTTATTTCTCTGTGAGGGAATGTGGCTTCACTGGAGGTTATAATCTTACTTTATGTTGCATTACTTAGAGCAATAATTTTTAATAATTTTCTACTAGTTGAATTTAAATACATTAAGCTACCACAGAAAATAAAGAGGTAATTCAGTTTGCAATCAAAATCCTAGATTTTGAGGTAAAACAACTAAAGACTACTGCTTAAAATAATTTGGGCAAATGCACATTCATGTAGATACTAAAAAATTTTGCTATTTTCAAATATAAGTTCATTTTAATCATTTTGATACTGAATTCAATTTTAACCAAAATTTAAAAAAATATCATTGTTCCACATCTGTAAATGGCATATACATACCCAGCTAAGATCTCTCTCTCTCTCTCTCTCTCTCTCTCTCTCTCTATATATATATATATATATATATATATATATATATATATATATATATATATAGTTTTATTTAATTGTGATTTGAACATATGGAACAAATGATCTGAATCATAAGTTCCAGTTTGTTTTATTTTTCTGACAGAAATTTTATATGAACATTCTATTTATATTGTATAGAATTTAAAACCTGTAGAAGTTATTAAAATCTTGGTATGCACAACATTTGTTTTATATAAGCTTATTGATTTTTAACTTAATGATAACTATTATTGTAATTGTTATTAGTATGCTGTTTCAGCTTATTATCAAGTATTAATAATATTATGTACTATTAACTATATAAACAGAATATTAACAGAATGTACTAAAGTTAAGGAATGATATTTGTAAAAAGAAGAAAAATAGTTAATTACTGATTGCTATACATGTGCTCTTACATAACATTTATCCAAGCATCCTTTATTGTATCAATATTCATTATTTATTTTGTATGAGAAAGAATAAACTTACCTACTAATACAGCACACATGATTAGTTTTTCTAGAACTTGTATTTGGTTATTTCTGTAAGTTTTATTTTTAGAAAAATGAGAGGTGGAGGATGCTAGCAGCTAACTGTTGGATTGAACACAGGGAAACAAACACAGGAGCTAGAGAAAGGACTCAATGAGCTGAAAGGTTCTGCAACCCCATGGGAAGAACAACATTAACAACTAACCAACCCCACCACAGTTCTTAGGGACTAAAACACCAGCCAATGAGTTGTTATGGAGAGACCCATGGCTCCAGGTACATATGCAGAAGAGGATATCATTCTCTGGAATCAATGAGAAGAAAGGACTTTGGTCCAGCCAAGGGCTGTTTTCTCAGTGTAGGGGAATGCTGAAGTGGGAAAGGAGTTTGGGAGAGGGAGCACCTTCATGGAGGCAATTGGTTGGGGAGGAGGTTTAGGACTGGTGGAAGGGGTATAGCAACTAAATTGTAAAAATAGAGAATATCCAACAAAAAAAAAGAAGAAAAATGAGAATAATTAAGTTAAAAATAACAGAGTCAATCCAATTTAATACTTTTGGCATGTTGCAAGTACTGTTACAACACATAAAAAATATATGGCAAATAATTAAGATTACCTCTTTCCTTGTTTACATTGTGAAATGGGAGCTCAGTTTCAGAATGTAGTGTGTCAACAAACTTTACTGAGGTTCTGTTAGTTCACTTCTGTCCAGTGCCTGGGCATATTCTCTTGGGGAAGAGAAACACAGGGAGTTGGACTGCACTTATACCACTCAGAGGCCAAGAAGGGTACTGAGCTGCAGGGAAGCACCACAAAACCAGGGCTGGGAAAGCACTGTCTGAGGTGTGGGAAAGCCATCTGGAGCTGGGTTTGGGGTCCTTGGACCTGCAAGGTGACCAGGGCCATAGGGTAAGCAGACTATTCAAAGTCCACGTGCTGCTGGGTATCTCAGAAGAGCCAAGAGTTGAGAACTTGTAGGCTGTAAATAGCTTTAAGTGAGATCAGGGAAGAGTGGTCCAACTTTTCTCAAACTTATTTGTCTTTACTTGGCTGAGGCAGGCTGGGAGCACAGAGAGGCCTTCTGTAGATTTAAGCTATAGGAGAATGCCTTCTCCATGGATCCCCATGGTGAGTCTTCACAAAGGAGACAATCCATGGTTCTAAACCTTTTATTGACTATATTTCATGAAATAAATGCATTCTATACCTGTTTCTTCAGGTAGACATGAGTCTAATATTTTTTCAAGGAGGGATGTCTGGGAAGGGAAGATTATTAACTAAGCCATCAGGACTTCTAAAAGCTCAGCAGCATAGAGAACTCTGCTCTGGGTCTAGTGACCACAGGTCATGTTTCCTTACGTGAGGAGTGTGGCATGTTTACCAGGCCAGAAATCTGGCAGGAATCCAGGAGTCAACTAAGTCTCAAATGTTTGGCCACTTAGTCTCCAGGTTTCAACCTGCTTTACTTTACTAAGCTTCCTTGTTTGGTTTTACCATCCATGAAGTTCCAACTTTTCTAATGAGAACCTGTATGAGTTCTGGAATGGAATCTTTATTTGAGAAAATGAACGTTCACAGGAATGAAAATTAACTATACTTAAAAAGAGTTTTGAAAATAAATAGTCCTTTCTTCACCTTATACTTTTCATATATTCTGCAGAGTAGAAGAAATCAGAGATTGTAAGCAGACACTAAAATAAAATTATTTAACATTTGACATTTCAAATATCTGCTGGCAGCATCCCCATACTGATGTCAGCTTTAAGTCCATCCCCGAATAACTAATACTCCCATAGGGTGTCTCCCTCTCAGAGTAGTACAGGTACTTCCAAATATCAAATACACTAATGATTTTACTCCAAGTGGTGTGTATGAGGTTGTACTTCAGCCTCAACAACAGATGACATCATGTTATACTAAGCAAACAGTTGAATCAAAGCACATATTTAATGTCTGACAAACACTTGAATAGGAACAGATGACTGAAAACACTAGAGAAGCACCAACAGGAAATAAAATAATTAAAATTAAACCCAAGGTACTAGTTTAAAAGAAACCAATCCCCATGAAGAAAATTATTTTTAAGTGCCTATATTTTATACATTTAGACCTAGGATCTTATAAATTTTTTTAGATATCATAGTTCCTGGAGGTTTCATTTTATTTTTTATACTGAAGAGGCACCATTGATTTAGTGTCATTCAGATCTTCTAAATTTTCAACCCCAGCTTTTTATAACCACAAATCTGTTTCTAGACAATATTTGACAAGCTATTTTCTCGCACTCATTAAAATAGCTGCTGCCATAAAAATAGGAGAATAAAACACTCACATACACAGGAGAAAATATGGGGACAAATAGAGGAACAAGGATTAAATAAAAGATCATCCAGAGACTGCCTCAACTGAGGATTCATCCCATATACAGCCACCAAATCCATACACTATTGCGGATGCAAAGAAGTGCTTGCTGCAGGAGCCAGATATGGATGCCTCCTCAGAGGCTCTACCAGATCCATATTGATACAAATGAGGATGCTTGCAGCTAGCCATTGGACTGAACACAGGAATCCCACTGAAGGAGATAGACAAAGGATTGAAGGAGCTGAAAAGGTCTACAACCCATGGGAAGAACACCATTTTTACCAACCAAAACCTCCATAGCTCTCAGGAACTAAAACACTAATGAATGAGTGCATAAGGAGAGACCCATGGCTCCAGTTGCAAATGTAGCAGAGGACAGCCTTCTCTGGCATCAATGGGAGGCAAGATCTTTGGTCCATTGAAGGTGTGTTTTCCTAGTGTAGGGAATGCTAAGCTGCTGAGGTGGGAGAAGGTTTTGGGTAAGGGAACACCTTCATGGAAGCAAGGGCAAGAAGATGTTAATGTGGGGAAAGGGGAATAACATTTGAAAGGCGAATACTAAGACTACCCAATAAAAATGAAAGAAACAAAACAAAAAAGCAAACATGGGTGATATCGTCTGCTACTGAGAAATTGAAAAGAAAGAAATAAGTGTACAGTGCTTGTAGATATATGTGTTTATCTCTACCAAAGTTAATCACTAGAGAAAAGAGTAGTTGAGTCTCAAAAAGTAAGTATGGTACTTACATTATAAATGACCAGCATTCTAACTTTTGGGTATGAATAGAAAGTGGAGAAAGTCAGTATATCAAGTAGTTAGCCCCACCACTTAGAATAACTAGGACTCACAGGATCCAGGGATGGAGGAACCCCACCCAGCCAGTGACATGGGTCCCTTCCAGTTAGAGCCTGAAATCAGAGCAGACTTGCAATGCTGGCTCTGCACCCATTCCTACAACACCCAGAGAGAAACTGATTCACACCCAGGTGCTTAGAAATACCCAGGATCACAGGATCACAAGATCACAAAGAAAGCTTGACTCCCAGGTGGTTTTCCACACCCAGGAGCACTGGAGCTCTGACACATTCAGGATCAGAGCTGAGGTTACAGCATCTTTCCCAACACTCAGTGTAACTGGGACTTCCACTGGAAGCAGGAAAACATGAACTGCTGTACTTCCAGAGGGAAAGGTTCCTTCCAGCATGCTCCTATCCCTTGTGTAGACCCAGGGATCTGGCTCTCCACTCACTCCTGCAACATCCAGGGAAAGCTTGATTCCGAGGAACTCTGACACAATAGGATCTCAGGAGTTTAGTCACAACAGAATCACAGAATCACAGAGACAGCTGGCCTCTGAGAAGTTCTGACATAAGGATCACAGGAGGGACAAGCTCCAGTCAGAGACCACAAGGGTAGTTGGCACTAGAGATAATCAGATGGCAAGAGGCAAGCTCAAGAACATAAGCAACAGAAACCAATCCTACTTGACAATGTCAGAACACAGTTCTTCCATCAATTCAAGCCATGATACCTTAACACACCAGAAAAGCAAGAGTCAGATCTAAAATGTCATCTTATTAATACTATAGAGAACTTTAAAAAGGACATAAACAAGTACATTAAGATGACACAGGGAAACAGGTAAAATCCCTTAAAGAGGAAACAAATAAACATCTTGAAGAAATACAGGAAAGCACAATCAAACAAAGAAAGGAATTGAAAAAAAAAAAAAAACTGCTGAGGATCTAAAAATAGAAATAGAATCATTAAAATAAACACAAAGAGACACAACCCTGGAAATGGAAAACTTAGAAACTTTAAGACAGACCTGAAAAGAAAAAGAAAACCAAAAATAAAAACCAAGAGAGAAAAAAAAATAGCATATTATCCAAAATTGGATTGTGGACCATCAGCTAAAAACCTCAACATATTTAGCCAACAAGAGTGTTTCTGATCAGAGCGAGAAGGTTGTACCACATTTTAAATGTGCACCCTGGCTGTTTAAAACAAAATCTACTATTACACCAATTTTAATGTAATTAATGTGAACACTCGTAAATTAAAATATTCATTTGTGAATAATATCCCTATACAAAATGCTCCCTGAGAATCTTTCAAGTTTTGTATAGAAAGAGTAAGAGAGTTGACAAGTAAATATTTCAACTTCATGAACTCATAACTACAACAGAAAGTGGTATGAATGAAAGTAATGGATTTATACCAACATTGAGGAATCAGATGGAGGGATAGAGTGACATTTAGAATGGCCTTTTCACATAGGTCTGCGACCCATGAAACTCAAATTTTTCACCACTCTCACCTCTAATGCTTCATCTTGAAAATTTCTACAATTTCTATTAATTATTTCAACACCTCTCTTCCCATGCTTTCCCTCTTTTGGTTTCTTCCCTTCTTGCATATGTTACCCACTCTACTGTAAGTACCTTCTTAGGTCACAGAATGGATCAGTATCTTCATCAGTAACATCTTCTTCAAATGCTTAGTTCAATTTTACAAACATTCATTGTACAGACGAATCTGTCTCCTAAAGACATTTTAACTCAAACATGTCAACATAATTAGACCCTATTCTCTTTGCCTGTTTCCATTTCTTCCCACTTCTGTTTCTCTGCTTGCATATTGCCTTCCAGTGTCTCAATATTAATTTTCATGTGTTATATACATGCACATATCTTGTTACTTTAAAATATTTATGTGAAATGAAGGACCACTGATAAGATAAGGTCTGTGATATGTGTGGACCTGCTTTATTTTATTAATAGGGTAATCTTCAGTCCTGTCTATTTAACTAAGAATCTCCAGTGCAGGATCCTGGACTCAGGCAACTGTATTTTCCTTTCTGCATCTCTTTTCCCTCTTATTCTTCCTTTGACTGTTTGGCACACTTCCCCTCTCTCTTTCATTCTTTCTTTTGCCTCTTTCTCTCTCCAGATATTTTCATTTTCTTTTCCCACATAGAGAAACTTCTTAATGCAAAGTTGTATCACAATAGTTGACTTTGTTTTTTCTTATCTTTAAAAAAATCTGTGTAGAGACAGGAGCCAAGCATAACTATCCTCTGAGAGGCTGCATGCCACAGTTTACAGAAACAGATGCAGAAACCTATTGGCAATCATTAAACAAAGCATTGGGAGTCTTGCAGAAAAGTTTCAGGAGGGCTTTAGGGACCAGAAGAGGACAGGGACTGCACAAGAAGACCAACAGAGTCAATTAACCAGGCCTCTTGATTCCTTTAGAGCCTGAACCATCAACCAAAAAGCTAGAAAAGACTGGGACAACACCCACATGAATACACCCCAGCCCCTCGTCCTCTTACAAACGTCTTAGATGTGCAGCTTGGTTTTCATGCTCCTCTACCAAAACCAGGGTCTGTCCCTGACTCTGTTCCCTGTCTGTGAATCCTGTTCCCCTAATTTGGCTTTCTTGTCCAGCCTCAGCAGGAGAGTCCTGCAATGACTTCATGTGCCAGGGTTGGTAGGTATCAAGGTGGGGCTTTTCACTTCTCAGAGGAGAAGGGAATGTGGGATGGGAGAAGGGGCTGTGTGAAAAGAGGACTGAGAAGAAAGGTGGTGCTGTTATGTGATGTTAAGTGAATAAATAAATTAACTGATGGAAAAGAAATTATGGGTGGAACTTGATCTTATTGCATTCTGTCTGTGTTGGGATGTGCTCTGTGCTTTGTGAGCAGTGTCTACACAAAAGATGCTCAGAATCCATAGAGCAGACCTTGCCACTCTTGGAAGTGTGTTCATTTCTCTCAGGATGTTACTACGAAGAAATAGAAGCTGTCAGTCATTAAAATGGAAAGCATATAGCCATGTGCCTATCTGAGGATAAAATTGGATTTCTCTGTCTGGCTTTTTCTGATTCCCTTTTATTCCACAAAACAAATTGCTTTTCGATGGCATCACTATTAACTGGAAAGTTTCTGCTAGGACAGGTATCCTAAAAACTTATTAGGGGTAATGGTTTGTATTCACTGCTGAATTTCAAATCTTCAGAGAAGAAATTTACAAAATACAAAACTCATTTTTGAAGTTGTATGCAATTTCAGGTTTGTAACTTCTTTCATTTTTATTCCAATATCATTTTCATTACATTCATTGCTAACACATCACAAATTTCACAGTTACTGTCAATGTAATGTTTTAGTTTGGAAGCAATAAACAACAATAAACAATGTCAGCAAGTGTGGAAAATTGATAAACTCTTAAATTAAAAGAAAATAGTTCAAAATTATATAATCTTAATGAGATGTTTCAGATATTATTTTAAATTAAGTACTATGATACAATTAAGTATTTTAATTTATGAGTAGCATTGCTTGAGTAATTTATTGTCTTATGTAGATTGAGCAATGAAATATTCCTTTTTTAACATTTATAAGTATATAGGTATATTTTATATAGAAGATATTTAAATATAGAGTATGTAATTAATTTCTTTACTGTTTACATCTGTAAACACAAGTATGAGTCCACATAAAAACAAAAGTCAAGTTAAAAGTGAGATTGTCTAAATTTTTGTAATAAATTTTACCAACATTTATAGATAAGCAATAAGTTATATGGATGTGAGAAAGAACAACTTGCGAAGATTAGTTTTCTTCTCTACCATGTAGGTCCTGGGAATTAAACTTATGATTTTGGAATACAACATGAGTCCATATTTATTAATATGCTCAACTTCTTGCCATCCCCAATTAAAAAATGTATTGTTTATTTGAAAATCTTTTATAATGGGTGATGATCATATATACCCAGTTCCACAACTCTTTTCAGGTCTACCCCTCTTACCTTTACCTCCTATTTGTTCCCTGATTTTTTTTTTCAGCCTTTAAGCTTAGTTTTCACTGCCCTTATGTAACTGCATCTGTGGCCCTTCATTGGAGCAGAAGCGTCTGAACAAGGACTAGGTATTTAAGGAAAACTGACTCAGTCACCCTGAAATCATCACATTCCAATATCTCTTCTGCTAGGTGTGAGATTTTTGTGCTGACATCCTCTTCATGATGGGGTTTGTTATGGCTTCAATTTTTACAGCATTTGTGTATGATGTGCCAAATACTGTGATTTAATATGTGTAACTGCTTTGCTCTTTCTAGGAAAAAAATGGTTTATTTTTTGTCAACTAATTCCTCTGATTCATTTTGTTGTAGTTGTTGATTTTTACTTATTTTCTTCTTACAACTTTATTTTAAAAGGAGGGAAATACATGTACAGATTTTTTAAAGCATTTTGGGATAAAACTATATGAACATATTTTCCTCAGTACTTGATATTCTTTTTAATGTTTGATAGCATACATTGAAATCTTTCTAGTTACCATAAGCATAAAGTACATGCAAAACAAAACATAACATGGAAACAGTCAAAGTTTTCTTGGTGTGTATAGATTAAACATAATGATTTTTAAATACCAAAAATTGCCACGAGGCTATCTTCTTAGCTCTTGAATTATTAAAGTTTAGGGTCTCAGTGTAAACCACTCTGAGTGGGTGCTATACACTTGTTGTTCTTTTATTTTTTTTC
This sequence comes from Micromys minutus, assembly GCF_963924665.1. Lineage (NCBI taxonomy): Eukaryota > Metazoa > Chordata > Mammalia > Rodentia > Muridae > Micromys > Micromys minutus. Next base: position 28,843,705 of record NC_137957.1, read on the forward strand.
TACAGACTGAGGCTTCTACTTTCAGTCTTTCTTTTTTAGAGTTTCATATGATCTGTGACTTACTTCTTGGGTATTCGGAGCTTTCTGGGGCTAGTATCCAATTACCAGTGACTGAATATTATGTCTGTTCTTTTGTGACTGGGTTACTGCACTGAGGATGATATTCTCTAGATACATCAAATTTCCAGGGAATTTCATATAGTCATTTTATCTAATAGCTGAGTAGTACTCCATCATGTTAGTATACCACAATTTTTGTATCCATTCATCTACTAAAGGACATCTGAGTTCTTACCAGCTTCTGGCTATAAATAGGATTGCTATGAACATGGTGGAGCATGTATCCTTACTGTATGTTGGAGCATCTTTGGGGTATATGCCCAGAGTAGAATTACTGGGGCTTCAGGTAGGACTATGTCCAATTATCTGAGGAACCACCAGACTGATTTTCAGAGTGGTTGTACCAGCTTCCAACCTCACCAACAGTGGAGGAGTGCTCCTCTTTCGCTGCACCCTCACCAGCATCTGTTGTCATCTGAGTTTTGATCTTAGCAATTCTGACTGGTATGAGGTGGAATCTCAGGGTTGTTTTGATTTGCATTTCCCTGATGACTAGGGATGTGGAACACTTTCTTGGATGTTTCTCAGCCATTCCATATTCCTCAATTGAGAATTCTTTGCTTAGCTCTGTACCCCACTGTTTAATAGGATTGTTTGATTCTCTGGTGTCTTACTTCTTGAGTATTTTGTATATATTAGATATTAGATGTCTATCAGATATGGGGTTGGTAAAGATCCTTTTCCATTCTGTTGGCTGCCATTTTATTTTCTTGACAGTGTCTTTAGCATTATATAAAATTGCAATCTCATTAAGTCTTATTTCTTGATCCTTGGTCTTACAGAACAAGCCATCGTTATTCTGTTCAGGAAATTTTCTCCTGTGCCTATGTGTCCTAAGGTTTTCTCTACCTTCTCTTCCAATAGTTTCAGTGTACCTGGTTTAATGTGTAGATCTTTGATCCACTTGCACTTGAGCTTTGTACAAGGAGATAAGAAAGGGTCTATTTTCATTCTTCTGCAATCTGAGTGCCAGTTGAGCCAACACCATTTGTTGAAGAGGCTGTCCTTTTTTCATCGAATGTTTTCAACTCCTTTGTCAAAAATCAAGTGACCATATATGTAAGTGTTCATTTCTGGATCTTCTATTCTCTTCCATTGATCTATTTACCTATCTCTGTACCAGTACCATATAGCTCAAGGTCAGGGATGGTGATTTCTGCAGTTGTTTTCTTGTTGTTGAGGATGGATTTCAATATTCTTGGTTTTATGTTAATCCAGATGAATTTGCAAATTGCTCTTTTAACTCTATGAAGAATTGTGTTGGAATTTTGATGGAGATTGCATTGAATCTATAGATTGCTTTTGGTAAGATGGCCATTTTTACAATGTTGATTCTTCCAATCCATGATCATGGGAGATGTTTCCACCCTCTGAGATCTTTTTCAATTTCCTTCTTCAGAGATTTGACGTTCTTGTCATACAGAAACTTCACTTGCTTAGTTAGAATCACACCAAGTCCTCTAATTCTTATAATCATCCATATCCTTTCTGTATCTGTGGGCCCTGAAGGGAGCCCTATGAATGTAGCCTTATGAAGAACTGGAGGTGTTATAGTGACTTTAGAAAAGAAAAGTTATAGAATTCTGAAAACTATTGGTCTTTGGGCCTAGGAAGCATTGAGTAAGGTTTTCCAAAGATAATTTCATAGGGAGCAAATCCCTCATTATATAAGGTGCAAGGGGCCAAATGCTTAGCATATGTATCGTTTCTATATGTGTGTGCCCTAAAGGAAGCCCTATGAATGTGAGTACTCCATAGCCTCATATTTTCTATACCATGGCCACTTTGTGGGTCTCCATTGTAATTACCATCTATAGAAAATAGAATATTCTCAGATGAGGGTTAAACCTTTCTTTTTTTGCTTTAGCTTTTTAAATAAATAAATTCTATTAGAACATTATGTTAGTTAGAATTGGTTGTAAGATACACACAGAATTATTATACTATAATTATGGGATGCTACACTAGCACAGCTAGAATGTTCTACATGTCTTCATTCCCTTATGGAATACTAGTTCTGTACACATTCAACTAAAATTCTAAGCACTTTAAATTGTTGCCAACTATGAGTATTAATGCATGCACATATACCTGAAACAATTTTAGATCCTATTAAATAGTTTGGTTTAATAATCTATGTATTCACTGGATGTACATTTACTGGTCCTTGTGCTTATTAACAAGAGAACAATTTAAATGGTGACAGAACTTCATAACTGTTTAAAATCACATACATCTACCAATTATAAAATTAAACATTTAATGCTATAACAGATGGGTCATTTTCTTGGGGTATCCACCAGAGGAGAGTGATCAGACATCAGTTTAAACAAATACAAAAACCTCTATTCATTAGCTTGCAATTACACAGTATATTCTGGATTCCAGTGCAGCATTGAGCCCTTCTTGGATTAATAAACATGCTGTGGGCTCACATACTTAAATTAAAAAGAAAACATTCAGAAGCAGAAATTTCAAAGCCAACAAAACAAAGTTAGTACATTTGGAGACTTCTTCAGAACTATTGACTTTGATGGATTAGGTTTTGCTTTGTTTTGGTTTTGACAGCTAGCTGTTGTCTACATGCTGAATTTTACATTCTGTACGCTACTTCTATCATGGAGTCAGTTGTGCTGAGGTCTGAGGGTGTACTAATTGCATTTCATGCTGAACTTAGAGAATGAGTTAAATCAGACTCATACTATAGAGAATTGTAGTTGGTCCTAATGTCTACTAATTTTACTGAACTGATACACAATTGGCCATATAGTTGAATATGCATAGCCCTGCTGTTAATCTCATCAGAAATAGAATTAAATATCCTGCCAGTACTTAGCCAGAAGGACCAAGAGAACAGAGACTTGTAGCAGTTATCTGATTAATAACTGTTTCTCCCATTTTATAACTCCATTTTTTTTTTCCATTTGAAACTTCCTAGTTCCTGAGAATTAGAAGTCCCATTTTTAGGGTATGCATAGAATTGTAACTCTGTACACCTTCCTAAAAATATAAACTCCCATACTTCTACTTCCTCTAATATAACCAAACATTTAAAGTGTGTATCAAGAAGCAAAGGTCAAATGGGAATATGGGTTTCTGGTCTATAACCACATTTACTATAGCCTCCTTGCCTGTATCTTGGTTTGTTTAGTTTCCCAGGTCCTGGCCTGAAGGTGGTGGGAATTGGATCATTGTAGTGCCCTCATTCTCATCGGACGAAGTACAAGACTCAGGAGAAGATAGAAGAACAGGGAGGGAGTGAAAAGCCCTGGGGACCAATGAAACCTTAACTTTAATGGATTCATTGTCAGGAGAAAGCCCACTTAGCAGTGACATCCGTGACTTCTGCTGTCTTAACTTGGATGTGCTGGATCCATGATGTAATGCAAGCTACCTTACAGACATAAGAATCTAGAGAATAACCATGTAGGTCCCATTTCAAGTTTGTCCCAGTACTTTGGCTGTCTGCTAGACCCAGATCAAGAGGAAACTATTTGAGTATTCACAGATCTCTCAATAAGTAGCCTGTATGAGGGACTGTGAGGTTTATAGTGACTTTAGAAAAGAAAGGTTAGAAAATCCTGACAACAACTGGTCTCTGGGCTTATGAAGCAGTAAGCAAGGTTTTCCAAATATAATTTCATAGAGAGCAAACTCCTTATTATATGGGCTACAGTGGGCCAAATGTAAAGGTGAAAAGATGGTCTACCTACAATGCACTGGATTCTATTGAGAGTTTAGTTAGGGTTTCCTTTATCACTGTGTTTATTATTTCTACTAGCTCAAAATTCTGAGGTCTGTATGCACAATGGATTTTTTAATCTATGCTGAAAGTGTTATCCATTATCTGCAAAGTTTTGGGCATGAAAGTTAGACACTTATTAGACCCCTCTGCAGAGTTGGTGCAAATCAAAGAATCTCTTCCTGGGGCAGCTTTTAAGCTACTTTGGGAAAAGTTTCAGTCCAGGCAAGGAACACTTTTACAAACCCAGAGAATGTATGAGATCTAGGTAGTACTTTTATTTTCTGCTGGTTTAGGACTTATTTAAACACAAAATATGCCATCTGTCTATGACATGTTGAGCTAGGCTGTCCAGTTTTTCTATAACAAGTTTTGGTCTGAGGAACTCAGAATGATTTGTGGACCCCAGATAAGTAGCCTGGTGAAGATCAATAACCAAAGTCTTGCCAATTCTTTCTGAGAGAAAGATCTTTCCCTCTAATGTTCTCTATCAACATACCTGTGGGCTTGAGCTGACCATGTCTTCTCTTTGCATCTTCTGTTGAACCCTGGAGTCTGAGGCAACACTGGGACACAGTATACCATCAGATTTTCAATAAGCCCTACTTGTCACAGAACGATTTGTCAAACAGCCAGGTCAGCATCCTGTGTATCTCTTGCCTCAGGGGAGTCTCTTTTTTATATCTTATGGCAGTAGAGGGTGTATGCTGAGGTGGACATTTCTTTTTGCCACATGAAAAGCATTGGTTATATTGATCATTTATTCTCTCTGGTGCATAATGTTGTATCAGAAAAGAGGGTATCAGGATTTGTAGTGATGAGTTTAATCAAACTTGACTCATGGATCAGCCTAGAGTATAGCCTAGTATTAGTCACACGGACATTGATATAGGGAAATAGCATTCTGATGTTTTTTGGAGAAGGATATCATTGAAGTGGAGTGTTTTGGTTCTAAGATCCTTACCCAGAATTTATTTGTTTGCTTTCTTTACACTACCCGTGTCTATCACAGCTCTTAATGAAGTGGTCTATCTTGTGGCTACAGGATCCAATCATTTAGACAGATATGTCACAAAGAATTTCTATGACTCCAAAATTTGAGTTTAAAACTCCCTTTTCTTTTGTTTAATGAGGAAAAAAGGAAAAAATATATTTTGAGACATCTGGAAGTTGTAGGGCTAGAGGGAAAGCCAAAGTTATTTTTAAAGCCTCAAATAACTTTTGTTTAGTCTCAGTTTGTTGTTGAGACTCAGTGCCTACTAGTGTGCCAATCTATGGCTTTGATATCTAGAGGCACAAATATCTAACTAAGAACTCTTGACCCTGGCTTTTAATCTTTGCATATGGAATCTTAAGAATGGCAGCAATCATTCTCCAAGACAGGGTTCTTCTGTCTCCCGTCAGCCGGTGGCCAAGGTAGGTAATCTATGATGTACAAAGTTTTTTGTTTTGTTTTGTTTTGTTTTTTAGCTGACAGTCCATATTAAGAAGGTTTTTCCTTTTGCAGGAGATCCTCAGTGGTCCTCTTACAATCTATTTTCCTGGGAATTTTCTGAATGAAGGACAAGATATCAGAATTTAGCGCCTCATCAAACAGGGTTGGAAAAATTTTAAATCTTCAGGGCAACTTGATCCAGGTTGTTATCTGCTATAACCTTTCTCTGGGTCTGTCCATTTAAAAGCATAGATGGGTCAAATTATCTCTGCCAACAGGGGCTAAAGAATGCATCCTTCAGATCTAGTCCAGTGTATGCCTATTTATCTGGAAGAATCACACTCATGAGACTCAAATATTCCAAGTTTCTTCATAGACAGAAGAGGTATATTCCAGGGTAACAGGCAGGGCAGCAGGATTCCTGTCTCCCCAACTAGGCATTATGGACAGCAGTTTCTCTTTTGATTCCAGTGGCACTGACTATATTTTTGTCTGAGCAGGGGCACCAGAATGGATTAGTTTAATGATTATATGGACTTAGTATTTGGACAGTCCAATCTGGAAGGGTCAATTTCAGTTCATCCTACTGAGAATCTTTGTTGTCAATTTGCAAGATAGTCTGACTGCATCGTTTTATTAGAAACAGAAATTTCAGCTAAGATATTCCTGTGGCAGAATGTAAGACACAAATTGCTGGCTCTCTATAATTCAAACTGTATCTAATCATCAAATGATGAGGAATAAAGGTACCTTTCAGCTTGTGTGAAATATCTTGTCCTAATTAGTTTTCTGTGGTACCCACCTTGCGAGCTACCTTTTACAACTGGGATCTATCTATACCTCTAAACTGTTTACATTTTTGTAACTCTTTTTCTAATATCAAGGGCAGACAGGGTGACAAGATAAATCTTTTAGCAACCATATTTAATTATTCTAATAAGGGCTTTGTGAAAATTGTTTACAGTCTCCTTTGTTAGTGTTAGACAGAAGGGACAATCTGCTCCACTCATGCTGATTAATGTAGCAGTGAGATACCCCACCCAAATTGTGGGCAGGTTTTTGTATTTTTATGAGAATGGTGGGGGGGGGTTGAGTCTTTCAATTATAAGGATAATTTATTGCAAAGAAGATGTAAATCATGGCAGAAGGAACAATACTTATTTTTCTTCTCTAAGACTGTTTACAGCAGGCAGAAGAGGGAGTAAATGTACTCAAGGAACTCTTTTCTCTGGTCCCTCATCAGCAGACAACACACATGCCAGGACCCACACAGAAAAACCCTCATGAACAAGAGTCAAGTATTGAAAAATGTGAGCACTACAGGAGTAAAACAACAGAGGCTTTTCTGGTTCCTCTGGCAGAACTGAATGTATTTAGGTCCCCAACAAGAGGGTCTTAAGTCTTAAGCCAGAGTGGAGTCTTGTATCAAAGAAAGCCATCAGTCAATATAAGAAATCAACACTGACTTAGACTTAGAGAAAAATACTCAAATACTCAGACACACATACACACAGACATACACACACACATACAGACATACACACACACACAGACACACACACACACACACACACACACACACACACACACACACACACACACACACTAAAAACATACAAGGGTGGCCATCAAATATTTAGATACCAAAACAGGTGCAATCTGGTGACATCCCAAACAAATTCAGGACACTGGATCAACAGCTGCATCTGACGTCTCATAGAGGTGACAAACTTGAAAAATTAATTTCCTACATTTAAAGGTGGGGAAGTCAGATCCCCTGAAGTGTTAGGCAGCAATTTATCAAAGGAAGTCCAGAGGACATGAAACTCCAGTTGTTCACCTCTTAAGAGCTTCTTAACCACCACAGTCTTTCCCACTCCTAGAGAAACAGAGACTCCTGGTGTCTCACAGTCTGGTCACTGATGATCCCAGTTACAGTAGAACTGTTTTGCCCCCTCAGGGTGAATTTTTAAGGAAAAAATATTTCTAGGTTGACATATTTCAGATAACAAGATCAGTTAGCCAGAAGCAGAACTACAGAGCCACAAAGCAAGGTTAGTGCATTAGAGACTTTCCGAGAACCATAGGCTTTGATCAGGTCTTTGCTTTAGGATTTTCTACATGCTGAATCTAAATGGTATTTATATCATGGAGCCCATTATTGTAAGTTCTGGGGGCCTACTAATGTAAGGGGTTCTATTATATTCATATATAGAAACATTGCTTTCTTGAAAAATTTATAAACATTATCATTTTAAATTTTAGGAAGCTGAGATTATGCTCATATATTTAAAAACAGTGATTAATTTTAGACTCATTTGCATTTAACTTCTCTTAGCATATGCTTATACTTTCCTTCAACACAACAGCATTCTTATTTTCAAATATCATAATTTCTGAAACAATATAAAACAGATTTTCTCTCATATGCACAATACAGATGCTGTTATACAAAAGGATATATTTCTATGAAGCCTACCATTTTGTATGCAAGTTAGGAAGAAAGTACCTTTACAGGGACTTTGCTCTGTGGACATAAGAAATGTAATTGGGCTCCTGTCAGTAAGCACTTCTTAACATCAACAATAGTGCTTACATTTGGCAGAGCCACACTGATAGAGTTGATGATTCTTGTTGCTAATCATCAGAATGAACACAGGAACCCCACAGAGGAGCTAGAGGAAGGACTGAAGGAGCTGGAAGGGTTTGCAACCCCATGGGAGGAACAACATTATCAACCAACCAAGTCCTTTAGAACTCCCAGAGACTAAAACACCAAGTAATGAGTACATATGGAGAAATCTATGGCTTCAGTTTCATATGCAGCAGAGAATAGCATTGTCTGGCATCAGTGGGAGGCCTTTGGTCCAGTGAAGTCTCATTGCCCCAGTGTAGGGGAATGCCAAGGCGCTGAGGTGGGAGAGGGTGGTTGGGAGAGGGAGCATCTTCATGGAAGCAAGGGGAGGGGGAGGAAGATGGTAGTGTGGAGAAGGGGATAGAATTTGAAGTGTAAATACAAAAAATATCCAATAAAAATTGAAAAAAAAAGAAAATTAGGACAATTATGTAAGTCATTTAATTAAACTTAATCAGTATAACACTAATAAAAGGAAAGAAAACAGACTATATTTGTGTGTGACTCAAAAGAGAAAGAAACTCATGGATATTAATCTAGCAGAGCTGCCAAACTGGGTATTGATATTAAATTTAACTTCTAAATGCATTAATGATGCATTTCCCAGAGGTTATGATTATTATTCAAATAAGTATGTCAGCCTGAGAAAAGTGAGCCAGATGGGACTAAACATGGTGTAAGCAGTTCATGTATTTTTCAGGTACTTCGTTTCTCACAAAGATGTTAAAATGAGCCATGATGGAAGTAGAGCTGAAAGTGGCTAAGTATGGAGGTTACTATACTTCTGAACATCACTGTCTGCCCTTCTGTGATCCATAAAAGACTCAAGTAAGGCTGAATAGTTTTTCATCCTGGAGAGAAATAATATCGAATAAAAGGTGACTAGTTCATGATTATAATTAAAATAGTTCTAGGCTTGGGGTCTCAGTAGTACAGATTCAGAAAGGTTAGATGTTTGGAGCACTGATTCAAGGCTTTTTGGAGCTGTAAAGTCATGTTCACCATCAACTTTGATAACTTAGTGAGACTCTCTAAAAACTATAAAGGCTTGGAATATTGACTAATGATAGAGTAATTGCTTAGCATTCATGAAGTTCTAACCCAACACACACACAAACACTTAATGAACAAAGAAGCATATAATTTACAAGTGATTAAATGTCTAAAAGGAAAAAAATTAACTTGTATAGAAATCTAATCTAAAACATTATTTATTTTATACACATTCTTGAGCCTCGTCTTCCTAGTCAACATCTCGCCTAATCGTTTACCTTCTCTCTTATGTGAACATGACAGACTGAATGAACTAAGATGCTACTCAGCAGTTACCACTTCACTCACATGACTAAAACATAACTTCCAATTCTTATGACAAAGGTTATCCATATGCACTCCATCTGTCTTCTTCAAATCTTTTATACTAAACTTAATAAACAGTTTATGTGTATCTTTATATGCTTTTTCTGAGGTTTAATACAGATTTAAGAGAATAAGGCATGCATGAAAGCATGAGAAATTCATTGCAACCAAAATATGCAGTGCTAAACATCCAAAAACAAACACTATTTGCCTCTAGGAAAGTCTCAACACAGCTGCCAGTTAAACAATTAGATCTTCTCCTACCTAATTAGAGACAAATATTTCCCCTGTGGTCATAGAACTGTAACACCTTAAAATCAGTAATATATTAATTGAGTACCATATTACAAAAAAATACCTCTCATGCAGTTTACTACATAGTAGAGATCACGATGTTTTCCTACTAAGGCTTTTTTGATAGGGAGAATTCTAATGATCTGAATAACATACCTGTAAAGTCAATAGGATGATTTCCATAATTTTCTAAGAGGTTAACTTCCATTATTTAAAATACTAATTTTAGATATGTGTATGCATGTAAGATAAACCCTTTTTATCTGTTGAAAACTTTGTATTATGACCACAGTCTTCAAAGGTGGCAGTGCCTCCATCTGTTGACAGAAAACTACATTTTTGGCAGAGTCTCAAAGTGAAGTAAATGAGCCTCTAAAGAGCATGAACATTTTTTGCCTTTTAGCTAATAAAGAGTAAAAAAGACCTGTTCTGAAGATTTACAAAGTTCATCACAGCTTTCAAGAATGCATCTGCTTTTTTTTTTTTTTTTTTTTTTTTGTAGCAGGATTTCACAATATCAAAAAGCTTGAGACACAGCTGTTATGCAGATGTGTGTGCTCTTGTGGTGCAGCAAATATTTATTACACCAGAGTTTATTAAATTCTACCTTCAGTCTATTTACTATGAAAATGAAAGTGCATTATAAGCTGTAGTTGATGTTTGCACAGGTATCCTGTAAAAATGGGTAAAGTGGAATGTGTTAAAACAGTTATCATTTCAGGGAGCAAACACTAAAAAATAAAAAAGGTTAAGATAAAAATTTGAAAGAACATTAAATTTGTAGTGAAATAAATGGTAATACTCATTATTCCTTAGTCTGTAAGTCTCTTTTCTCAGTTCTTATTATTAAGTATCCTGAAAATATCTCTTAAAGAAGGAAGAGAATTTAGTGTTTTTTTAGAGCATTACCTATAGTCTTCATAATCATTTGTACTATAAGCTTAAGACTATTAATGTAAAAAACGGTTTCACCAATGAAGCTATTACATCAAGTACTAGAAGGTTAGTGATAGAGTATTTCAATGTTCAGCTGCCTAATGGAGGCATTTAGGACACAGGGTTTTGCCACCAGCTCCCCTGCCTTTGTCAGATGTCAAGTATTTCCTTGATATGTTCGAAGACTTAGAATCTATAAGCACATAACCATGTACAATTGAGTACGACTAATGAGGTATAAATCAAAAAGCAGTCTTTTTAACATTTCCATAAAGATATGTATGTTCTCAGAAGAGTAAATAGCTAATATTCCATCAATAATCAAAGATCAACTAAAGGTTCAAAGCCCCGAAGAATCAAATTAAGAGTAAAAAAGACCAGTTTCCATAGTTGAATTACATTAGCATGTTTCAATGGCAATTGTAACATTCATTGATTGTGCAATCCAATGAGACTGTTTCTATTCCCATCTTTGTACTCATTGTAGAGTAATTGCTTCTATTGATTCTTCTCTGTCTCTTCTAACTTCCCCAATTCCCTGCCGCTCAGAGTTCTCTGTTGGGCCAAGTCCCTCTTAATCTAGCTTTCTCTCTCATCTCTTTATCTGTGCTAGTGATTAACATTTACTTTCAGAAATGAGTAGGTTGATTTATTTATTTCCCTGTATGTGTAAAAACATGTACGGTGCATTTTTTGGGTTTTTACTTAAATTGGTCAAACTAACTATTCTCTACTTTTTCCAAATTACTTTAAATAAGAGCATTTAATTGTTTCTATGGTTGAGAAACATTCAATTACACACACACACTACACACACACACACACACACACACACACACACACACACACACACATATATATATATATATATATATATGTATGCATGTATGTATGAATGTATATACATACATACGGTACAGTAAATGTGGGTTGGTTCCATACTTTAACTATTGGGAATAGTGCTACAGCAAACCTAGATGGATACATGGATATATTTTTAATATAAATAATTTATCTTTTTTAGGTACATAGTCAGGAATGGCTTTCATAGACTATATATGCTAGTTGGATTTTTGGTTTTTGTTTTTGTTTTCTTTGTTTTTTTTTTTTTTTTTTGAGCAAAGTACATGGTATGTGTTATAGCAGACATACTAACATACATCCCTACCATCATTCAGTGTAAAGTCTATTCTTGTATTTTAAGTTAATTTTTAGAAAGAAATATTATTCATGATTTACATTTCCCATGAATATAGAAATTCTACAAAATTGTATTTCCCTATACAATAAAAATATTTTATTTTATTTTATATCCGTATTGTCCTGACCAAGATGATTTATTTTGTGACTCACCATCATCACAAATTTTAAAGGTTGGAAAATGCTGAATTAAATGCATTACCATTTATCTCCAGGAGATAGCAATTACTTTATTGTTCCAGGGGTTTTTATAGGACTATATTGGATCACATTACCAGAAGTATGCTGCAATAAATTGTCTCTTTTGAGTGCTTTCAGCATTCTTGGTATCAACTCTCCTTGGCCATTTGTTTCCTTCCTGAGTCCCCTAAGTATATTGTATCAGGTCCTAATCTATGACAGATATCATTTGTGTCCTAAAATAGTATTGAATAATGTCATGCAGTCATCAATATTAAATAGACACACACACATACAGAGAGGGGGTGAAAGTTTTGTCTATTTAATATGTGAAGTATTGTAGAACAACTTATAATATTGCCATGAAAATAGTTAATTATTTGTTGCAGTATATTTGAACTTGTTAGCAAGGATGTAGAGATAGAGAAACACTTCTCCATTGCAAGTGGGATTGCAAACTGGTATAACCCACTCTAGAAATCAAACTGGAGGTTCCTCAAAAAATTGGAAATACATCTACCTGAAGACCCAGCTATACAACTTTTAGGCATATACCTAAAAGACATATCCTGATGCCACGAGGGCACATGTTCCATTCTGTACATAACACCCTTATTTGTGATGTTAGAAGCTAGAAATAAACCAGATGTTTCACCATAGAAGAATGGATATAGAAAATTTGGTTCATTTGCACAACAAAATACTACTCAGCTATTAAGAACAAATAAATCAGGAGTATCACACGTAAAAGGTTGGAAGTAGAAAATACCATTCAGAGTGAAGTAACTCAGACCTAAAAGGACATTCATTGTAAGTACTCACTAGTAAGTAGATATTAGCGAATATATATATATATATTCTGATAGAATCCTCAGAAGTCAAGAAAGTTTATCCAAAGACCCCCAAGAGAGGATGCCTCAATCCCACCTGAGAAGAAGTAAGAAAGCCATCACAGGTGTGAAAGGGGAGAGAGACCAGGTTACTGGGTGGGGAAAAAGGACAGAAGCCCTGAGAAGCCAGAAGAAAGAATGGAAACAGGCAAGCTCAGGAGACAGTAAGTAGAGAGGCCTTCTATATTGTACCAGAAACCTAGGATGTGAGAAACCCTCTGGAATCAAAGAGAGGTACCTTAGATGAGAGGCCCTACAAGGGGCAGAGAAAATATTTAGAGTCAACCTCCAGTAGAATGACAGGACATCAATTGGAGGAACAGGGTTACCATCCAGCAGTCAAAAACTCTTACCAAGAATTGTTCCTGTCTAAAACAACTGCAGGGACAAAAATGAAGAAGAGTCTGTGGAATAAAAGATCCAGAGGCAGGCCCAAATTGGTGTCCAGCTCAAGGGGGAGGGTCAGCAAGAGCAATGAGATGGGGAACAAGAGATATGGCAACTAGGAGGAGAATAAAGACTGGACTTTTCCAAATGATTAAATAATTTTTTCAAAAAGAAGAGAAACGATAAAAGAAAATGTTTTCTGTGAAAGAAGAGAAAGTGATGTCTATTTAAGTGACAGACAATGTGCAGAAATCAGAGGAAAATTCAACAGATTAGGATACGCTTGGCACTCACAAGGAGAGGAAAGCAAAGCTACTTGAATGACAGAGAAAGAAATGAGGCACGTTTTAGGATGGTTTTTAGAGTCCAGGTTCAGAGTAAACAAGCTAGACACAGGTGAAGATCAAAGGAGCCAGAGAATGGGAAGGAGCCTGAATATTAGAACAGAAGATTAGAACAGATTGTCCCAAAGTTAGTTTGAGGCTAAGCAGAGCAAATAATCAGTGATCAGTGGTCAAGAGAGAAGTCAGATTGAGTCATTCATCTTGAAGAGGAGTTTCAGTCAGAACAACTGAGTTGAATCAGCTATCCAGAGTTCAGAAAGAGCAAGAAAGGGTGAGTTTATTCAGGAGTAAGTCTCAGAGGGTGAAAAGGTTCTAGGGATCTGAAAGCTTGTGGGACTAGGCATAGGTTAGTGGACAGAGGCAGTAAGATTCACAGATGACATTATATCAGATAAATATAAGTTTCTTTTACAATTATTAAACTAAAAATAAATGGTAGTGTAAGTAGTATGCTTACTTGAGGCCAAATTAGTCAGTGAAAGCAAAGGACAATACTTTGACCTAATAAAGTTACAACACTAGACAAATGCAGGTTTTTGGTTTTTGGGGGATTTTGTTTTTTATTTATTTATTTATTTTTGTTTTATTTTGTTTTCATTTAAGTGGACCTTCTAAACAATTTTCAACTCTAAAATATAAAATTATTTTTCTTCGTTACCATATATCTGTGTATGTCTTGGTGTAGGCATGTCACAGGGGATATATGTGTACTTGCTGGTTTGGTGTCAACTTGACACAAGCTGGAGCTATCACAGAGAAAGGAGCCTCAGTTGAGGAAATGCCTCCATGGGATCCAGCTGTAAGGCATTTTCTCAGCTACTGATCAAGTGGGGAGGACCCAGCCCATTGTGGGTGGTGCCATCTTTGGGCTGGTAGACCTGGGTTCTATAAGAAAGCAGGCTGAGTAAGACAGGGGAAGCAAGCCAGTAAGTGACATCCCTTTATGGCTTCTGCATCAGCTCCTGCTTCCTGACCTGCTTGAGTTCCAGTTCTGACTTCCTTTGGTGATGAACAGCGATATGGAAGTGTAAGCTGAATAAACCCTTTCCTCCCCAACTTGCTTCTTGGTCATGAAGATGTTTGTGCAAGAATAGAAACCATACTGACTAAGACAATATGAAAGGCAATGTTGAAGAGTAGGTGACTCTTCACCATGTGTTTTTCACATAAAACTCAAGTCATAGGGCTTGTGTGGCAATCACTTTAGCTCACTGACACATTTCATCAGATAACCTATAGTTTCCAAGTTATCCAAAGAACTTTTTTTCTGTCTAGAAGCAATTGCTTCAATAAATAAGCAAATAAATATTGGTTCATTAAATATAAAAACACTAAATTTCAGTGGAAGCAAACTGAAGAAGTAGAAATATAACTAAAATGTTTTATTATTTTACATATTTTCAAATGAATGAAATTATAGATTGCAATTACAGTCTTTCCACTGTCAAATGGATTGATCTTCAGAAGCACTGAATTCCAAAACTCTGAAATATATAAAACCAAAATAGAAAATAATTACTATGTCCCGTTTGACAGTTTCAATAATGAATAAATCTGCAAGCCAATTAAAGTGACCTTAGTGTTATAGAGTAGTATTTCCCCTCAAGACCAAAGGATTGTCCTACATAACATCCATTGAACTTCCTTTAGTTTTGTTTTAATACCCCATTTTTCAATGCAGTTGAACAAATATTGGTACATATTTTGGAACAGTAGGACAAGCAAATGAGTACTTCATATAATAAACAAATAGAGCTGAATCCATTTCTAGTTAAAGAAATTATTAGTTCTTGAGAAGGCCTACATACTTGTAGAGCTCATGAGTTATTGAGTTCCAGATTCCCCGAGTCATCTCAAATAAGGCCCTGATGTAATGACTATTAATACTGTGTAAATATGTAAATATATGATTTTATGCTCGTCCTAATTTTACTTGTGAAAATAATTCACAAGAATGGCTTTGAAAAAAGTGCATAACCAAGCTTCAATTGAAAAAATAATTAATACTTATTAATGGATTCTTTTTGTATTATGTGGTATTTAGAAATTATTGATGTTTCATTGTCATTTTGTTTGATTATTAATTTCTACTTTGGGGCAGAAGGTCTGGCGATTTCTACACAGAAAACAATAGTTTTTTCATATCACAATTATGAAAACTCATTTTTAAAAATTGATTTTTGACAGTAAGAGGCATACTTGACTTTGGATTTAAAAAATCTTGCAAGGTTGAAATTATTTCTAAAGCATACCAATGTATTTTCCTATGCACCAATGTGAATCTCTAGGCATATTCTTCCTTCAGAGAAAAAAATGATAATGTTTTATCCATCTGTTTATTAGAATTGCAGTAACTAGACAGCACTCCAGTTTGCTGACGCTGTCATGGCACATTTAAACAGTGACAGTGGCATGAAGAATGACTGCGAGTAAGGTGATCCTATAATTATGTTTCAAACTAGAAGCCTTTCAGGCTAAAAAGCCTACTAGTTACAATTATGTAATGGCCATGGGTGTAAACCAGTCTTAAGCAGAAGGTGCCCTACAGTCATTTACTATGAGTGCAGAAATAACTCTCAGCCCCCTTTGCCAAGGGAAGCCTTTCTTTATTAGAAAGGAAAGTTCTTCATTAGCATTCTGGCGTCAGGCCCTTCTTATTATACGCTTTTCCTTTGCTAAGGATTTTACATGCATCATTTCATTTTTGTTGTACAAAGCATATGAGGTAAACATTTTATTTTGATGAAGCTCCAACTCTTCATTAGCATGCTCTTGTGTCTCACGCCCCTTTGAACTATATTATTCTTCCTTAAGTAGGCCACTCAAACAAAAGAAGAAATGAAAAGCAGTTATAAATCTTCCTTTCATGGGCTACTTCTACAGCACTTGCTTCAACATCTGTGGGAACACTTACCAGCAAGCGATGAGCCTTTGCTCATCTAAAGATGGTAAGGCAATAAGACAGTTTAGATGAGGTGAGCAAAATTCACCCATCCTTATAATAAATGTATTCTCATATACTACTATTTGTGTGACACTGGAGTACATGATGTAGAAAAAGTCAGAATTTTGGCTTCAAGTAACAACACACATTATTGAGATGGTATAGGTAAAAAAAAAAAAAAAAAAAAAAAAAAAAAAAAAAACCCAGCATTTTGTGGCATTATTTTATTTGGAGACTGGCTGCATTGTTTCCATGGATAAGCAATGAAGAATAATGGTTTCAAAGTGGGGGTTATATACTAAAGAAAGGAAAAATTATCACTTTAGTATTATTTACTTATTTTTACATTGTGTGTATGAATATTTTGCCTGGTATACATGATGTAAGTACAGAGAAGAAGAAAGCTTCAGATGAGTTCCTAAGAGCTGACTGGGGCCTTCTGAAAGCATATTCTAAACTAAGCCATTTATTTTACTGCAAGAAATGCTCACTTCAACCAAGGTGTTTTTAGTAGAGAAAGAATAAGTATGGGAAGGAACATACACCATAAACACACAAACACACACACACACACACACACACCACACATACACACACGGGGGGAGGGGGAGAAAGAGAGAAAGAGAGAGAGAGAGAGAGGGGAGAGAGAGAGAGAGAAAGAATTTGCTTAATTGCTTTCTTTAAAATAAGAAACAAAGTCACATATTATATTTAATCACCAAATTTTAGACTTATAAAATATGTCTTTATCAGAATATAAAAAGCTTAAAATCAACAAATTTTCCAAGAAAATTTGTCTCCATCACACATTCAGAGTGTGAAGTGTAAGTCTTACTCCAGCATACATGTATTGGCCATTCTGGTAGCATCATCTTTGTTGAATATGTTTCTCAAAAAAAAAGGTTTACTTTGAATTCCTGAAGCAATAACAGGGATTATGACTATTGGGGAAGACAGAATGGCTGATGTATAAATTATCCTTCCATTTTTATGCTGAGTAGAAGAGAAGGAAGAGAACTCATTTTAGATATACTCCTCAGAGTTATAAACAGCTCAACTATGCTGTGCTTGAATTTGATATTTATCATTAGAGCCAAAAGATTTAACCTGTGGGACTGAAGAACTGAACTACAACTTACTACAGTATTTTAATTGAATGCATGATTGTTTCTCTAGCCTTCATAGATAATTTTATTAATTAGCCTTAATAATTTTAGTTGTTAGTGTACAGGGGAAAATATCTACTTAATTAAATGCTTACTCATTTTTTTAGATTAATTTTTTCTGCGTTGAGATTTTTTTGCCTACATACATGTTTGCATTTCAGATGTGTGCCTTATGTCTATGGAAGACGTAATTTCTGACTTTTGAAACTGTAGTTGCAGACGGTTGTGACAAACTATGTGTGTTCACAATATCTAATGTAGGCTGTCTAAAAAATGAAAATTTTGTTCATCCTTTCTCCCCTTCCCCCTTGATGATGATTACTTAACTTCAAAACTCCCATGGATACATTTTACCTATTGGTCTCAAAGTTAACTATTATAATTTTTTACTTTTAAAATTTATATTAGTAGACTGCCATAACAGTATGAGTGGCTTTTCTTTACCAGTAATGTTTTAGTATTTGGGAAATCATTTGATTGGGTATATAAAATATGATTGATTGTTTGAGGAGAGGTATATAAATGAGAGAAAGGGAGAGAGAGAGAGAGAGAGAGAGAGAGAGAGAGAGAGAGAGAGCAATAAAATATCTCTCTTGATTTCTAAAGATAAATTACCATGTAACTAAAAAATTATAAATTTAGAAAATCATATCAGAAACTGAATCATTGTAATACATGATTCCAATCAATGATCTACATCTTCTTTTGTTCACATGCCCTCCCACTGTCAGTTTCTCATTTGATAAAGCTTAATTTAGCCAATTAATAAGAAAGTGTTATTCTGGGGTACAAACACTTGTAACACTGTCCCGTGAATATAGTTGAATGTGTTTAATAACATTTATTTATATATTATATGTGTGCATTGAGTGGATGCCTAGAACTCAGGTCTTTTATAAGAACAATAAGTGTTTATAACACCACTGAGCCAACTCACAGGCTCTATCTCCTCTACAAAATATATAGATATGTTTAATTTAAAATACTTTTAAAATAATAAAACCATTTTGTTATTCCTCCAAAGTGTAATCAACATATTTTAAATATCAAATAGTTAATATTTTCAAAAATTTTGATTGCAATCCTAGCCTTTAACATGGGCACAGGGAAAAAAATTTGGAACAAAACACTAATGACTTATTCTCTAAGATATAGAATGGACAAATAGGACCCCATGAAATTGCAAATATTTTGTAAAGCAAAGGACACTGTCAAAAGGACAAACCAGTATCCAACATATTGGAAAAAGATCCTTACCAATCCTACATTTAATAATGGGCTAGTATCCAATATATACAAAGATCTCAAGAAGTTAGACTCTAGATAATAAAATTATCCTATTAAAATGAGGTACAGAGATAAAGAATCCTAGTCATCAAGGAAATACTATCAAAATGAACATGACATTCTACTTCACACCAGTCAGAATAGCTAAGATCAAAAACCCAGGTGACAGCAGATGCTGGTGAGGATGTGGAGAAAGAGGAACACGCCTCCACTGTTGGTGGTGTTGTAAGCTGGTACAACCACTCTAAAAGTCAGTCTGGTGGTTCCTCAGAAAAGTGGATATAGTACTACCTGAGGACCCAGCTATACCACTCCTGGGCATATACGAAAAATGCTCCAACATCTAACAAGAACACAAGTTCTACCATTTAACTAGTGGCCTTATTTTTTATAGCCAGAAACTGCAAAAATGTAAGAAAAAAAAAAGAAAGAAAGAAAAACCCAGATGTCTTCAAAAGAGGAAGGGATAAACCCAGATGTCTTCAACAGAGGAATGAATGCAGAAATTGTGGTACATTTACACAATGGAGTACAACTCAGCTATTAAAAATAACTTCATGAAATTTCTAGGCAAATGGATGGAACTAGAAGCTATCATTCTGAGTGAGGTAACCTAGTCACAAAGAACACTCATGGTATGTACTCACTGATAAACAGATACAAGCCCCAAAAGCTCAGAACACATAAGAAAACAATTTCCAGAAATTATAAATCCCAAAGAGAAGGAAGGTCAGAAGGTGGCTGCTTCAGTCCTTAGAAGGTAAAACAATACACTTTTTGGAGGAAATAATGGGACAAATAGAGTAGCATGGATTGGAGAAAAGATCACTCAAAGACTGCCACACCTGGGGAACCATCCCACACGCAGCCACTAAACGAACACACTATTTCTGATGTCAAGTAGTAATTACTGGAAGGATGTTTGCTCATCTGGATGCCTTCTCAGAGGCTCTGCCAGGGCAATAATGGTACAGAGGGGGATGCTTGTAGATAACCATCAGATTGAACACAGGGACCCCAATGAAGGAGCTAGAGAAAGAACTGAAGGAGCTGAAAGGGTCTGAAACACTATGGAAAAAACAAAATTATCAACTATCCAAACCCACCAATGCTCCCAGAGATTAAAAGACCAACCAATGGAGACACCCATGGCTCCAGGTGCAGATGCAGCCAAGGATATCATTCTCCGGCATCAATTGAAGGGGAGGTCTTTGGTCTAGTGAAGGCTTATTTTTCCAGTGTACTAGAATGTCAAGGAACTGAGGTGGGATATGGTTGTTGGGAGAGGATGCACCTTCATGGAGACAATGGGGGGGAGAAGGATGAAAAAGGGAATAAAATCTGAAATGTAAACTCAGAGAAGATCCAATAAAAATATTTTCCAAATCATGAATTTAACATTTTGATTCATAATGTACCAATAATATTATGATTGTTAGAAATTTCTTTTTTTTAATTAATCAAAATAGTCTTTATTAAAAACATAGCAGGGCCACACTAGTCCATCTAGTCCATCGGGCTATATTCATTGTTTAGCAAGACTTTTCCTGGAAAAGCTTTCACACACACACACAAACACACACACACACACACACACACACACACATACACACACACACACAAAATTGGGTGATCCAATGAGGTTTTTACTGGAGTTACAAACAGGAATATGGCCAATAGTTTGCTTACATGAAGTATGAACAACTCAAAAGCAGCGATATCACAAAAAAAAAAAAAAAAAAAAAAAAAAAAAAAAAAAAAACGCACGTGAACACTGGGGATAACTTCCAACAACTGCAATGGTAGAATTCTCTTTACAATTTGCTGACAGCTGTGGGATCTGAATAGTCCCATTCTCTAGGGTTAGCTGGTCAGTGTCTCTATCCTCACCCCTTAATTCACTTACTCATTTTGTTATTGAAAAAAAACTTTATTTTACAAAATAAAGATAAATGTAAAATTTTCAGCATTTTTGCATAAAAGTATATGAATATATTTTTTAAAAGTTGTAATTAAGTATTTGTGGGTACATATACATACACATAAGTATATATGTAAAAATAATATAGGAAAAGAGGCTATTAATTTGAGGGAATAGGAGAGAAACTAGGAGGGGCTGTAGGGAAGATAGGGAGATGTAATACAGTACTATTGTAATTAAAATATATTCTTTTGTTGTTGTTGTTAAACTTCACACAGTCTGTGAGTTGTTTCTGGGGTGTTCAGAGCTTTCTGGGGTTAGTATCCCATTATCAGTGATTGCATATTATGTCTGTTATTTTGTGACTGGATTATCTCACTAAGGATGATATTCTCTAGATGCATCCATTTTCTTAAGAATTTTGTTAAGTCATTGTTTCTGATAGCTGAGTAGTACTCCATTGTGTAAATGTACTACAATTTTTGTATCCATTCATTTACTGAAGGACACCTGGGTTCTTCTCAGCTTCTGGCTATTATAAATAAAGCTGCAATGAACATTGTGGTGCATGTATCTTTTTGTATGTTGGAGCATCTCTGGGGTAAATGCCCAGAAGTGGAATAACTGGGTCATCAGGTAGTACTATGTCCATTTTTCTGAGGAACCGCTAGACTGATTTCCATAGTGGTTGTATCAGTTTACAACCCCACCAGCAGTGGAGAAGTGTTCCTCTTTCTCCACATTCTTGCCAGCATCTGTTGTCATCTGAGTTTTAGACCTTGGCCAATCTGAATGGTGTGAGGTGAAATTTCAGGGTTGTTTTGATTTGCATTTCCCTGATGGCTAAGGATGCTGAGCACTTACTTAGATGTTTCTCAGCCATTCAGTATTTCTCGAATGAGAATTCTTTGTTTAGCTCTGTACCCCACTTTTTAATAGGATTGTTTGATTCTCTGGTGTTAGAAATTTCTAACAAAATTAGTTACTAAAAGTATTTCAGTAGACATTTGTGGATAGCTGATAATCATGGATTTGTGGATCTGTAAGGTATATTTGTCACATTTGTCACATACTTCATTCTTGGTCTTGAGTTTTAAATATTTTAAATTGTATACTTCTAGAGTATACTTCATATACTTTTGTAGTATTGCTTTTTCTCTTATTAAAGAAAGGCTATAACTCAACAAATTGAATTTGTTTATATTCATTAACTGAACATATTTTTATAGATAACTAAAGAAAATGAAACTTCACATTCATTTTCAAACACACAATTACTGAGATTTAAATATATACTAAAGTTAGTTATTTGTTTTTATAAGAGTAACTGTATAATTCAAAAGGACATGTTATGAAATGTATGTAAGTCAGCTATATTTGTTGTTTTATATTTATATTTAAGCTTGGATTTAAATTATCCATAACAAAAACAATTAATTAGTCAATGATATTATTTAAATTTATTTTCTATAATTCTCACTTGTATGAGACACAGTTCTTCAGTAATTTATATTTTCTTCTGAAAACGTGAAATATCTTCACTTTTTATGATTCTGTCTTAAGAAGCTCCTTAGAAGGAACTGATATATGTATCTGTTGATAATTTCACTTAACCCTATTATGTTTCTAAATAAATCCTTTTTTACTTCTTTTAACTTCTTGATTTTCACCTAACTTAAAATATATAGAAAAGATTTACAAATAAAGCATAGTTCTTCCTTATACAGATTATTGAATATTTTCATATTTTCCCTGTTCATGTACCATCCCATCTATTTTTCCTGTTTTATATGTTTTCTGTCTATACACATATTAATATATGCATATGATTTTTCTGCATCATTTGAGAATAATTTGCATTATATGTCACTCACCATTCATAAATCTGCACTCTGTTTCAGAAGGACAAGTACTTTTGCACACATTGTCTATAAGGGCTAATTTTACATTTCAACCTCATTGAATCACAAATTGACCAGAACCTTGGCCCAGTATTGTTCTGGGTGCATATGTGAGAATGTGTCTCGATCAAATTAACTTTTGAATTGATAACTGAGTGAAATAAATCACCCTCCCTAATGCTGATGGACCAAATCCAATCACTTGGAGACCTGAATAGAAGAAAAAGGTTGAGTAAGGAAATGTCTATTCCCATCCTTCAGAGTTGGAGAGAAATTTTGGCTCCATTGCAGATTCAACTCTTGACAGTTTTCAGACTAGAATTAAACATTCCATCTCTGGGGTCTCAAGCTTGCCAACCGCAAATCCTGAGCCATCTCAGCGTTCACCATCATGTCAATTTCTTTATAAATTTAGAAATATACAAATGTATGCATCCTGCTGGTTCTGTTTCTCCAGAGGTCATTATTTCTTAAAACACACATTGCATGATCAGAAAAAAACAAATTTCAGGGAAATTGGTTCCACTGTATTCATCTACAACTTAAGAATAGCAATATGCATATACCTGAGAAACATTTCTGTACCCTTGTATGGCTGAATTGCCATGAAATGTGAAACTTCTTAAGTAAACTCTATTCTCATCCACACCTCTAGAACTATAAAATGTCACTTCAGCCTTCAGAAGGGCAATCCTTATTTTGTAAAGTACCTGGATTGCTCTCATTATTGGCTGCTCTCATGTTCTCAAGGTAACACTTATGCTTGAATGCCTGCTATACCCACTTGTAAATTATTTTGTCACAGTTCCAAAATCTGAACTGAAAGAGGCCTGATCGCATCTGTGAACCTTGCTAGATTTCCTTAAAAAGAAGCAACAACTTGCATTTATGCATCACTCATCCCTTTGCCTACTATGATGTAGGACCAAACAGACATGTGATGGAAGATGTAAGTGAATCTCATTACAGGTGATCAGGCACTGAGATGTAAGCCAAGTAAAGGGTCAAGATGGTGATCCTTTCAATAAGGATACTTTTAACTCTGGCCTGTACATATTTCCAAGGATACTGAATAAAACTCAACTGAAAACCAGTGAGAGCACTATTTCAATTTAGGAATTTCTGAAAATATTGAGGTTTTGAAGGCATTGATAATTAGCTACCCCAGTGTTCTGTTAGATGAGAAAAGAAATATTTGTTTCAAGTACACCCAGGGTTATATACTTTAGTTAACAAGAAAAGAGGAGAGAATAAAGAGGAATCACAAGGATAAATGACGATAGATGATTGATGATAGATAGACAGACGGATGGATGGATGGATGGATGGATGGATGGATGGATAGATGGATGGATGGATGTATAGATATATAGATAGATAGATAGATAGATAGATAGATAGATAGATAGATAGATAGATAAATAGATAGATAGATAGATAGATAGATAGATGATAGATATATAGATATAGATAATGATAGGTCAGAAAAGAATGAATTGGGTAGGGATGAGAGGACACTGTAAAAGAAAGATTATTGGAAGAGATGGCTCACAGTAAAGTCATTTTAAATGTTAATGGGACCCTAAAACTGAATTTTTTCTTTCTAACGTGCATAAAAATATATCTATTATGTTAACAATGTTTAGCTGGAGTTATCCAATTTATGAGAACACAATAAGGAATCAAACAACACATGTTACTACACCCCAGTACAAGAAATGGGTTATACCTTTTTGTTTTTATGAAGGGTTCATAACCAAGAATAGGGTAATGCCAGGGTAGGTAGGCAGGATGGAGGAGGTATAGCGGGGAGCACTGTCACAGAAGCAGGGAGAGGGGGGATAAGACAGGGGGTTTCCAGAGCTGAAACTAGCTAGGAAAGGGTATAGCATTTGAAAGGTAAATAAATGAAATACCTAATTAAAATGAAAAAAGAAACAAAAACTAATTAGGAAATAGAATACAAGAGCTATAGGTGATAGATAAGGTCAATGAAACTGTCTTTTCTAGATACAATGGATAAGTGCTTGAGACAACACTTATAAGTCCTGCATAAACTCAAGCCACACAGAGTAACATCATCTAGAGAGATAGGTAGCAACAAGCCTTACTCTTGGCTGAAGAGTTAGTGACAAGTTATAGCTGACTGAAGAGCCAACACCACCATTAGCTACCAACACCCAACTAACAACCCATCAAAACCAAACCCCTGCCTTTCTGGGACCTTGCATTTTTATATCCAGTGAAAAGTTCCCGGAATTCCAAACATCACACAATTGCAGAAACTATCTGCAGCTAAAAGGAAATCATGCTCTTAGAGCAGCAGGCAGATAGTCGTCAGTTTCAGTGTACAGTTTGAACCATCCACATATTCCACACATGGGATGAAAATGAAAACATGTTCTTCATAATGTTTCTGATTTTTTTATTTAAACAACTTTATTTTTTAAAAAACAGATAAATGTGCAAATTTTTAAAAAGCATTTTTGCATAAAACTATATGAATATATTTTTGTCAGTGCTTCATCTTTTAAAGGTTTGATAGTATGCATCTCACCAGTTACAATGAGCATAAAGCACATGTAAAGCAAAAGGTAACATGGAAATAGTCAAAGTTTTCTTAGTATGTAAAGATTAAACATAATGATTTTTAAATACCAAGAATTGCCACAAAGCTACATTCTTAGCTCTTGAATTATAATGATTTAAGGTCTGGGTGTACTACACTTTTAAAGGATGATTTCAAAACTGTTGCTACCATCATGAGTTTCAGAGGAATGTCAACAGTAGCTGATTGACATTTCAGAGAACAACAGCATTGATAAATTTGAAATAATAAACCACAGTATCAGAAATCTGTCACAGTCAAGAGTCTCTTCAAGTTCCTAAAGATAGACACCCATGTCATTCTTCAGAAAATCCAAAAGTCAATTGTTGTTATTTACCAATGGAAATGCAGAAAATAAATAATTCCTACAAATTTTGTATATTGATAAAAATCACAAACTTGACAAGCTTGAATTTCACACAGTTTCACTTTACAAATCTACATAGATCTTACTGGACATAAGAATACAAGCATATCTTGTAGTTTTGTTTTTTTTATGTATTTTACAGCCTCCCCTTGAGCTGGATCCCAATTTAGGACTGTCACTGGACCTCCTTTCCCTCAGTCTTATCTCCAGTTTTGTCCCTGCAGTTCTTTCAGAGAGGAACAAGTCTGGGTCAGAGTTTTTGATGGCGGGATAGCAACTCCATCCCTCCACTTGATGTCTTTCTACTGGAAGTGTACTCCATAAGTTCCCTCTCCACACTGCAGGGAATACTTGTTTTTCTTGCATATAGTTTACTGATTGAAGAGAAAGAATATTTTTCTTAGATAAAAGGGGGGAATGTTTAGGATAATCTGTGTTCTCTACAGATGTATTTCCTATCAATATAAAGCCATTAGCATATTATCATACACAGTAACTAGGAGATGGGAGTTCTGGTAGGGAGAACAGATTTTGGGCTACAATTAGGTGCATTAGAGATTCACACCAAAAGCATATAGAATAGTATCTGAGGATTGGTAATCAATAATGTGGTTGGTACTTATGGAATAGAATAAATGGGATAATTGAGTTATGATCTAGGAGAAACAATCCAAAGCTTTGGCCTAAACATTTATTCATACATAATTAAATCTCAAAATAATCATTTGGGAAACTGAGGCAATGGTGGAAAAATTCTGTTTATACTGTGCAGACTGCCTTTTATGTAGAATTCTGTCGCAATGGTACAGCTTAGCAGTAAGTAGTGCATAGTGAAAGAAGAGAAGTAGATCTTTATGGTGGTCTCTGGTCTCATATGCTTGTCACAATAGATTCTGAACTTTCTCCCCCATGCACATAAATAATCATAAGTCAATTTTATGTAATAAAAAATGTCAAGAAAAGTATTCTGGTTTACAGTGCTAGTGATAATTTGACAAAAAAGATGTTGTGAATGAATTTTGTAGATGATTGTAAAGAGACATCTATTAAACAAAGCACCAAGGATGAAGCTATGATTGATATTTTATAGAAATCATAGTTTACTGTTTGTGTCATTAGCCAAGACATTATTAATATGCCAACTCTTCATACCTGCCTGCTTCTTTCTTCAGGCTTATCTTCAAACTGTGATGATCTTGGTGGCATTATCCTAGTGGACTCCACTGAAGAGTTATAAATACTATATCCTGACAATAGTTCCATGTGTTACTTGATATATATTTCCAAAATATCCATATAATCTTATTGTTTTCTCTCTTTTAATGAATAAAGAAGCTAATGACTGAGATAATAAGCAATATAGCCCAGATACATGTACAAAAGAAAGAAAAAATCACTTTAGTTTCATTACCAGATTCTGAATCTAAGGAAGTTCTTACATTAAATGACCAGTTGTATAGCAGTGAAGATTATTGTTATGCTTTTATTTTTTTCTCCCTACTTCTTTTTTTAACAACTTTATTTTAAAGAACAAAGATAAATGTACAGATTTTAAGAAGTGTTTTCATAAAAGTATATGATACATTTTTGTCAGTATTTTTTTTAAGGTTTGATAGTGTGATCAAGATCCCACCAGTTACAATGAGCAAAAAGAACATGTAAAACAAGATGACACCTGGAAATAGTCAAAGTTTTCTTGGTGTGTAAAGATTTTTTTTTTTAAATGAGCAGACAGTACATGTAATACAGGGTACAACCCAGAATTTGTCAATGTATTCTTGGTGGGTAAGGATTGAGCATGACTATTTTTTTGTTTTGTTTTGTTTTCTTTTTTTCTTGGACTTTGTACAGTCTGTGAGTTGTTTCTGGGGCAGTACGAGCCTCTGGGGTTAGCATCCCACTATCAGTGACTGCATATTATGTCTGTTCTTTTGTGACTGGGTTATCTCATTCAGGATGATATTCTCTAGATGCTGTCATTTTCTTAAGAATTTGGTTAAGTCATTGCTTCTGGTGGCTGAGTAGTATTCCATTGTGTAAATGTACCACAATTTTTGTATCCATTCATCTTCTGAAGGACATCTGGGTTCTTTCCAGCTTCTGGCTATTATAAATAGAGCTGCTATGAACATTGTGGTGCATATATCTTTGTTGTGTATTAAAGTGTCTCTGGGGTATATTCCCAGAAGTGGAATAGCTGGGACTTTGGAACTTCTGCTTCCACCCGGCATAGACTTCAGGGTACACAACAGGGCATGGCCTAGCTGCCACCAGGATCAGCAGCTCCTAATGCTTTAAAGACTGGTGAGTAGGAGATCTGGGCAGCCAGGGAGCAGAGATATCTCTGCGGAGTGCACACAGTAAGCACACCCCCAGTCCTGCCTTATCCAGGGAACAGGAACACAACTTTGGAACTTCTATTTCCACCCAGTGGCGACTTCAGGGCACAGAACAGGGCTCAGCCAATCTGACACCGGGACCAGTGGAGATCCAGGGACAAAAACCAGATACAAGGGAAAGGCAAGAACATATCACTGACAAAATGATGGCAAGAGGAAAGTAAAAGAGTATGTCCCAAGGAAACCAAGACAACCTGGCAATACCAGAACCCGGCTCTCCCATAACAGCAATGATTGGAATGCCAAACAATCCAGAAAAAGAAGACACAGACCTGAAATCATACCTCAAAATGCTGATAGAGATACTTAAACAAGAACGGGAGGAAAAGCAAAAAGATTCAGAAGCCTTTAAAGAGAAAACAAGAAAAACACTCAAAGAACTCAAAGAACTAGAGGAATTCAGAACCAAAGAGATAAAGGAATGGAAGAGGTAATTTAAAATGGAAATTGACACAATAAAGAAAACACTAAAAGAGATAACCATAGAGGTAGAACAGCTAAAAAAGTTATCAAGAGTAACAGAAGCAAGGATTTCCAGTAGACTACAAGAGATGGAAGAGAGAATCTCAGGGGCAGAAGACAACATTGTAAACATAGACAAAACAGCCAGAGAAGATGCAAAAAACAAAAAGCTCCTAACACAAAAGGTCCAGGAAATCTAGGACACAATGAGAAGATTGAACCTAAGGATAATAGAAAGAGAAGAGGGAGAAGAGTATCAACTAAGAGGCACAGTAAATATCTTCAACAAAACTGTAGAAGAAAACTTCCCTACCCGCAAGAATGAGATGACCACAAGCATAAAAGAAGCCTTCAGAACTCAAAATAGGTTGGACCAGAAAAGAAATACCTAATAGTCAGAACACCATAGTAGTCAAAACACCACAATAGTCAAAACACCAAGTGCCCAAAGCAAGGAAAGAATACTAAAGGCAGTAAGGGAAAAAGGCCAGGTAACATATAAAGGCAGACCAATCAGAATCACAGCCGATTTCTCAAGAGAGACTATGAAAGCTAGAAGAGCCTGGACAGACATCATGCACACCCTAAAAGAGCACAAGTGCCAGCCCAAGCTGCTATACCCAGCAAAACTAGCAATCACCATAGATGGAGAGGTGTAGATATTTCAACAAATCTAAATTTACACAATATCTGACAACAAACCCAGCACTACAACGAATTATAGGTGAAAAACCCAATACAAAGAGGGGAACTACATTCTAGTAAAAACAAGAAAACCCCTAAGCAAGAAAACCAAAAGAAGAAAAAGACACAGACACAACTTCATCAACAAAAGCAATAATAGCAGGAAACAGAAACCACTATTTCTTGATATCTATTAACATAAATGGACTCAACTCCCCAATAAAGCGACATGGGCTATCAGGCTGGATACAGAAACAAAATCCAGCATTTTGCTGCATACAGGAAACTCATTTCAGAGACAAAGACAGACACTATCTCAGAATTAAAGGGTGGGAAAGAAAACTTCCAAGCAAACAGTCCCCAGAAGCAAGCTGGAGTGGGTATTCTAATATCGAATAAAGTAAATTTCCAAACAAAAGTTATCAAAAAAGATGAGGAAGGACACTTTTTACTCATTACCGGGGAAATCTTTCAGGAGGAACTCTCAATCCTTAACATATATGCTCCAAATAAAAAAAGCACCCACCTTCATAAAAGAAACCCCACTAAAGCTCAAAAATATACATTTCACCCCACTTAATAATAGTGGGAGACTTAAACACCCCACTCTCGCCAATGGACAGATCATGGAAACGAAACCTAAAGAAGGACACTGCAAAACTAGCAGAGACTTTGAACCAACTAGAATTAATAGATATCTACAGAACATATCATCCTAAAGTAAAGAATACACCTTCTTCTCAGCACCCCATGGCACCTTCTTAAAAATTGATCACATAATTGGACACAGAAGAAGCCTCAAACGATATAAGAAGATTGAAATACTCCCATGCATCTTTTCAGATCACCATGGTCTACGGCTGGTCATTAACAACAACAAAGACAACAAAAAGTCCACATACATATGGAAACTAAACAACACTCTATTAAACGATAGCAGTGTCAAAGAAGAAATAAAAAAAGAAATTAAGGATTTTCTAGAATTCAATGAAAATGAAAACACAACATACCCAAACCTGTAAGATGCAATGAAAGCAGTACTGAGAGGAAAACTCATAGCCCTAAGTGCTTGCAAAAAGAAAC
This sequence comes from Micromys minutus, assembly GCF_963924665.1. NCBI lineage: Eukaryota > Metazoa > Chordata > Mammalia > Rodentia > Muridae > Micromys > Micromys minutus. The sequence continues at coordinate 28,874,049 of NC_137957.1, forward strand.
TGGAGAGAGTTTACATCAGCAACCTGACAGCACAGCTAAAAGCCCTAGAACAAAAGGAAGCAGATATACCCAACAAGAGTAGACGGTAAGAAATAATCAAAATTGGGCAGAAAAAGACCAAATAGAAAAAAAAAAGAACCATTGGAAAAAATCAACAAAACCAAGAATTGGTTCTTTGAGAAAATCAACAACATTGATAAACCCCTAGCAAGACTAACTAGAGGGCAAAGAGAGAGAGTATTCAAATTAGCAGAATCAGACAGGAAAGTGGAGACATAACAACAGAAACTGAGGAAATTCAAAAAATCATCAGAACCTACTACAAAAACTTGTACTCCACAAAATTAGAAAATCTGGAGAAAATGGACAAATTCCTAGACATATACAAGATCCTAAAGTTAAACCAGGACCAAGTAAACAATCTAAATAATCCCATAACACCTAAAGAAATAGAAGAATTCATCAAAAGCCTCCCAACCAAAAAAAAGCCCAGGTCCAGACGGGTTCAAGTAGAAATTTAGCAGACATTTATTGCGGATATAACACCAATATCCTGACGACAAGCTATATTACAAGGCAATTGTGCTGAAAACTGCATGGTACTGGTACAGAAATAGGCATGTGGATCAATGGAATAGAATAGAAGATCCAGAAATGAGCCCTCATGTATATGGTCACCTGATTTTAGACAAAGGAGCCATAAACATTCAATAGAAAAAGGACAGCCTATACAACAAATGGTGCTGGTCCAACTGGCACTCATCATGCAAAAGAATGAAAATAGACCCTTTCTGATCTCCATGTACAAAGCTCAAGTGTAAGAGGATCAAAGATCTCCACATTAAACCAGAAACACTGAAACTATTAGATGAGAAATTGGGGAAAACTTTAGAACATATAGGCACAGGAGAAAATTTTCTGAACAAAACACCAATGGTTCAAGCTCTAAGGTCAAAGATTAATAAATGGGACTTAATGAGATTGCAAAGTTTCTGTAAGGCTAAGGACATTGTCAAGAAAACAAAAAGGCAGTCAACAGAATGGGAAAAGATCTTTACCAACTTCACCTCAGACAGAGGCCTAATATCCAAGGTATACAAAGAACTCAAAAAGCTAGACACCAGAGAATCAGACAACCCTATTTAAAAATGGGGTACAGAGCTAAACAAAACATTCTCAGCTGAGGAATATCGAATGCCTGAGAAACATCTGAGGAAGTGCTCGACATCCTTAGCCATCAGAGAAATGCAAATCAAAGCAACCCTGAGATTCCACCTCACATTAGTCAGATTGGCCAAGATCCAAAACTCAGATGACAACAGATGCTGGCGAGATTTTGGAGAAATAGGAACACTTCTCCACTGTTGGTGGGGTTGCAAACTAATACAACCACCCCTGAAAACAGTTTGGTGATACCTCAGAAAATTGGACATAGTATGCTTTTGTTTTTGATGCAAAATGTAATAGACAGAAATCTAATGAAAAGAAAGAACTCTTAAAATTTGTTATAATGATATTGAAGTATAGAACTCTATAAGAAATGTTTTCTGGTAGCTGTATATGTGACTCAGTTTTCTTTCGGGTCTTGGCCACCTGAATTTTGGCCATAATTCAGAAAGCATATGGACCATACAAATTGAACTTTATTCTCATTTTTATTTGTTTGTTTGTTTGTTTGTTTGTTTTAAAGGTCACAGTGGTGGGAGGAAGAGCAAAGGGGAATGAGAAATGTTTGTGATTTGAATTTCCTAAATAATTAGTAAATGTTATGAAAAAATAATGTAGGATATTTTGGCTCATGTTCTTATATTTTAGCTATGAGGGGTCACATCTGTAATGAACTGCTGTTTGACAGCATCTCAAGGAAATGCATCACATGACATGATACAAGGCACAAAGGTGTGCCTGCAATCATATAATGTATTCAACTTACTCACTGGAGTTCTTTTGAAATTCATGCACTTATTAGAAACATTCAACTTGCATTTTGTTTAAATAATTTTTAATTCTACTTTTTACATTTTTACTCATTGTTTTTGTTTCAGTTATTAAAAGCAAAGTATCAATACTTTAATTTTTACATTCAGTAATTCTTCTCTGCTTAACTTTCTCCTGTTTGATAACATTTATTCTCATTTACTATTTTAATTGTCAGATATCATTTTTTTCCATTTCGTTTTTCAAAAAGACATAGAAAATGGTCCAGTAAATATTTTCTACGATAAAATTCAAGATGTCTATACTCAGAGACAATAACAAATCAAACAAATACTCTAAAACTCGAAGGGTGGGTCAAATGAGTAGAGATAGAAAAATGTAGTATTCTACATTATTACATTGCCTTCCTGTGTTTGAGTAAAACTAAATCAAATGCTCATGCTGTACATTTTGAGGATCATTGAGGAAGTGTAATATCACTTGTACTGAATGTTTAGTGAACAATTATTGAGGAATTACCCCATTTTCTGTACCACAAAAGAAGAATAAGCAGCTATAACCCTGAAAGACTCCCTGTGGTCATGTAGGTAGTTTAAGGAAATATCCTAGCTTCATGTTTAGGTATAAAATTTTGTTTAAGTTGATCTAATAGAATCAGCCTTGTCCCTGCTTCAAATTGCTATGAAAGGTACTAAGATAATTTATAGGTCTCCAATAGTTTTTTTATACTTCAGATTAATTCAGTTCTCAATTTTTGCCTGTTCTGATATTCACTATCTTTCCTGGAAAAAAAATTAAAGGTGAAAAAACCAATACCTCAAGGGAAAGGACATCTGTGGTGTTTAGCAAGGACAAGATAAGTGGGGTTTCAACTTACTTTTAATATTGCCTTGAACAGTATTAACTACAAAGTCTTAGTAGTCTAAAAGACCAGCATTTTTCATACTCCCTAAAATGGTAAAGTCATCTTGCTTTAAGAGAAAAATCCTTGTAAGTATGTTTCTGCAGTAAATAGGTTTTGGCAAATATGCTTATAAAATTTAATATTTCAAAGCATAAATCTTTACCATACAATTTGTACATTAAAGCTGTAAATCTCTCTCTATATATGAGCATATAAAACTTGTATGTTTCATTAATGTTTAGTATGAAATACAGATAACTTGCCAATTTTAATTGTTTGATTGTTGCATCCTTTTTCCTCACTGGTTTACATTTCCTCACAAATATGTAACATTTTTTAGGGCATATAGATTTCAGAGAAACGATGATCTCAGTTTAAAATTCAATTATGCTCATTTTAATGACTACCATAACAATCATGAGTTACATTATAAGTTTAAAATAATCAGAAACAAATAATAAAAATTCCATTAAAAATTTGCAACAAAAATATCACTTACTAATATAGATAGGGAGAGAGTATATCTGTTGAGGCCTGTTTTGTGACCATATATATTGTCAGTTTTGAAGAAGGTGCCTTGGGGTACTGAGAAGAAGGTATATTCTTTTGTTTGAGGATGAAATATTCTATAGATGTCTGTTAAATCCATTTGGTTCATAACTGGTGTTATTTTTCACTCTGTCTCTGTTCAGTTTCTGCTTCCATGATCGGTCCATTGATGAGAGTAGGGTATTGAAATCTCCCACTATAATTTTGTGTGGTGCAATATATGTTTTCTGCTTTAGTAGAGTTTCTTTTTTGAATGTGGGTGCCTTTGTATTTGGAACATAGATGTTCATGATTGAGAGTTTATCTTGAAAGCTTTTGTTTCCTTTGGTGAGTAACATGTGTCCTTCCTTGTCATGACTTTTGGTTGAAAAATCTATTTTATTTGCTACTAGGATTGCTACTAGCAATAAAATCTATTTTACTGCTCCTACAGCTTGTTTATTGAGATCATTTTCCTGGAATGTTTTTTCTCAATGTTTTATTCTGAGGTCTTTTTTGCTGAGATGAGTTTCCTGTATGCAGCAAAAACCTGGGTCCTCTTTACAGATGCAATCTGATAGTCTATGTCTTTTTATTGGGGAATTGAGTCCACTGACTTTCACAGATATTATGAAATAATTATTGTTGTTTCCTATTTTTTTTATTATTAGATGTAGAATTATGTTTTGTGTTTTTCTTCTTTTGTTTTCGTATTTTTGTTTGGTTTTGGTTTTTTTTTTTTTTTTTTTTTTTTTTTTTGTAAGAGGATTATTTTCTTCCTTTACTTACAGTTTAGTTTTTCCTCTTGTATTGAAGTTTTCCATCTATTATCCTTTGTATGGCTAAATTTGTTGATAAATATTGTATAAAATTTGGTCTTGTCCTGGAATATCTTGATTTCTCCATCTATAGGTATTGAGAGTTTTGCTGGATATAGTAACCTGGGCTGGCATTTGTGTTCTTTTAGTATCTGTATGATGTCTGTCCAGGGTTTTTTAGCTTCCGTATTTTCTGTTGAGAAGTCTAGTGAAATTATGATGAGTCTGCCTTTATATGTTACTTGTACTTTTTCCCTTACTGCTTTTACTATGCTTTCTTTGTTTTGAAATTTGGTGTTTTGACTAATATGTGTTGGAAGGAATTTCTTTCCTCATCCAATCTATTTGGAGATCTGCATGCTTGTTATATGTTCATGGTCATGTCTTTTTTTTAAGTTAAGGAAGTCTTCTTCTATAATTTTATTGAAGATATTTACTGGCATTTTAGTTGGGAGTTTTTGTTCTCTTCTACACTTATTTTCCTTAAGTTTGTTCTCCTCAATGAGTTCTGGATTTTCTGGATGTTTTGGTTTAGGAGCTTTTATAATTTTTATATTTTCTCTGACTATTGTGTTTTAATATGTAACTGTTACATAGGAATTTACTTATATATTAAGAGCAAAGGACAATATAATTAAGAACTCATAAGAATGTAAAACAGCTACTTTGAAACACTGAAGACTTACTCCTAATTGTTTTTTTTTTTTTTCATCTAAATAAGTTTACTCTTTCAAATGAGTTTTGATGATCACATTAAAAATTTCAGGGCAACATCTCGACACCATAATAGTCACACCCCTCTTCAAAATAATCTTTCCTTTATCTACATTATCTTACAACTCTATCTACTGTTTCATAAATCAGACATCTTTCAGACCACCATAGGATATCAGGTTATAAAGTGTGACTCAAGTATAGAGTACATGCTACAAATATTATCCCTGGGAAGTTAACCTTGAGGAGTATAAAGTGAATATGAGTTTGGAATTTAGCTGGTGTCTATTTAGGTTTCTGACTCTGAGTCCTTTCCTTGAGTTCCTGTCTTGGGTTCCCATAAAGATGGATTGTAACATTATAATGTATATGTGTGTGTGTGTGTGTGTGTGTGTGTGTGTGTGTGTGTGTGTTTAAGAGAGAGAGAGAGAGAGAGAGAGAGAGAGAGAGAGAGAGATTAGATGCATTGGGATTACAGGTTATGGTCATATTAATTCAGCTATGAATAAAAATATGTCCAAAAGTTACCCAGTACAAGATGTGTTATATCATAGCTGAATTCTAAAAATATAAGCTCTAGTACTATTGAAGGAATGGACTTGCTACCAAGGTAAAAGCAAACAATCAAAGAGCAAGAACTTCATTCTTTCCTGTCCACTGATAAATCTATGGCCCAAATTAAAGTTATGTCTTCCTGTCTCAAGATCTGGATCAAAGGTTTGTGTCACTTTTCCTCAAAGGTCTAAATAAAAGTATGTTCACCCTCCTCACAACAAGCAAATGTCCCTCACAGGTGTTCCCTCCATTTCTGGAATGTAGTTCGTCCCAGATGTAGTCAAGTGGACAACCAAGAAGAGACTTCACAGTGATTTGTAAGCGAAATAAACATTTTCCTCACATACTTATTTCTGGTCAATGGTTTATTGCTACAACAGAAATCAACTTAAGACAATGCATCACATGAGAAACCTGGATTACTCATCTGAGCTCTACATTTTATTATCTTCAGGAAACACCTTCTCATCTACCCTGGCAAACATGAACTCTTCACTATGCAGTTTCTTATACAGAACCATAGTAGTGTGTGTTGTATCTGTGCCCCTTGAGTATTCCCACATGAACTGATCTACAGTGCCTTTGGCTTAACCTCCCTTGTGACCCCACTTCCTCTGCTTATTTCTCCATCCATATCTTTTTTAATTCCCTTAACTTCTGTATATATATACTTAAGCCAAGCAGGACAGTGTTCCCTTTGCAAATAATCCTTACTTCCTTTCTCTCTGTACCTCTGGTTCACTGGGGTATGAATTCCTTTTAACTTGATCTTTACTTCTTTCTCTCTTGGGGGATTCTCTATATTTATTTTGCACCAGTGCCAATCCTCAGAACTGTTCGCTTACCTCTGCTTTATTCAGTGAAGTTTATTCTTCAAGTCTTCTGTGGCAATTTGATTAGCATACATCTTAACATACAATGCTGTGGTTCTCAGCATTGTTTCCCCTTTTTTAATTCTTTGAAGCTGTGCTCACATAAACAATCAAGCTAATTTTATTTTTTGTTCCAACACTTGTCTTTTACTTCAGTCCCCTGTTCAAAACTTAGACCTCAACCCATGTTTAGCAATTTAAATACTATTCTTAATAATATGCTCCAAATAATACATAAACATAGTCCTAAGAACATATTTTTACAATTTATGAGCAGATGTAACACTCTTCATGAACTATTGTCCATATTCTGTATAAAATGTAATTTTAAAAAGAAATTCTGCACTTGAGAGCTAGTAACACAACCTGGCCTCTCTTTAGTTTCTCAATCCAACCTGTCATCTGTTTCCTATTGGTTAATATTATTTCTTGCAGATGACAGGAAATGCAATACAAACTGGCTTAAACAACAATGGAGATATTTTATTGCTTCATGTAACTAAATTGCTCACATGTTAGTTTTCAGGTGCCATTTGATGTAGAGCCTCCTATGCTATCAACAAGACTTATATCCACACTATCTCGGCTCTAAAAACAAAATACTTGCTTTGTTATTCCAGGTTGTCATTCAAAAAAGAGAGGCTCCATATATGTCTGTTATCTGTCTGTCTGTCTCTCTTCATCCTTCTATCTATCTATCTATCTACCTATCTATCTAACTATTTATCATCTATCTTTCCTTTCTTTTATTGGCCAAAACAATTATCACAATGTATCTTATAATTCTTTGGGTTGCTTATCATTTAGATATCACTGAGTTCAGAAGAATTTTATTTTATTCTTAGGATTTGAGTCTCCTATCTTCTTGTCCTAAGCCTAACACTAGAAATCCATTGTAATGAAAAAGACCATCCAATAAAAGAATGTTAAGGGGATCATTTTACATAGTTTCAACAATGTTTAGAGCACACACAGTGGAGGAGCATCATTCGCCAGAAATCATATAAGTGCCAAGTTGTGAATCAATGCTTAAACTTAAAATCATGTACTCTTATTATTTTCGGCAAATAAATAACAAAGTTGCTATGCAAAGTAAATGAATATTTACCATTCAGATGGAAGAATGTTTAAAATTTTATTTTGTTATTTTTATAGATTAAAAGAAAATAATCACTAATTTTTGTATTTTGGATACACACAACATGGTTTGTCCAAGGCTCAGCCTTTTCTACAGTAAAACTACTTACTTACTAAACTTGGAAAATAAAGAAACAAGATTATCTCCCATAAACTGTGAGACATGATGAACTGTGTGAAAAAAGACTATTTTCTCATTAAGTGTCATTATCCAACCTGAAATATAAAATCAGGGTAGAGAACAAGGATGACTGGAAAATACTATATGTATTAAAAGTAAAATTATAAGAGTTCAAACTTTAATGCTAAATGGACCAACAGAAAAAGTGGGAAAATAATACAAGATAAACCTTGGAATTGACCATAGATTCCCCGGAAATGAGAGCCTGGAGTTTCTTCACATTTTCATTAAAATTACTCAATTTGGCAAGTTATTTAAATTGTATAGTCTCTATTTTGTCATGTAGGAACAGAGTATGGTATGTCCAATGTGCTATAAAATATATCAGGTGGATATAGCACAAGAATTTTGAAAGCAACGGTTATTTTCACGTAGAAAAATGAATGTTAATTTATGAGACAATACAAAAGGTTAAACAAAAGAAAGAAAAGTCTAGAACAAAGACATATCGGAACTAAATTAAAAGCATTAAAATGCCATTAATTGAGTCTTTACTCATTTTTTTTCTCTCAGTCTTACTGTAAAATTCATATATAATACTTGAGCCAATTATCTCATCTACCATTTTCTTTAGAGTCTACCAAACTTTTCGGAGGACTGATACCTTGCTTTACTGTTTTTGTCGTTGTTTTTGTTTATTCCTCCCAAATGATGGAATTAAAGGTGTGGGCTACCATGCCCAGTTTAAGTCTATATTTTTATTGTGACATCTGCTAAAATGAACATTCCTATATTATAGAATTGTACCAAAATATATACAATCTGAAGACAAAATGTTAAAATTTCAGTGTTTTTTTCTCTTTTTTTATTAGATACTCTGTATTTACATTTGAGATGTTATACCTTTACCCTGCCCCACCCTCCTCCTCCTCCATTTGACTACAAAAGGGACACTTCCTTCTGATACCCCTCTCCACCCTATTACCTTGGCATTCCCCTACACTGGGAAAATATGCCCTCTCTGGAACAAAAGTCTCTTTTCACATTGATACCAGAAACTGTGATCTTCAGCTACATATGCAACTGGATCAATAGGTCTCTCAGAGTGCACAAAAAGGTTGGCGTTTTACCCCCATGGGAGTTTTGGAGGTTTGGTTGGTTAATAATGTTGTTATCTTCCCATGAGGTCAAAACTTCTTTCACAGGTTATTTGAAGCTCATAAAAAATAAAGGCCAAAAAATGAAAGCCTCAGTCCTTCACAGGAAAAAAAAATAAATGTATAGCACCCTCTCAGAGTTTGGTACACTTGGACCTTAAATCATTAATAATCCAAGAGCTAAGATAATAGCCTTGTGGCAATTTTTGGTATTCACCGATCATTATGCTTAATCTATACTCACCAAGAAATCTGTTTCCATGTTATATTCTGTCCTACTTGTACCTTATGCTTATGGTAACTAGTGGGATTTCAATGCATACTATCAAACCTTTAAAAGAATTAAGTACTGACATATTTGACCTTGCATTTCCTCCCATGAGAGTTTTGTTCTCTTTTCTGAGAAGGACTGATGCATCCTCATTTTGGTCTTCCTTCTTTTTGAGCTTCAAAATGTCTAGGAATTCTTTCTTGGGTATTGGTTATTCTGAGGTTTTCTGGGGTATCATCTGTGTATCAGTGAGTGCGTAACATGTGTGTTCTTTTGTGACTGGGTTACCTCACTCAGGATGATAGTCTCTAGTTCCATTCATTTGCCTACAAATTTCATGAAATCATTATTTCTAATAGCTAACTAGTACTCATTGTGTACATGTACCGAACTTTCTGTATCCATTCATCTGTTAATGGACATCAGGGATTTTACTAGCTTCAGGTTATTATAAATAAGGCTGCTATAACAATGCTGGAGCATTTGCCCTTGTTATATCTTGGAGCATCTTTGAGATATATGACCAGGAGTAGAATAGCTGGGTTTTCAAGTAGTACTATGTCCAATTTTTTGAAGAATTACCAGACTGATTTTCAGAATGGTTGTACCAGCTTACAACCCCATCCACAGTTTAAGAGTGTTCCTCTTTTTCCACATCCTCACCAGTATCTACTGTCACCTGAGTTTTTCATCTTAGTCATTATAGCTGGGGTGAGGTGGAATCTCAGAGTTGTGTTGATTTGCATTTCCCTGATGATTAGGTGCTTCTCAGCCATTTGATGTTCCCCATCTGAGAATTCTTTGTTTAGCTCTGTACTCCATTTTTAATAGGATTATTTGATTCTCTATAGTCTAGCATCCAGAGTTCTTTGTATATATTGGATATTAACTCTCTACCAGATGTGGCATTGGTAAAGACCCCTTCACAATCTGTAGGCTGCTGTTTTGTCTTCTTAACAGTGTCCTTAGCCTTACAGAAGCTTTGCCATTTCATGAGATACCATTTGTTGATTCTTGATCTTAGGTCACAATGAGTGTTTAGTTTTAAGTGAGTTGCCAGCTGGACCTACTTATGAAATCAAAGAAATTCAATCATGTTCAAAACTGTAAAGTATAGAATTTTCAAATTATTCAAACAGCTACCTACTATCTTTCAAAATGTTCCAGCTTTTTAATTTCTACTCACTTATCCAGGTAAAAAGATTAAATAGGGGTAGTATTCAATGACATCTGCCCACTCCAGAACGAATGGAAAGGGATGGACTATTGTGTTCTTGATATCCTCATATTTATTACAATTTGTTGGATGAATTGTTATTAACTGGTTTCATTACTCTTCAGAAAACTGCAATCATGTTCAAATTATTTGTTTACTTATTACTTTTGCCAGAGTAAACAATTTTCTAAAGGTGTTGAAGAATTAGAATACATGCTATTGATGAAAAACAGCAGACAAAATTATAAAAATTATGGTTTATGACCACTGAAATGAAAGCAACTCTGATATAGTACTATGGACAATTATATCTCTAAAATAGCATAAAATAATTGATAAATTATTAGTGAAATTGAACCTGATAAATATGTACCCTCAAAAATAGAAAACCCAGAGTTGATGAGATACCTTACTTGGTTAAGGCACTTGGGGCCAAAACTAACACTAATAACCCATCTGATTCCTGGAGCTCACATGATGGAAGATACAAATTGATGCTTCTATGTATTCTGCTGATGGGTCTCCACACACACATGCACACATACACACACACACACACACATACACACACACACATGCACACACACACACACAGGCACCTACCAAATCAATTAATAAAACTGTAAAACAAAGTACAAAACAAAACAGAATAAAAAACCAAGAGTACTAATAACAAATATTAAATTTGAATATGTCCTTAAGTTTATTTGCTGTAATTCAGAGTTCTACCACACAGTTAAAGGACTGATATTAATTTTCCTTAAACTTCCTAAAATGTGAAAAATAGACTACATTTATCATCTCATTAGAAGGTTGTGCACTAAATTGACTACTAAAAAGAAACAAAAATATTATGAGGAAAAATAATTCAGATCAATATCTCTAATGAATTTAGATGTAGAAATTATCAATATAATATTGGAAAGCTGATCTCAATATTATATAAAAATGTACATTAACCCTAGATAGTGTTTAGCACAGGAATGCAGAAATTAATAAACATGCAGAAGTCAATAGAAGTGATATATCCCAATTAAAGAATGGCACACAGAATTAAATGAGCATGTTAATAGATGCAGAGAAGATAATTAACTTCAAAATAATTTCATGACTTAAAAATGGATTGCAAGTAAAATGATTATAATAAAAAATTCAAAAATATCATTAGAGATCTGTGTACTCAAGAGTAGAAAACCCAGGATTGATGAGATAGATCAGTGTGACAAGGCACTTGGGGGACAATGGTAACACTAATGAAGTAATTGATTCCTGGAAGCCACATGCTGATGGGGCAGAAATGATGCTTATAAATATTCTGCTGAACTCCACACACAGACCCACATCACAGACAGACCAACAGACAGGAATTCAATAAATAAAATGTAAAACCTATAAAATACAATACAAATATGAAGGAAAGAAGGGACTAATATATAATTATTTAATCAGTCTTTCAAGTTTCCTATAAAAAATTCTTGTTTGCTTTTCTAAGAACTACTATCACACAGTTAAAGGACTGATATTAATCTTACAGATTTTGTATTTGCTTTGAAGGATCAGTTTTCAAAAGTTAGTAAAGCATGTTTACAAACAGTAGAAAAATATGTTTGTTATGGGTTCTGAAAGCAGGAGTGCACTGAATATGACATTTGAGGTTAGTACATAGGTTCCTCAGTGGGCAAATGTAAACGTTTTATATTCCTATGTCGTATTTTTTTCTTATAAAAATAGAAGCAGACATGGCATAAAAGTTATAGCCGAGAGCTATGTGTACTGATTCTCAAGCAGCAAGCAAAGAGAGAGAGGGAGAAGGGAGTGGGGAGGAGAAGGGGCAAGGAGAAAGGGAGGGAGAGAGAGATTGATTAATTCTACTGTGAATTATAAAACCTCAAAATCCATGTCCAGTGACATAAGCCCACACGCTCTAATCATTGTATAGCCAGTCCACCAATTTGAGCCCAAGCAAGGTAAAACATGAGGTTATGGCTGAGGGGATTCTCATTTAAAATATCACTTTCTACTCACTGACTCCTGAAATTTCATAGACATATCATATTGTGAAATATATTCAGTCCAAATTCAAAAGTCCCCATAGTCTTTCAGTTATTTTATGAAAATAATAAACTTTATTTTCCTTCTTTTTTTTACTACTTTATTAAAAAAAGAGAGATACATTTACAGATTTTTAAAGGAATTTTGTCATAACATTATATGAATATTTTTGTCAGTACTTAATTCTTTTAGAGGTTTGATAGCATGCATAGAAATCCCACTAGTTCTCATAAGCATGAAGTATATGTAGGACAGAACGTAACATGGAAACAGATTTCTTGTTGGGTATAGATTAAACATAATAATCTTTGAATAACAAAAAATGCCACAAGGCTATTATCTTAGCTCTTGGATTATTAATGATTTGAGGTCCAGGTATATCATACTCTGAGATGGTGCTATACATTTATGTTTTTTCCAAAGAAGGACTGAGGCTTCTCTCTCTCTCTCTCTCTCTCTCTCTCTCTCTCTCTCTCTCTCTCTCTCTCTCTCTCTCTCTCTTTGGCCTTCGTTTTTCTTTGTTTTTCTCAGCCACTAAAGGCTAGGCTCACAACTAAAAATATAGTAGTCTTTCAGTTTTAAGACTTTAAAATCCAAAGTCTCTTCTGTGACTCAAAGTGATCTCTTAACTGCAACCCTTGTAAAATTAAAATAACAAAGCAGATCATGTGTTTCCATCATATAATGGCACAGAAAAATGTAGCGTTGTTCTGGAAGGAAAGGCTAGAAGGAGAGTGAATAAAGCATGGTCGGAACCCAGGCAGTTTTCCTAAACCACAGAGGAAGATTCCATAACTCATACATCTATCTTGACTCTTAAGTTGAGAACCACATGGCTGAAGCAACCAGCGCCATCTGCTTGCTGCAGCTGGTACCTGAACTTCTTGTTGAAGTGCATTTTCATAAGCTTTTGTTTGTTGATAGTTTCTTTAAATTCTTTATCACAAGTTTAGCTGATGGGTTTGTCCAGAGGGTAGTAGTCCCTTTATTCCATTTTGAATGAGGCCTTTCCTTAGACTTTTTTTACTTCCTCGAGTAGAAGACTTGGCATCACATTACATTGCCCGGTGGCTCTTTTCACCTTAAACTGTGCACTTTGCATTTTTTGTTTTTTGTCCAGATTCCTCTGCTTCATTGTAGATCTGCCAAAGGGTGACCATTAGTGCCGTGTGACAAAGAAATCAGTGCTAGACTGTACTAAAATCTCCTCTTCCGGTACCATCGTTTCAAGCATTTTCAATTTAAACTCTCTGCTGACATTCCCCTTCCACGTATATTGATCCCCCTTCTTTACACAAATCCAAATAATATTCTCTTCTGTTTTATACCTTGGCTTCTGGTTGGATTGTGGGATTTCAAAATCAAGCTCTATGTGTATAATTTTTCTTTATACGATAGACGTCTCTGGATTAAATATTAGCTTTTACTAATATTGTTTGACTAATATTTTAAATGTAGGAACAAAAAGGTATGAAAATTCTAATATTACTTATTTTTATACTCACACACAACATACAAAATAGATTGTTTACACTTACTCTACGAGCCATATATTAACTGTTAGAGTAATAGATCAGTTAAAATCTTCAATTGTAGTAGTTTTAGTCACCAACCATATTCTTTCACTGATTACCTGTTTTCCTGCTAAGGTAATTTATAGGACATAATGGAAGATTATCAAATATTTACTATCATGTTGGTAGGCATGTTGGGGTCTATACTTGCCATGATGTACTTATTTTTACACAATTCTTAAAAGTTACCTTTTTTTAATAGAATTAACATCAAGTATTAGAAATTTTAGATAAACTATACATCTTTAGTTTGGTTTATAAGATTTTAATAAGATAATGTAAACATCTACACCCATTCAATGAATAGCAAGTTACTGAAGACTGTTCTCTGTATTATCTTTAATGACAAGACATTTTTTTTTTAAATTCATGTGGTTGGAGTAGAACAAATGGAAATAGAAAAAAATAAGCCATTACCTGAAAGGTTCAGTGTACTATTCTCTCAAACACAATGGGAAATAAGTGAATAAGGAAGAATTAATTATAGAAAAATAAGAGATTGGGATTCTCGGTTTACTCTATTTTGAATGTGTCACATGTCCAAGGCAAGAAAAAGAGAAAGATAGTAGTGGGATTATCTTGATATATTAATTCATGGTTTGTTTTTAACCTTTGTAATTTATTTTTGGTAAGTATTACTTAGTTTCAGATAGTGCATGAGATTTAAAAAATATTCACACAGTACGTATACTTACTGTGTATCTTAGAAATATTTGAGATATTTAACATTTGACAAAATACATTACACAAGGTTTAATCTCAATCCCTTCCATGAAGCAATATAATTACAGAAGACTTTTAAAATATATACTAGGAAGTACTCAAGGAGGTTGCAACCCCATAGGAAGAACAACAGTGTTAACTAACCTGAACCACTCAGAACTCCTTAATATCCCAGATACTAAGCCCAAAGCCAAAGAGCACACATGGGCTGTGTAGCCTGGCATGACCTCAGTGGGTGGGAGAGGATAAACTTAATTCTGTGGAAACTTGATGCCTCAGAAAAGATGGATGCTAGTGGGAGTGGGTAGGTATGTGAGGGAGCATGCTCTCAGAGGCAGGGTAGGGGGAGAAGGATGGAGTGAAGAACTATGAGAGGCAGGACTGGGAAGGAAGACAACTTTTCGAAAGTAAGTAAATAAAATAATTTACTAATTAAAAATGTATACTAAATTCACTCAAATAAAAATACAATAGCATCTCACCTCTTTCCTTATTTTGGCTACATCTCAAATTAGAATTTACTTATCTTCTCGCTGTCAAATTCCTGTTGCTTGCCTTAGCCAGCTTCTTATTTCCTTGCTCATTCCCATGGAAATAATTACATTGCTCCCACATCAATTTTATAACTTAATGGTGAAGTATTAAATTACCTGAGAATAAATATGTCTTTAGAAATGTACAACCCTCCTTCAGTGTGTGCACCAACATGTGCTAAAAATTGCCTTCACTTTAAATGCGGAAAGTTTGTCATGTTCAGGCAAACAAAGAACAAAGAGCTGTGTTGTAAGACTCTGTTGAGCATTGGCCTCTGAGGATGGTCTTTGAGGGACAAGCTTATAGAAATTCTTTCTAGCTGAAGTTATATGCATTCCCTCCTGCTGTTTTTTTCCCTGGACTTGCTGATGCATCTGAGTCTTTGTTTTATCTATTCACATAAGATTTGTTGGGTGATGAAGTTCACATCCTGTCTCTTTTAAATGTTAACAATTAGACACTTTCTCCAGGATATACTGCTTACATCAAAAATCTATAAAATATCAGAGTATTTTAAAATTTCTCAATATAATACGAATAGAACTTCCTGAACCATACTCCATGTGACAAGTTCTTCAAGTTTACACCTTCATCCTCTTGTCACTGAGTGACATCTGAAAAAAAAAAAAAAAAGTCTCCAAAGAACAGAAATACATCAAATAAACACATGTGGGAAACTGTGAGCTTGGCTCCGATGAAGAATTATCATGAGAAATATGGGCAGGATGCCCTGTATTATTCAGAGACACTTGAATTCTGTTTCCTTTGGAGTGTGAAAATTTTCTAAGTCTAGCCAATTCCTTTATGACTTATATTTAATTAGTTACAACATTAGAAATGAAAATCTTCCAGTAATGTTGATACTTTTATGTAGTTGTACTTTGATGATATTAGCACTAAATTATACGGTGTTCCTTATGTCTTTTGTTGTTTAAAAAAAATAGCTCTGTAATGCCACTGACAAAAATCTCAATGTTTTGTGTTTTCTGATACTACATATCAATTGGGCATCAACGGCGATCTTGTTCTACACAACTTCATTCTTGACTGCAATCAAAAAATAAATTCAACATGTTGGCATGTCATTCTCTTGGCATGACTTAATTGTAGAGAAACATACAGCTTCTTGAAAACTAAATTTTCTCTTGGAAGAGCACATATATTTCCTTATAGTCTAAAGGCTATAGCACTAAGCATGACCCCAGAATTGAAAGAAAAATGTTCCCTTGTATGTATATTGTGTAATAAATGTAAAAGAAAGATGGGATAATGGCTTATTTAGGAGTTTTACTGCTGTGAACAGACACTGTGACCAAGGCAACTCTAATCAGGACAACATTTAATTGGAGCTGGCTTACACATTCAAAGGTTCAGTCCATTATCCTCAAGGCAGAATCCAGACAGGCATGGTTCAAGAGGAGCTGAGAGTACTACATCTTCATTTGAAGACTGCTAGCAGAATACTCACTTCCAGGCAGCAAGGATGAGGGTCTTAAGCTCATACACACAGTGACACACCTACTCCAACAAGGCCACACCTCCTAATAGTCCCACTTCCTGGGCCAAACCTATATAAATCATCCATATTACATTGTTCTTACAAAGAGGAGAGCAAAAATATACAAAAAAAAAAAAAAAAAAAGACTACCCAAAAGAACCCACATGAACTCAACCAGACATTGATTACTGTGTCTTTTCCCAAAATAAATAAATAAATAATAATTTTTATCTTCTGGAAGAGGCTTCATTTTATAAATATCACAGATTAATTATAAACTATGCATCTACAATGTATTAGATAATTGGAATAATGTATTCTTCAAACTAATAAAATTCAGTGCAATCATTAACCCCATGTTGTAATGACAGGAGAGAGACAATGACCAAAATCAACAAAAAAATATGGCAATATTTTTATGAAAATATATCAGTAGACTTAGGGACTACAATTTACATATGCTGACCAAGGCATTTTCCACTGAGAAGGTAATATCAGTCCCAATAAATTTTTGTAAGTGTGATGATCTACTTAGAAGAATGTGGCTACAAGGGAGAAGGCATAACAAGTACAATGTCCTGAATGCATCTGGTTTAAGACAAAGAACTACTGTGGTGTCATAGCATCAAGATTTCTCCTCTCTTCTCTGAGAGTGGAGGTCATAACTAAACTTGGAGTAACTAGACACAAGCATAAAACTATACTTCATACAAGTCTTACACCGCATCAGAAACGATAAAACATTCATGGTCTGAAGAAGAATAAATCACTGGCAGACTTGTACAAAGAATAAGCTTTGATGAAAATGCAATTCAATAATGTGGGCCAATAACATGAAAATTGTTATTGAACAATGGGGGGTGCTAAACAGTGATATACTGTGTCATTAAAACAGCTAGAGGAACTTATTTTAGTGGTATTCAACATAAAGAATTATATATGTCTCAGTTGATATTAATGTGTCAGCTAAGTTAAATATTACAACTATACATATACATGGTTTAAAGAAATGCTGTATCTGACAAAACCATAGCCAACATCATCCTAGATAAAGGAAATAGATAAATAAATAAATAAGTAAATAAATAAATCCCATTAAAATCAGGATAAGACAGGATATCTTACCTAACATTTTCCTGTTAAATTTAGTGTGTAAAGTCTAAGAGGGGGAATCTGACAAAAGTGAAAGTAATGGACACAAAAAGAAAAAAATGAATCAAAGTATCATGATTACAGACTTTATAGCTGAGTCTTACTTTCAGTAATGCAGGTTACAAAATTAGCATGGAAAACCCAAAGTCTATTCTGTAGATCAAAAAAAGCACATGGAGAAACAAATCAAGGAAACAATAGTATTCATATAGCAAAACAAATAGAGATAAAAGACCTTGGAGTAAATTTGAACAAGGAAAAGAAGCATCCAGAGACTGTAAAGAATTAATTATGGAAGTAGGGATGATACTAAATACAATGTACATAATTGATCTAATGTTAATCATAACCCCCATGTTTCCTTTCACAGATAAAAATAATCTTAAAATATATAGAGAAATACAAAATTTCCCAAGGTAGGGGTTCATGACTCCTGTTGCTTCCACAGGAGCTACCCAAGACCTTTGGAAAGCACAGATATTTACATTCTGATACTTAATAATAGCAAAATTAACGTTATAAAGTATCAAATATAATCTTATGGTTGTAGTTCACCACAACATGAGGAACTATATTAGTTTCAGCATTAGAATGGTTGAGAACCACTGATACAAAATGAGTCTCATGAGTGATTGTTTAGATGGATTTGTCCTGTGGGCACACCAGTAGCCCATATGTAAACTGACATGGATAGATCTTCACTGAGAGAACTGTTACCTGGGCAGAGAATTCTGAACTGTATAAAATGATCTACAAACTAATGCTTAGTAGTAAGAGCTTGCGATAGTTACTCTTATCAACTTCATTGGACTTAGAATCATCCAAGAGACACATATGTGTGGAGAGCAATTCTGGGAAGAAATAAAACACTTAGTATAAAGTCTGGATTGTACTTCTGATAGAGGCCCCATTATGAAGAAGTCCCAATAAATCATGCTGCTTCATGGTCTGCTATCTCTTCTTGCTGATAAAAGAACCATCTTTGCCATTATTATTATTATTACAAAATTTTACCCTTTCAGATTCCTATATGAATTGAAGTTCAGTAACTTCCAGACATTGACTTCTGAGTTTCTAGATGGAAGGATTTGGGAAATGCTCAGTGGGTCATGACTTACTTTCAAATGGTGAAACAGAAGTTTGAATTCCCAACATCCTCTTAAAAAGACAAGCATGAGCATATGTGATTTAACCTCAACCAACCTAGTCCAGTGTGTCTCTGAATCTGAGAAATGATTAATGAAGTGTTAATGAACTCTGCTAACAATGTATACTTTTTATTTCAATATATCAAAATGTTTTTATTTGTTTTATAATCTAGCTTGATATTGTATAAATCATATAGTTTATAATATATCTTATATTCTAAATGTTTATCTTATGAAGAAATAGTGTCTCTCTGTGTGTGTCTTTCTTAGAACTTAATCTGTTCCAAAGATACCATAACAGTAAATAAGTCCCTCCATTTTTGTTTGCAAACATGCAAAAGTCTCTTCGAAAATAACTCATGTAACATATAGCTTGATGTCAAGGCAATACATGATTGGACCATAGAGAGTAAGGTGGGAGAGAGGAGGAAGAAGAAAGGATCAAGTTGGAGCCAGAAGAGGAGGTTCTTTATCCAGGTGGTCTTAATTGGCGACAGATAGATATGAATATTTCTAAGACTTTCTATCAGTTAATTTGTTTTCTTTTTCTAGGTAGGCAGTTTACAACTTATCAAATGGTTATAAGCTTATTGTGTAAATGTATTATTGATTGAGAATTTAATATAAATCTGATTGACAAATTAGTGTTTATTGAGTCATGATTTAACTGAGCCCTGGAAATATGATCAATGATCCAGGCTAGAAAAGCAGCTGGAAGAAGTGGTTCCTGCTGTGTGGCCCGTGACTCTACACTGATGCATGCACAGAATCACACAAGGGAAATGATAGTAGAAAATACATTTTTTATTTTTACTGCAACAGTAACCTGTGGTGGGTTGAGAGATGATAACCACAATAGGCTCAGATACTTAAATGCTTAGTCATCAAGAAATGAACTTGGTAAGAGAATTCGCCATTCAGGTCAAACTGGCATGCATACTGCCTTGTTGGAGGAAGTGTGTCATTATGGGGTGGGTTTTGGGTTTTCGCTCAGACACAGTTCATCTCATCCTCTCCCTCCCTTCTCTCCTCTCTCCTTCCCTCTTTCCCTCTCTCCCTTTCTCTCTTCCTCCCTCCCTTTCTCCCTCCCTCTCTCTCTTTCTGTCTCTTTGTCTCTATTCCTGTTGCCTGTTCACCATGTTGTAAACCTCTTGCTACTGCTCCAGCTCAATGTTTTTCTGCTTCGCACCATAACTATAATAGACTTTCCCTCTACAACTGTAATCATGCCCCCAATTAAATGTGTCTTTATATAAAAGTTGCATTGATCATGATGTGTTTTTATAGCACTAGAGAAGTAACTAAGGCATAACCTATCCTGTTCATTTCAAACTATATTATAAATGGTATTCAGAAGTGCAACTTGAAAACGAGATTCATTTCTGTTGATGGAGATAATTTGGTTTTGAAACAGAATAATATTAGTATAAATAGAAACAAATATATTCCTATTCCACAAAAACTGATCTAAGTAGAAAAGGAAATTGTTTACTTATGAATAACATAAGTAGCATTATAGTCCTGTTTCTATTCAAGTTTACTTAGAGTACCAATATTTAAATTTTGGTGCAGAATATTTATTATATCCAAAAGTAGCCTGTTTATCATTGCAAGTTTTCCATTGCCTAGACAAAAGGCCCTGGCAGCAGAACATTCATGAAATCATATTGTGTAAATTTGGCTATGAGCTTTGACAATATGTGTGACACTAAACAAGTAATATATAACCTTTCTTTCTCCAACTTTCATGTTTTTGATGAAAATACACTTTTGAGTATTTTTGAGCTGAAGGGGGTTGTGGCCTCATTGGAAAAGCAACATGGTCGACCAACCAAATCCTCCACAGCTCCCATGGACATTGAGAACCCCATGGCTTCAGTTGGATATGTACAGAGGATAGCACTGTCTGCCATTAATGTGAAAAGAGACCTCTGGTACAGTGAGGGCACGTTTTCCCAAGGTAGGGGAATGCCAAGGCACTGAGGTAGAGAGAATGATTGTGAGCTAGTACACCTTCATGAAGACAAGGAGATGGGGAGGGCGATGAGGAGCAGGGTTGGTGAAATAGATAACATTTCAAATGTAAGTACAGACAGTATCTAATAAGCTTAGAATAAGCAAAAAATAAATAAATAAAAGAGTCAGGAATAACAGTGGTAACAATGGAAACTAAACTGAACACAGGTAAATGTGAAGTCTGCAGGTTGTTAGTTACATCATTGTCTTCTAGGAACTTGAAATCAGAAGAACAAACAGAAACAGCTATTTTGAGTTTTGTAAACTTGAAAACATTTTAGTGCAACATAAATTTGTATTATACATTTCCTTTCTGCCTAAATTGTTGAGGAAACTAAAACTTATAATATGTTTATTTTTCAAGAACATGGACACAAACTTGTTTGTGGTAGAAAGAATTTTCTATTATTTTATTGATTATATATAATGCAAAGTTGTGCCAAGCATACAGGTCATAATAACTTCATTTCATAGATGGCACTGTAACACCCTGATGAATCAAAGCATTTTCTTGCCATGTAGCTCTTAATGAAACCAGGGCTAGGAAAACATTTCTTTACTTTCTGGCACAATTTAAATAAGCCAAGAATGCTGTGGGTCTTCCCTAACATGGAAATCATTAATTGAAAAAGCTAAACATTAACCAGTTGAATGACACTGTATTTACTGTGCATGTTTTTGTTTCTAATGTTACACTTCAAAGGGTTTCTTTTGTAACAGGATGCATCTTGACAACAAACAGACTCTTCCTTTTTATAATTTAACCTCATAACATACGTTTGGCCATATTTTGGAGCATGTTGTCAGCTTCAGATATCACAATGTTTTTCAGTAATCTTAACATTGTCATTGTTGGTATAATACAACACGATAAATGTTGTAACAATAAATACAAAAATGCCATTGTAATGCTTATAATGAAAATACTAGAAAAAAAACACAGTAAACTAGTTTGTTGGTCAAGAAGAATGTACATAAGATGTTAACATTTGTCCAGAAAACTGAAAAACTCAGGGGTGATGGTCAACACACAACCAGGTACTAGAGTCCGACACATTACAATATGGTTCTCTATTTAACTACTTCCTAAGTTTTGAAAAAAAAACTGTCTTCCCTTTTAGGTTTTCATGATCACATTCATAAAATAAGAAGAATACAAAAATATTACTTTATTCATAGGATCATTGATTTAGCATACTTCGTGAATTTTATGATGCAAAAGTAAATTATAGCAATTATTGCCATCTCTTATTATGGAACTAAGAACCAATAGGCATAACTGTATCTAATACAGTATAGTAGCTAATATAATATAGTAAAGGAGTTTTGCTTAAGCTAGGAAATTCTAAAATTGTCAATAAAAAGATCATTCTCTGAATCACACCAATTGCCTTCTACATCATATTTTTCTACTTTTTACTAAAAACACAAAAAACATGACATGATATTTTATTTATCCTACATCGTGCCTAAGGCAGTATAGCAAGACTTGAAAGGCCAGCACCTCCCCCGAAGAAAACATGAAATGTGAGATGGATAATCACAAAAGCATGCACAAATTGCCAAATTACTTAGAATCACTGAAAGCAAAAAATATGTGAGATGACTTTTTTTTAAAGAGTAAATTAAAAAAAAAACTATTTTATGTGAAGGTGAAAGTATAAGATAATGAAGAGAAGAAGTAAAAAATACAACATAGCTTTTGCTTGTATGCTTGAGAGTGATGTAGGTAAATTTTTATCTACTCTGTCCCTGGCAAACATCTTCACTAACAAGAGTCAGAAGGCATTCTTCAGTTAAACAGAGTCTAGTTTCCTCAGCTAGCTGTGAAGATTGTTATTTGTTGAAATTTGTAAAATAGTGATGCTCTTTCTGACATTTGCCAGCTAAATTAATATTATAATGCAGCTACCTCACTTGTAGAATGATACAACAGCCTTATGAATAACCTTGTCTGCAACTTGTAGATCCAATTTAGATGAAAGTGCTCTAGAAAATTAGGTGCAAATCTCTTTTTAAAATAATTTAAGAACATAATTTATATTTAAAGGTTTAACAAGATAATGAGTACATTGCACCAAAGATAAAGTATAGATATGAAGCACCAAAAATTATTGATATTAAAACAGATACGGACTACATTTTGAAC